>NC_133205.1:14337269-14357269 GCF_958299795.1 Porites lutea
TAAAATCAATTCCCAGCAAACAATGTAAACATTAAGTTGAAGTTGAAATCAGTACGATCAAAAATGACTCCGGCATTTTGAAATTTTTGTTACGACTCATCCACGGATCTTATTGTTCTAAGCAGCTTTGTTCCGAGGAAACAAAGATCTAATTACATCTGTTCTTCAGTGTTCAGAATTTTATAATAAAAACAAAAAAGACTTATGCGGAAAAGACTAAAGTGGATTTACAGTTCACTTGTTCATCACAACACTTTCACAGAAGATAAGTTCGTGTTCGAGTGATTTCATAGCAAACGCCCGAAATATCTGTTAGGTTCTATTGTGTCGAGACTATTTGCAACACCTATTTGCAACACCGATTTTCGCTAAAATCGTCGTTGCGAATCGTCCTGTGTAACATCATCCTAAGCCATTTTGATTTTTTTGTGCTAAAAATAGGAATGGAGGCGTTTCTGAGCAACGGAAGATTTTGTAAGTAATTACCCTGAGACATTTAATTACAAGTTAAACGAACTTTAATAACAGGGACTCGGCCCCCGTAGTCTGCTAGTTATACATGAGAAAAAAAAAAACAAAAAAAAAAAAAAAACGGAAACACCTTTGACGCCCACATAATTCTACAAATAGTAAAGGCGGTTCCAATTATGCTTAAAGGTGTACTATTTTTTCTGAGCAAATACTAGATTCCTGAGTGATTAGCCTGTACACCTACTAGAGGTGCGTATCACTGGTCATATTTCGGAAGACTAGAAATGGGGACTTTCTTTAAAGTGGCCTGGGATCTTAGATTAGCATACACTTTGAATCAAGAGACCTCTCTTGCTTTGAATATTGTCTATCAAATAATCTTTGAGATAATTCCTTTGAAATCTTACTCCGAACAGGTTTAGCTAATCACGTCGGTCCATTTTGATTTAAACAACGGGTACCTGTATGTTCTTCAGCTTAGAAGCCGACACCCCCGTCAGAAAAAAATATATCCAAACTATAATATATAACATAACAGAACCCTATTTTTTTTATTTCTACAGTATGTTTAAACTGATGAGGAGCCTAAAAATATATGTGAAAAAGGAACATATGTATTCTTTTTTCCTGAAACGACTCGGGCATAAATACAACTACAAGTTTTGTACCCTTTTTCACATTTATTTGATTAACTGGGGGCGTTTAGCGACGCCCTTTATACCACATGTACAAATAAACAATGGCACGTGTATTTTACTTGTAGGGAAAAACATTTTACATGCTAAATTATTAGCCAACTTCACTTTTGTTGACATCTTTATAATTCTATCACTAACCACATAATGGCAGTGTTCACTGCACAGGAGTAAATTGAAAACACACCTGGAATTATAATATAAAATGTTTGATCTTGAGCAAAAAAAGAATTTTGTAATGAACGTTTTCTACAACAGTTTCCTTACCATGCTTGGAATCAGTACTACAATATAGTTTACCTTCAATTATTCAACATTTCTGTGACAAGAGCGCCTCCTAAAATCGTTTTTGAAGTAAAAATCAGCACAACAAACAAACAAATTTACACAATAGAGAAATGCAGGGTTTCGTTTTTTGGATGATTAATTTTCAGTGTAGTGAATAGGTGAATTGATAGCAATGTTAGTAGAAAATAGATGTACAGCTTCAATAAACCGTCCTTACAGTTCTTCCTTCGTAAAAGATGCCAATGACATTACAGTTGAGTATAGCGGTACAGATAGTCCGAAAACTGGCTCCAAAAGGGCCTTAGGTAATGTTCGAATATTCCTAGAAATATCGGCTTCTACTGCGAAGAAATGTTTTAAGTAACTTACTCTATTTAAAACAACATGCTTTTAGTTTTTTTCAACCAAGAATGGTATAGATAAAAGGCAACTGGAGGGTTTGTTTTGAAACGAAAGGCTTTCTTAAAAATTTGAAAAATTGGTTGCTTTTTTGGGTAATTGATAGTTTTGGTCTGTCTTAAATTCGGAAGATAAAGAGCAGAAAAAAACGCGCTAAAAGAAAAGATGTTCCAGGTTCGCATGAACGGCACGGATGAATTAAATTTGACTAAGAGCAAAGAAAAAATTCAGACATCTTTCCTGACAACACTGCAGGTACTCTTCTGAAGTATTTTTAGAAAGCTATTGGTTTAGTCTGTGACTCTATGCTGAATAACAATACTAAAAAACCCAGCTACTCAAAGGGAGACCAACACATGGTTCCCTTTTGAGCCAGAGAATATATCCAAGATGCATGGCATTATTAAGATAGGGCGTGGGAGGTGTGCAATGGATTTTTGTTGTTAAATTTTACAGCGAAGTGTCGATCATAGAACTTGCATCAAGGCATAACGTAGTCTTATCTCGTGTTTAGAGATGTATTAAGCTACGGCATAAGAATTGGTATTGTACGGCAGAACGTGGCTCTGCACTCTCTGAATACCGTTAACTCAAAGTAAGTCTGGATCCTTTACCTCGACTTTCTCTTATAAGCAGGGAGACTGAGCACCTATAGAAAACTGTGGCACATTGGATTCACTAGAAAGATTTGTACACTCTCTACCAAGATACTTTATACAGTTTTTTTTTTTTAAATATGGAGCCGCTAACATTGCCCAATTCCTCTGACTGAGAAATTCTTTTCCAAAAGAAAGGGAGCTGAAACGATCAGAGGATCAAGAAGCTTATCTTAATATATATATAATATATATTTTTGAATCTTACCTCCCTCCATGTGATCAATGATTAAAATATCGCCCTGAGTGACAAAATCTGTCTGATATACTAGGGAAGAATTCATCTTGGTATAGCTTGACGCCTTCATTTATATGAAAGCTTAGCATTGTTCTGTCAACAATAGGTTTTGTTTTCCAAAGTACTTAGTTAACTTATAGATATCGCTTTATTATACCACCAAAATCTGTTGTTGAACGTTTCGTATCAACACTGCATGAGTTCGTTGATCCAAGCTTTTTTTGTTTGTCTGGGATCTCAATAACCATTCAGAAGAATAGAATAGAACAGATCGGTTGCCAAGGTGAACAGTTAGCAACACACAGCAGAATCAGGTATGCGATCCATTGAAAAGACATCGAAAAATAACATATTAGTCTGTTCATGTTTTTGATGAAAAGTGCCGGATTCTTTAAACTTGGACGTGAGCTACACAGATTTTAAGACTGAATTAACGACAAATCAGTGAAGTAAAACTAGAATATCATTGACATTTTTATGACTGTCATGCACACTGCAGATATGCTCATTTTAATGACATCATGTATACACTTTTATTTTTCGAACAAGTGAGAACTGATTCTTCGTGTGTACGGACCGGGTGCAAATTGGTGACTCCTAGGGAAAATATGAAAAATATATAGAATGGATGATCTTGGTGTGATCCCTTCTGTTACCTTATTTGATCTTTTTACTCGTCATAATTAAAGAATTATTATTCCAATGCCTTAGCTCATGCTTTAGTGTTCATTATTTCGGCCAAAGGGATTCAAAAGTCTACCCTTTATAACAAAGAAGTACAATAAAAACAATTTTTAAGAACCTGTCTGCGTAATATTTGCCGGTCAGAGCACCTGTAGTCTTGTATATAGGTAGTGTTGGAAACAGGTTCTTATTTTCGAAAATAAGTACATAATTATATGTTAGGTTCTAAATGATGACTTTAAATTTTTCAGATTATGAGCGCTTTAATTCTTGTATTATAGCCATTGCCACATAAATACTAATTATTTGGTATGCAGTGGCTGAGGCTGAATGCCACTAAATCCTATTAACTACAATGTATTTTAGAATCTTAAAGCCTAAATTTTTTCTAATTGACGGCATTTATATATGTAAGACCCTGTCAAGGCAAACTTGAAAATATGCAGGCTTTTACTGATGGATTTTTGCTTATTTCATATTTAATAACCCATTATCAACATGCGAACATTTCATCTAATTTAAAATCACTCCTGAATTCGTTAAAATCATTTTCTAATTTTTTTTTCACAATTCTCGATCTGTCAATGTGCACTTGGGTCTACGCAACAGCTCTAAATGAAACATACGAACTAGTCCTTTTGTGTTCAGTAGAATAATTCTGCTAGCCAGTGGCAAAATTTGCTAACTTCTTTTCTAAGGAGTTAGCAATTGGTTCTCTTTTCGATCCTCAATTTAAATTTGCTATTATTGGCAAAGCAATGAAAATGTGAGCAAGAGGATAACTTGCTTTATCGCTCTGGTTATTGCTCTAATATAAAATGAAACCAATCCTTATTCATCATATCTATTTTCGTTCTTCTTGGTAATTTTACACGAGCGACATTTACCTTGACATTTTGGAAGTTGAACTTCTGCCTATTAATTTGGTGAATAGTAAGAATTTACCATTAGTATTTAATATATTTTTTAATTACGTGTTAAAGACGACTGTGGTGAATAACATGTAGTTATGAATTAACTACACGTTGGTGATAGTTGCTTGATCATGATCAACTGTTCTCCATGGTAGACCAATTTTTGTGTAAGCTATTACATAAGCATCTCAAGTAGTGTTTAAATAATTCTCGATTTTGTCAGAATGTGCCATCATACTATGCTGAACAAACGGAGGAAAATTAATGCCAGAAATAAAATGAATAGTCACATTTTTATAATTTTAATATTTGTTTGTTACTTTTAACCCTTTGTATCCGAAAAACTCATCCTTTCAGTTCTCACACGAAAAAAACAAGGTACAAACATAGAACTCTGTGTAGTGGCTAAAACTAGATTTAACTGACGGGATTGTGTTTTATCATTTATCTTTAACACGAATTATATCCTAGGTATACAATGTCCCTAATTATTCGCTGTTTATAAACTTATGACCTTGTCGTATTTTATCTGTTTGAATTCCATGCATTATAACAGTTCAAATAGGAAGAAGTTTGAGGTTTGGTTCTGTACTCTGTAGTTTTTGTAACCAGAAAGTAAAGTTGTAAAAATAATGCAATGGAATGAAGCTAGACGTGCAAGAATGCTACCGATTTGAGGTTTTTAGTCATTTCCCTCTAGCCTTATCTGTTTTTGCAGTTCTTTTCTTTATCAATTTCCTTTTTACGCCAGGTTCGCACGTGTCACATGAAATTTTACATTTTCGGCTGCATGAACGCATTAGCTTATGAAATTTCATGAAATTTTTTCTGTCTTTATCCTTGATTAATAATGCAAAAACACAGTTCCAAGCTATTGTGAAAGAAACCTACCAGTTTCGAAGGAAAAGTTATGACAAAACGTTAGCCCGCCTTCATATGTGCTAAGCCAGGTTTTTGTTCCTTTTTACGCGCGTGCTACTTTGTTCTGTTTGTTACTACAGTGATAAACTGCATATTGAAAGCCTTTTTGTTTAGAATGGATTCTTTTCTATCATTACCACTTAACCGATTAAAAATGCTCTAACTCTATTTCTTTTGTTAATGTTTTTTACCTTTGTGAAATTTTGAAATTACGTTAAAATAAATAAAACATATCCACTAAGAAACTTCTCAGTCATTTTCGATCTCACAAAATTTAATGAAGCCTTTTTCCTACTAACATCTTGGGTTGTTCTTTCTACGTGTATAACATTCAATTTTACTCCATTATTTGTGCAAGATTAAAAACACACCCAATGAGTACCTAAGAAGTGTTAAATAACCTTCAAAAAATCGTGTTCTTCAAAATTGATTCTGATATTTTGACTTTGATTGTTTTAACTTAGAGAAATGAGTAAAAATTTCCATGAGAGTTCCAAACTGTTCCAATTTCAGTTCATGTCTAATTAAGTTTCGACTGCCCAAACCAATTTGGTCTTTCTTATTAAGAAACCAATGCAACTATCACTTTATCCTATTTCTCTCCTTTGGTCATATGTTAAAAACTCTTCCGGCCGGTACTCGAAAAAATAAAATTGAAATAAAATAAAATAATGTTTTTCATCTACATAGACTTGAAACTCTGAGACTAGACAGACTATATATTCCAGTTCATTTATATTGATTCAGGTAAATGAAAGTACTCTAACATTGTACATATCACGATAATAGCGCAGTCTTCATTACAAAAGGGGTTGCTCATTTACTTCAGCGCCGGAGGAACAGATGTTTTGAGAAAACGAAAAGCAGCAGACTCTCATATCTTAATTGGACCTCGATGCAACAAGGAATTCTCTGAAGGCCTCGGTAAAACGAGTGATACTTCCCGCGCTTATAATGCACCGACTTCTTTGCAAACATTTCTCCCAAAATTTTTGCTCGTTCCGATTGTTTTATTCTTGTCTGGGTCGTAAATGATTGTTATATTCTTGTCTGGGTCGTAAATGTAACACCTGTAACAACGTTGTTACCAATATAATGGTTAACCGTATATTGGTTTATTTTAAAAAGAAACGTAATAAGTATTCCATTGGATGAAATTACAGGTGCTGATCAATTGAAGTTTTCTGTACGTTATAAGCTTGAAGTATTTATTTATTAATTTTAGGTAGAGTTGTGAAATGCGGTGTCTATCACATATAGTGGGGTCTTAGAGACCAAGCAGGTGCTAAAGAGTTAACAATTAGAAATGTGTGCTATTTTTCATTTCAAAATTAACTATTTTAGTCAACATTGAATTACGAAGAAAAACTGAGCCTTTTTTTTACTTGGTAAAACTCGAGCCAGTGAGCGTTCAATTACTTTGAACAATCCTTCAAATAGCTGTGTCATGAGAGTTAAGCAAATATAATCGTTGGAAAAACAAGAAAATTATATAGTTACCACATAACACAATGACAGGACTGCCATAACACAGCCCGTTAACTGATTACGTTCCATAACGTTCAATATCATCGTAGCTGAGTAAGGACGTGTCTTGTTTGCTAACACGAAAGGTTATTAATTTACCTTTGCCAAATAACCTTTAACTGTTACCACATGTACCCCCACGGGGTGCCGCTCGCAATGACAATTGTTTATATTTCAAATTACTCTGTATCATGCACCCCCTTTCCCAGCCTGATTGCATTTGTCTTGAGCGTAAGGCCCAAAAAACTAGTTAGTGTTTACCCCGCTCAAAATAGAGCATTGGTTAGCTCAAGCATACCATTTCTGCAGGTCTACTATCTCCATTGGCTTAAAAGATTTTTCCGGCAGAAGCAGTGCATGTTATGTGAAACCAACGGAAACTCCACCAAAGGGATCAGTGAGTTCATGCGAACACTTTCTTTTCTTTTCTAAAAATTGTTTCCATCTTTCCCCTGCGCTTAAGAGATCAAGGAAGCCATGTACACCCTTTGGAAACTGAGCCACCATTCATGCAAGTAGGCATCATACTGATTTATCTGTGTCATGCACACAGCGTGTTTATGTTCCTTATTGAGACTTTTTGTATTTCTTTGTGTGTGTTTTAACTTTCTCTTTCTTATAATGCTTCAATTATTTAATTGTTACCAATTTTAATAAAAAATTGTAAGTTATCTCATTTATCCGGCGTACATTCGTTCACTTCTGTGGCAGCGGACGACAGGAAAACATGTTTGAAACATATTTTTATGGCAAAGAGTGTTTTGAAAATGTCGTGTAGTTTGCTTAAACCGTATTAATCAATGGCACACCAATGGCATGTGCAATGAAGGGTTTTGAGAAGGATTTAGTACGGCCATTTTTGAATGCTACGGAAGAAGAATCCTACAAAGAATTTACTACGTGCGTATAAGATTTCAAAAAATCTTACAATTTGGAGGCGGCGGTTCTTGAAGAGTTTTCAACAGGTTAATAGAAAAGCTCAAGGTTTTAGTTTCTTTGAAATACGTTGATGTGAATAAATACTTGTAGTTGTTTTGTCCGTCAGCGTGATGATTCCCTGCTAACGCCTGGACCAGCTCTTTAAAAAATATTGTTTTCGCACGAAAAGTGGTCTGCAGATGCCAATTTAAAGGAAAAAATTATAACTTAAACTAAAGCAAAACTAACTGCTCCAATTTTACAAGAAACCTACATGAAAGCTGAGATGCAAACTCTCATTCAAAGAATTCTTCCCTCCTTGCATGCGTTACGCCCGGTTTAGACGCTACAAACTTTTCACTATGCCCCAAACTTACAGCTAATTTTAGGAGCCCAAAAGTGTGACAACCTTCTGATTTATTCACATTCTTTCGTACAGATTTAATCCAATAAGAAGCCATACGAGTTTAGAATTCTCCACAGTATATTCTACCCGCAAGAAAGAATAGAAAATCTCTGAGGAATGTTCTAGAGCAAAACGCTAAGGTTAATAGAAAAGCTCAGGTGTTTCTTGTAAATGAAAAACGTAAAACGTTTTTTTTGCGTGCGTCATTACTTCGACAGTACTCAGAATTAATATATTTAGTAAAGACATGAGACTGCCATAAAAAGTTACTTAAGACCACGCAGCGGGTGACCAAAAACATTCTTTTTATAAGGCAGCTGGTGGCAAAGAACCAATAAACTACAGAATAACCGCAATAACAAATAAAATACAGTGGGACCACTGGTATCGTCTGACACACGTGTTGAGATTAAAGAATAAAGGGTTTCTCTGGTCGGAAATTTGTCTATGAGAGCCTGACAGAATGGAAGGCACTCGAAAGGGAACAGAGAAGAGTAAAATCTAACAGGCGCTCGGGTTCTCTTTCCCCCATCCTTCCGCCCCCCTTTTTTGCTACGCGTAGGTAAGCATTACTGATAATTATAGCGATCCGCGTTGCCAAGAGCGGAGACTGGCCTCTTAAAATAATTTAACCTAACATCAGTCACGTAATAAAGACGCCTTTTCTAACTCTTTTAAAAGCGTTTTATTTTAATCTCATTGAAAGTAGCTGAAAGTTTTGACACAGGAAATTATAACACATGGGGACAAAGATAAGTACTGACATTGAGTGGCTTTGAGAAATATTTTTGTCAGGCAGTTTGGATAACGCAAGATGTTTGCACATGCTTTTTAGACTCTGGAGGAAGGTTAATCTATTGTTATATTAGTTGTTGAATGAAAAAACAACGATAACTTAAGTTGCTTTATTTTTTCTTTCCTTGTCGTACATATAATTATCTTATTTGAGTTAATTCAAGAATTTCAAATATTCTCAATAGTTTCTTCGGTATCATTAATCATAATAAATAATAGTAGTAATAATAATAATAATAATAATAATAATAATAATAATAATAATAATAATAATAATTATTATTATTATTATTATTGTTATTACACTTTTCAGCGGACATGAGAAATTTACATTGATAGTTCTAAAGAGAGACAGAAATCCAAAAGGATTTCGGTTACTTCTTACCAAGAATGTGACTGCACATCGGCGAGGTGACATTTCGGTTAAGCATATCTAAAAAACACACACACTCACAAAATGTTCAGGTTTTGTACTGAAGAGTCCGAAGACTGCCCAGTTGGATTGCGCAACTGCTCTTGGAAGTCGAAACAATGGCCATTCTAAGGTATGCTTAGATGAAATAAATATCCTCCGACTTATTTACTATAGGGCCGTCGAACGTATGTCTTTTATGTGGTGCCTTTTACAAGTCCACTAGCTATCTTACCCTACAAACAAGCCAGCATAAGAAACCTTAGAGTGATAAGGTAATGAGATGGTTTACTTGTAATGGATAATTGGATCACCAGCAAAAAAAAAATTACCCTATCAATGAAGGCAATCTATATTTGAGATAATTTTTTTTTTAGTTTAGTTTCTGTGGCTTACATTTTTACATCAAGAAATTTACGGATGGTAACAGGACAAGCAACGTTAGAAAATCAGCTGATCGTCTTGAGCCGGCTATTACAAGCACTAAATGAAAACTGAATTATTCACGAACGAAACGTAACCTGACGGGTTTCAGTAGAGGGGGGTTAAGACGTCGTACCTCCCATGAGCCGAATTGGATGAATTGATTCAGACACAGATTTTATCCGGCAGAACTAAATTCAAAAGGAGAAAACTCGAAATGCATTAAAAATACGATGAAATTCATGCGTTTGGTTTGGTTAGTCTGGATCAACGCCCGTCCACATCGGTTATTCCCAGCTCAGCTATATTCAGTTATCGTTTCAAATTGATTTAGACTCGGTACTTACGGCGTCTCAGCCAGGCCTTATAAAACAGCTAAGACTGTTGCTATAAAGATGCTTAAGTCTTTCGTACTAATAATTTGGTTTGAGAGTGAACATGATGTTGAGCAAATTTATTTGTCTAAGCAAATAGAATGATATGAATTTTTTTTAAAATTTTTACATCAAGACACTTACCCCTAGCTAAGTACCCACTTATACACCTGAATGGACATAGACAAAGTAGAGTAAAGTTTCTTGTCTCAGGAAATCGCGCGATGGTAAGAATTGAACCGTCTCTGGCGATATGCAAAACAACTCAATCTGATGCCGACTTTAATTTGAAAAATGAAACGCCTGTTAATTCAGAAGCCAGACTATATTAAAATCGTTGGAGGCAAAATACCCAAAATACCAACTGAATTATGTTATAATAATAAATTCTTTGTTAGGCTCAACACAGGCAACCTTCTGTAAGTTCGGGGCATGGTGAAGAGTTCGCAGCGTCTAAACCGGGCGTAACGCATGCAAGGAGCGAAGAATTCTTTGAATGAGAGTTTACATCTCAGCTTTCATGTAGGTTTCTTGTAAAATTGGAGCAGTTAGTTTTGCTTCAGTTTAAGTCATAATTTGTTCCTTTAAATTCGCATCTGTAAACCACTTTTCGTGCGAAAACAATATTTTTAAAAGAGCTGGTCCAGGCGTTAGCAGGGAATCATCACGTTGACGGACAAAACAACTACAAGTGTTTATTTACATCAACGCATTAAGAAACTAAAACCTTGATTATATAGAGGATCCTTTAGCCAAAATAAAAACCTTTATCCTCGATAAAATTGGCTTAAGAAAACCGGGGTTAAAAAAAATAAAATTCTGTCAGAACTACAGACAATACTGAACTAGAATATTATGCATGCATGGAACAGATCGGCCTTATAAGTCAAGAATTCTCCACAGTATTTCTACCCGCAAGAAAGAAAAGATACAAAATCCCTGAGGAATGTTCTAGAGCAAAACGCTAAGGTCACGTTTGACGAGCTTATGATTGTGTTTGGCCGGTTAACACTGTATTTCCTGTGCATGCGCTGTTTGATGTACAACAGGAGGGAGCTTAAGCAACGACAACGACGGCTACGAAAACTTCACTAAAATGCTCTACAGGAACCTTTTTCATTGATTACCATGAACGCGCAGCAGTACCCTTTGTCGTGGAGTGGGCAGGTTAAACTAACAAAAGCCAAATCTCTCTATTGCTTTTTCCTTTTGTGAGGCCAGAACACACTTCACGCATTTTAACTACTCCTTAACTAACTGTTATAAGTTTTAGAGCGCTATTATTACGGATCAGGTGGCTATGCATGCTCTGTTTTCAATTATATCCCAGACCTTCACGGCCGAGACACGGACGTTGCAGTGGAAAACATCTCTTTCAAACCACTCGATTGATCGCTGACGAACTTTTAATTTCGTCTAGGTTTCTGCACAAGTTTCGTAACAACCCAGCACTAATCTTGACCGAAATGTTAATTTGAAACGAAAAAGACAGTGTAAAATATTGTGAATTTACTGCCCAAACCCAATTGTTTCGCTTTTTTGCCCGATCGAGCCATTGCTACAAATTACACGAGGCACCAACTGACAAACCACGTCATCACTGGACCGGTCTGGCCACGAACTAAGGCGTGAACCATTTATACGAGTAGTTCGCGTCTTATGTAGGCTGCACTCGTATAAAAGGTTCCATTCACGTCTTATTTAAGTCGCGGCTTATTTTCTCTCGTATAAACCAGGGGCACCCAACGGCGGTTTTCTCCAAAATGCATTGAAAACACTTGTTAGGCTATCCAGAGTACTTTAAGATCTTTAAATATATATGTTAATCGGCGCTAAAAAATTCATATCTGTTCGGTCATCCTAGGGCAACTTGAGTCTTTTCAAAATACCAGGGCTTCAGTCTTCAGTATTATTTTCCCGAAAGTTTTAGATGCAATTTAAAGTTTTACGAAAGTGAGAATTTTTGAAATTCCTCTTTTCATCGCATTTTCGAACCCGGAAATTTTAGGTTTCCTTTTTCTGCGAAAAATAGGTTAATCTGCGGAGTGAAATGCGAAAAAAATTAAACTTAAGAAAATCGAAGGTAATTAATTACATACGCTTCGAAAATTGTACATGAATGGAACGGTTATCTAGAAATTCTTAGCCTTCCTTAAGGTATAGGAAATTCTAGGCAATTTTTGCTTCTCCGAATAGATATTTTACAGAAAACTGTCGTTGGGTGCCCCTGATAAACGGTCAATGACTTCACTCCGACTGCGCGCTAAGTTTAAACTTTATATTTTCAAACTTAAAAGTCCGCAACTTAATCGAGTCAAATTTTTAAGAAAAAGTTATCCACGTGTACTTAAGGCATTTGTCTTAAATAATCCGCTCTATAATATGAAGATTCGTGATTATTTTTGGAGAAATTCTATGTCTAACTTGGACAGGGGTTGTTTTCCATACTGAAAATACCCGGTAAAATGCCTGATTTTTTATGTTAAAAGTCTCAACCTAATTCTCATTTATTTTTCCTAAAATTTAGATGGAATGATAGATTAATCCTTCAACTTAAAGAATCCGCTCTATAATGTCAAAGAACTCATCTTTTTAACTACCGAAATGACGATTTTAGTCCTGGCCCTGCTGCGCCAAAATCGCCCGTTTTCTCTATAATTATTATGCCGCTTTCTTGGCATATTGATGCCTGATAAGTCCAGCTCAATGGCTCATTGATATGCGGAAATGTCCGACCATTTCTCCCGATGTCCTACTCTGGGAACCGTTCTAATTATAAATCTACTCGGAAAAGAGTTGACTCCAAGGGCTTGTATGAGAGATATAGGCTTTTAGTTATGGGCTCCTTGATAAGGTCAATAACAAGTAACAAAGTGCCTCCTTGTCCATTTTCTCAAGCAAAAGCCTACAAATGAAAATAAAGTTTAGTTTACCGTGATCATTCGAGATGCAAATATTAGAATTTTAGCACAAGTTTTCCTCTGGCTTTTTAAGAACAACTCTTTTATTTGCTTGTTTTTGTTTCTTTTGGCAACTGCAAATTGTTTTACTAAGTGCCCCAAAAAAGAATTAATGGTTTTCTTGCTTTTACATCCACCCAGATCCACCCACTGTTCAGTCTATATTTCTTTTGTTTATTTCGGCAGTTATCCACCCAGTGCGTGCATTATTTAAAGCCGGTATGGTAGTTTATTTTTAGTTTAAGTCCGAGGTGTACTAATCTGAGAGAAATCAAAATTAATGCATGGCTGCCCACACGTGGTTCATCCACGTGGAGATCAATCTTCATATTAACAACTTTAACTTCAGCTATAATCTTCTGTTTTTGAATGCTAATAAATGTAGCAGTGTAAAATAAAATCTTTTCATAAAATTCATGAGATGGTGTTCAACTGAAAAGCTTGTAATTCAAAATTCTAGAAGCTTCCAACAACCGCTCATCTCCATCAAATACTACGTTTAAGACGAGATAATTGTCATGAATACTCGCAAAAAAGAGTATTTTATTACCTCCTTAATTGAAGGTGATCTTGACTTTTGAAAAAGTAAGGTGGGATTACAAAGGGCTATTAAAAGCAAAAACTGGCTGTTAATTAGCCAAACCATGCCTGATTTGGTGATTAAAAACGAATACGTTACCCATATCCCTTTAACAAAAAAACGGCATTGAAAACTTTAATTTTTTTTTTAAAAAAAGGTTGACTTAGTACGACACTTATGTTCATATTGGCGTTAAAATGTCCAGCTGTTAGTCTTCTTTTAACCAGCGAAATCTACATGGAAAAAGAATTTATCGTTTATGTTTATTTAATACAACTACAACCTGTTAGGCGTTTTGAGTGCAAACATTGTATTATCCATTGCCCTTAGGGCTTTTCGAGAACAAAAAAAAATACTGGGTGGGGGACTTTGGCCAGACTGCTTATGGCATAGTTTACAAGGGAATTTATTAAGTAACGATTTATGAACGCCCCCCAATAGAAAAATGGGTAAATTGAGATAGACCACATGCGCGCCACACCTGAGAATACGCCCCCTCTTCAGTCTTTGTCTAATGTTTACAAAAGCAGGAGCCGATTACTGACAAAAGTGTGTTAGTACTTTGACGTCACACGCTTGAGCTGTAGGAAACACGATTTTCGACTGAATAAAGGTTATAAATGTTTGTGTACTAATGCTGAATTACTCACATTGAATTAGTATTTTGTCTTACCCTGTTGAGCCTTCATATTTATTTGGAAAAGCCTTGAAATGTGCTTTATTTTTATTCAGAACTCAAACGGTACTCGTTAAGTGTCGGTAAGTAAGGGTTCTTTTCAAATCCTAAGGCGAAAGTAACTGAGTGGGAAGCTCTTGGATAGTTGCTGGGATATTTGGGCTATAGGCCAATCGTAGAGCCGAATGAAAAATAGTAATTGTTTACCCTCTGTTTTCACTGTCACGCCATCAAAAATAAAAATGCAAACCATAAAAAAATACCAAGTCCAGAATCTGGGGAATAAAAGAAGATAAATATACAAAAAGCCTCGCCAAGAATCAGGTCTGTGCGATATTTCATACGCGAGATATCTGGAAAAAAAGTTTTACCCACGCTTTGTATGAAGACGCCATATTGGTTTCCTTCACCCTCGTTCCCAGGTGCTCTCTCCTACCCGTCGAGTGGGTCTGGTCACGTGTCCCCCAGAATCTAGAAGATTACAAACAAACGATTCGGGGTAGGTGCAGATTAGTGTGAGATTTGTCTCTACAGAGCGTAGACAGGTCAGTGGAAAGTACAGTCATGAAACTGTTGTTTAAATGAAAAGAGGTGAACAGAATCTTGAGAGGGTGTGTTTTTATCTACAGCTCTGTGTCTTTCAGTTTTTTTGTCGTCGTTTAAAATCAGTAGGATAGCCGTAAGCATCTTTGTTAAAAGATATGGCCGGGCTTGCACGACTGCCAACCATTTATCGTTCCTTTTTTAATTTTCTGAGGGTTAGGTATGCTTTTGAGGATTTTTAAGAAATCACTGGGCTGCATGTGTTTTTAAATAAAGTTTTCATATGGACCATGTACAAGAAAGCCTTTCGCTTGGAAGGTTATGTTGTCTGTTTTGTCTCTGTTTATATATTGCACACAAGCGCCATATATCTCTATTTGCCACTAAAAGCTATACGTTTTTCTATTGCCCATCATAACAAGGGGAGAGGAGAAAGCTGACATTTCATTTCAGACTACAGCTTTCCGTAAATTCACTGGCACCAGATCTTAATTATGATTTTGTCCGTTCAGTAAATGTTATATGAATTCCCTTCTCTCAACTCTCAATACTGCTGCTATGTTTTGTCACGCCGAACCGCTAATGGTGTAGGTTCTGCAGACTGATTCGGCCCGATTACCAGCAGCGGCTGTCAGGCAAAAAGTTATACTTTCAATGCTAGTTCAACATACAGGGGAATTTCCCTTCAATGAAAACACGCTTGTATAGAACTCAAGATCGTAGATTTTAGCGATTGGTGTCGTTGGTTAAAGGTACTCAAAGATAGGCCTGTACAGCCCCCTTCCGGATTTGTGGTTGCTTTGCATTATCAAAGCCTTCAAATTATAAGCAACTCTTTTAGAGATTTACCTCTTAATTTGTTAGATATTATCAAAGGCTTTTTTCAGAAGAGGCTGATTTTCTATTACACTTCAGTTTTCCATCACCTGTTTTTTGTACTGCTGGGTGGTATGTAGTAATGAAAATCAAGTGTGTCTCTACTTTTTCCCTTTTTTTTTTGAGGACCGAAGACACCGAACGGTTGTCTTGAGTTAAACAAAAATGACCGCTGACATACAAAGTGTAAAGTGTAATTTACAAGTTTAACTATTGTTGAGAGTTTGAAAACAATAACTACTCTTGAAAAATGTCATTTGTAAATTTTCGTTGAGTCGATCACAGTTATAGCCGCATGTGCCTTCAGTCTGTGTACTTGTTTGAACATCAGGGGGGACGCTTATAAGGGCGTGAACGTTTATTCCAGGAAATGAGCCTTGCCAGGAACCTAAAAGGCCCTCTACAAAAACAATGTAAACAGTACGTCGATTAAAAGAATTAAAGCCTTGTGTCCATAAAGTACATTTCGCGGGACATCTCGAGTTGTTGACGGAGCAAAGATGCCGTCAGATTCTCTTCTGCGGTTCTGTCAAGCCATTCATGGAATGAGGATTTAACCTATTGTAAAAAATAAATATGGATTGTCCTTTAAAAAACACAGGTACATAAATACGTGAACAACTCTATTATACGGATACCTCGTATTCCACTCCTCTATATCAAATACGCTTTAGTTCGTTACAAGTACATAAAAGGTGTCTCTTTACTCTACGGCGTAAGGAATTGTACTCAGTTATGTTTCTAATAGCTACAGGGAGTTTATTAAAAATAGTTCCTACCGAGTGCTGAAATGTCCCTGATTCTCTCGGAATAGAAAGGACAGGCGCAGTCGAAGATAAGCACTAACCTTGTGTAAATTTAACTTAAGATATTCAGGAAACGTTTCATCATATAGCGACTTATGAGCTAACTTAAGTATATTTAGTTAAAAGTTCTTATTCACTACTAAGCCAGTTCAACTTTGCAAAGTCCTCCACTCCTGCGAAACTTCTTGTGACAAATCCAGCGCATGCATTTTGTAGCCTTTGGAGGCGCTTCAGTTGAAATGCTGGAAGGGGTTGGACAACAGAGCATGCATAAGGAGGTCCCAGGAGATTAAAATGGCTTTGTATTTGCACGGCTAGTCTCGTTCTCACTGAGAGGCTAGCCGTGATAATACAAAACGTTTTTAATCTCTTGGGACCAAATGGCTGCCGCGTGACAAAGGTCTATTAAGTATAACGTTAAGGCCCAACATGGAGTCTCGCGTTCTCGTAGTTCAGAAAAAAATGAGAAGTTACCTCCCCGTTTTCAGAGATGCACTGTTCAGTCATCCATCGCAGCAAATCACAAAAGGCTTTCAAGTCTGTCGCATGACTTGCCTCCTTAGAAGCATGATCAAAGTTCATTAACATTGCTTTCCAAGGTGGCATCTGTAATAAGATGGAAGGAAATGACCATAATTAAAGGAAATTAAGGAACAAATAAGAACTCTTTTTTTCAGTTAACCTGTGAGTGTGTGAACACTAACATAGAAATTATAGGTCACTTTTTTCATTTGGTTACTTGTAAAGTAACTGATTTTGTTTCCGTTGCTGTTTTTAAAGCGACCGGTCCTGCAGTTAGCTAACAAAAAATTCCATCCTCAACACGTAAATCAGTATGAAAAAAACGTACTTCAATTAAGTTTAAATGTATTGGTCACACAAGTACAAACTGAGAATATTGTTTCCACCTCTCTTAATTGCAGACGGGACCACCATTTACGTGGTCATCCCAGTCACGCGGAGGCCTAGCCACGGTTTGCAGAGCCGTATTTGTTCCGGCCCTAGCTTGTCCCCATTCGTCTCTCAGCTAGTCTCCTATTAATATTAGCGAGAGAAGCGAGGTTAGGACTTCACTCCTTGAGCTCTCCTCGGTCACCCTTCCCGCGTTCCATTCTCCATGTGCGATCCAAAAAGGAACGACTGGAGACGAGTCAGGTTCCGCATTGAGTTATTTAAAGATCCTGGGTATTGAATAGAGCCCGCTCTGCAGGCCAGCGCTCTGTCATCCTACCGGTACTAGTATTCCGGCCATTTCCGGCCGTTTCGAACTGTTTTAGAGAGCCCCTTCATCTAGCAACTGTGTAAAAGTACTTACTCCCGGCTTCTTTATTAGCAAAATGTTTGCTGGTGTAATGTCATTGTGATTAATCCCGTTGCCATGAAGGAACTCCAAAGCGCTGATGACGTCATAAGTAAATTGGTAAGCCAGATCCAGGTTTTCTGATGAATCATTGCTTTTCGTCCAATTCAAGAGCGAGATACCGTCCACAAAGGAAAAGCACAGAACGCTAAAAATGAATAGAAAAAACGAGCATGCCTAAAGTGTAATCTGTAAACACCACTTTTCTTATCTCTACCTACCACATACTGATACAACACCCATTTCCCTTTTTAAGATGCGTTCGATTTGTCGTTGTCCGGAATAAGGACAGTTCGTCAACATTTTTTGACAAATCTCTTCAACTGCAATTTTATGGACTATTAAAATGCTCATTCATCTTAATTATTAATGCCCCCGAGATGTTTAGATTTTGAAAGCCAAAATAAGCGAGTTTCAAAGCTTATTCCAAGCATTCTATCCGGAATACGGTCAATCGAACGCGCCGTTTTTGCTTTTAACTCTTTCACACCAGAGTGTTTGATGGAGTTTTGTAAGGTGACTCTAACTTTTGAGTCTGCGGACGATTCCTATGATGTGACCATTCATATGAAAGCTCTGTATCTGTACTTACACATGGTGCTGATTTGTTTTTGAACGGAACAGTCACATTAAAACATTACAATAAGGGACTCAATGACTTACACAAGTTTTGTTAGTTTACATAATTTAAGATACCGATATGAGTTCAGTTTCATTAAGTAAGTTCGAATGAAGGAAAATTATCTATTTTTATGTTTTTAGACCACAGGTAACTTGGGAAATATCATTATAGTCATCATGTTTCCTTAGAATATCAACAAGGAAAGACTTTGAGTTTCGTTTTGAAGTGTTTTTTGGGGAGCTCTTTACGGTAATGACGCTGGTATCTCATTCCAAATTTTAGCTCCGACTCTTGAAAAAGCTCTCTTTTGGATATCTAGCCTAGATATTTGATGAGGAAGACCGACTGTTATAAGAATGAATACTTTTAGTACCGCTGAATAGGTTTAAAATGTTACTGGGTACCTTTCGATTTCTTATGTCATGCATTAAACAACAGACGGATTTGTAATAAAGAGAATTTAGTGGTAGAATATCAGCTCTAACTGCTCGTTTTTGTTTAAAATTTTCGTCATGTAGGATTTACTCGCAAGTCCCCATGCTGTTAGTCTATAATATATAATAGGGCAACAGTAAGGATTGATGGATGCGCAGTAGAGTATTTGGTGGCACAAAATGCCTAGGTTTCGTAATAATACCAACTGATCTACTCATTTTCACCGTAATGTGTTCGACTGATATGACATTTCCAGCTTATAGACTGCAGTCTATTAACACCCCAAGGTATTTCACATACTCTTTGCATTAAAGGTTAACTAGTTTGCTCAGTTCATTATCATATATCACAATTTTTTTCGATAAGGTCGGAAAATAACATAGTTAGATTTTTTGATATTAAGGATAAACGTGTTTCCAGTAAGCCAGCTATATACCTTACTAAGTTCACAGTTTACAACAATTTCAAGAGATTTTGTTTTTATCAGCATAGAGGATATTTGTATCATAAGCAAAGAGGTAGAAACTGGATTTGTCCGAGGAGTACTGTGTGTCGTTTACGTATAATAAAGATAGGAAAGGTCGAAGGAAAGAGCCCTGAGACACGCCACACGTCATTGCAGCCTTGTTAGATATATGACATTTAATTTCATAATTTTTGCACTTTGTTTTTTAAATAAGACAAATAGAATCACTAATTACTCCGCGGAAGCCGTAATGGTCCAATTTGTTTAATAACATTGAATCAATAAAAAAACCACACGAGAAGAAGTCTTTATCCATATTAGTTTTTAATATATAGTTTTAGCCAGGGTTAAAAGCGAAGCTCTCGTTAATATCTATAGTTTACTAAACAAACTACAAAATCGTGTAACGCCAGGGGGCGAAGGCAACGAAAACAGCCAAAAAAAATCAGTAGGTCTAATTAGCAAAAAAATTTCGCACATGCAGCACACTTTTTTCTAATTAGCTAAAAACAACTTTACACGCTTTGTTTGTACATTTCTTTGCCGTTGTTTTGC
>NC_133205.1:14367269-14452269 GCF_958299795.1 Porites lutea
CTGTTTTTTCAGGATTAAAATGGACTACTGTTAAGTTGTACAACCTTCCCAACTAATTTTGTCTGTGATTGTCTGAAAATTCTGGGTGTGGCAGTAAAAGGTCAAAAATCGACGACTTTTTGTCAGTAGAAACGTCTTCAAAAAACACTCGTAAACAGTACTCTGTTGAAAAAAGATATTTGCCGTACCTTGTTAAGACAATTTTTGGCGCAGACGCCTGTTTATATTCGGCATGTTTTGCAACCCGGTAAGTACAACTATTGCTCTTTCCGGGGCACAGGAAGAGCCAAAATACAAATGCAAGATTATTTTCGGTGAAAGCTATTGACTATAGCATAGGCTGATATGTTTTAAATGTTAAAGCAAGATATAGTGCGTTCACCAGTTCCCCAAAAAATCATTCGGATCGCTACATTGCAGCTGACATATTCCTTAGCAGCTCCCCATTCTTTACAACATTCAGCACATGTCCATTTGCCACGCGAGCAAACTATGAGGCTGAGTGGAAATTGCTGAATTCTAGAGGCTACTTTCTCTGGCTGAATAACTCTAGTTAAGCCCTTGTGGCACCGCTTTTCGAAACTGGTTTCAGAAAACGAGAACAAAGTACGCTCTTGATTTAGATTAAGGCGTCTATTGTCTTCGGTAACCTAATTAAAAAGGATAACACACGCAAAGTCATCACACACCACATTACTCCATTTTCGTAGCCGAAAATAATTCCTTTATAGTAGCGCTAACGACAAAATAGCCTAATTGACTTGTTCGGGGCTTTGCAAGGACTTAACCAAACGAATTTTAATAGACATTTTAGCTTAATTCTAAGTAAAATACGACATTACTCCATGGGTAGCGTTAAAATTAAACTAACTTTGCTAATTGACCTTTATAGGGCACTGTTTAAATGGAGTAATGTTGGGAAACAGTTGTTAAATTTATCCCCGCAGATAAATGCGACAAAAGCTGTCCATATTCTTACATGGTTTACATGTTTTTGCCCTTTTCTTGTTTGAAAGTTGGTTCATTGAGCATATATTTCGCATTTTCTTATGGAGTAATGTGGTGGAGGAATGTGGAAACCCATGTTGTTTACTGTTCTCAAATTATCTGAATGATTGACAGGCGACGGTAGCACAGCAATTTCTATATGAACTCTGAACATGGCTGAATAAACTCTTTTATAGAGGTTCCGTATTACCTTCAGGCCTTACGAAAATAAAGTCTAGAAGATTTTAATTCAGCACTTATCTCACTCCTCCCTCGCAACTACAAACATCATGTTTTTCTAGGATAGTTTAACACCGCCGGAATGAAAAAAAAAAACTTTATTGTGGCAGCCTTTATGCCATTTCTATTTGTAACATCTTTCAAAACATTTGGCTGATAGGAAACAGCAAAAGTTAACCAGGAATAATACCGCTGATGAAAAAGATGCATGTATACATGACAACGACTGCAATGGTATAGTATTTTTTTACTTAAAAATACCCTCATGACTTTTCGCTAAATCTGGTGAAACAGACAACCTGTAGCCATTCCTTCTACATAGTCCACGCGAAGGAAACGTCCTCTTGCTTCATGAGGAAAATTAAAGACCTTAAATGTTTTCTTCTGGCGTTCTTAGAAGAAAGCGATTTCACCCAGTGGATTTTGTGGTCACGCTATGAAATGTCACGCGCGTCAGATGCAAAATTCTCCTACATGTATTTATGATTTTACCGAAATATAACCTTTATTATATTTTTTATATAGTTTGGAAAGTGCATTATCAGTACAGTTCCAGGGCGAGATATCTCAACCAAATGTTAAATGCGACAAGTTTTATAAGCGTTTAAAGTTGATTTCCTATTCTCTTACAATCATCGTCAAAAGTGTTGGGAAGGTTGCCTTTTTTACCTCTTCTTTTTCTTCCTCCCCCCACCCCTGGCCCAATGTTGATCAAAACGTTAATGTTTGTGCGCGCAATTGTTCTGTTATATCCCAACATTGAATAGGGGGGACGGGGGATATTTAGCAAAAGAGAAAACTCTGTTTTTTCAGGATTAAAATGGACTACTGTTAAGTTGTACAACCTTCCCAACTAATTTTGTCTGTGATTGTAGGTGTCCAAGGCATATACAATCTGTGTTTAACTTGATAGTGTACATCCTTATAGACATCAACGATATGGTCAATTGACAGCTGTTAAAAGGGGTATCCGCTGACCAGTGTCACCTGACTGTCACGCGGGCTCAAGTGTAAAACTCAATGAGGTGACGTGTTAGATAGATCGATCACTAGCAAACAGGGTGGTACTAATAGTCCTACTCAGTAAATTGACACTATCGCCTAATGAAGACCCGCTTTACGCCGTGGAAACGCGCCATGATCAATAACTAAGTGAGTCGAGTGACTATCCCGAGACAGAAGATAAACGAAAAAAAACCTTTATACACATAACACATAATTTTGGGGCAAAGGAAAAGTCAATCAGGCGTGAGAAAACTAAACTGCAAGGGTAAAAAGTTTGTGATCTTGCAATGATCTCTTTCACCCATAATTTGCCATTATCGTTTTTATAGATGAAAAATTCCTCATTTTCTTTTGTCTAGAATAGACAATCTTGGCCCACGATTTCTTGTAATGGCAAATTTTTCACTTGCTTGCCCACTGGGAAACCACCTGAAATTGCTTTTATTCCATCAGTCTTTATGCGTGTGAAAGGATGGTAGGTATCGTGAATAAGGTTCGTCGAGGGCTTTTCATAATATGCGATAAATAGATCAGATTAGTGAATGTTAGGAAAATAAACTGTTCTCATGCTGAACTTTCACTATCCGGTTGAAAGGACGTCTAGCAAACAAACTTAAGAACCAAAACAAACCACCTTACGGTTATAGCTAGGTTCAAAGAGAATAGTTTACAAACCAGATCATTGCTGCAGAGTAGGCCATCAGCTTTGTTTAAGATGTGCAGCTTTATCTGCGAGAAGTCAGGTAACAAGGGTTGTTCAGTGTCCAGCGTGGTTCCACTAGCCATTCTGTTGTCTCTGCTCTGGTGGAAGTTGCCAACTTGATAGGTAATGGTATGCGGTGATAAGTTAATCGAAAGACAAAGGATAGAAAAAAGAATTACTCTAAACGCGTTTTACAACGTCTCTTTGCTAAATAACGTCATCCCTCTGACCGCAGAGGAAGGTAACGAAAAACTAAAGGGTTGGTTAACTTTGTGGTCAGTTTGAGAATAGGTGCGCCGCTTTGATCTGTGACTGGATCTGTCGAAGATGAGCCGGGAATGAAAGCAACTCTAAACAAGTAAGTTGGGGGAAAAAACTAACGAATTTGCTGGTTGTAAATTCAGTTAGAAAGTACTTACCAATAGCGTCAGGGCGTGAAGCTGTTCTCCTTCCTAATGCGGCTACTAGTTTCTTTCTCACCCCAGCAGTGGAAAATGTGTACAGGATTGGATTGATGGACGAATTGATCGGAAGGACGAACACCGCTATCCATACCTTAGCCTTGTGCTTTGGATCTTCAAAGTTACCAGTTAAAGATAAAACACTGAGCAAAATTACCGGCATCCAGCAAAAAAAGTCTGTCAAAACAATTATGAATAGTCTGGTAGCTTTAGTGGATTCGGTTTTTGCGATGTGTTTGGCACTAGATCTGCGCCGTATTATGCTTAAGATGGAGAAAAATATGAGAACATAAGCTGTAAGTATGTACAAAAATGCAAGACCATTGAATGTGACAAAAAATGCTGTTGCATATTCCCAACCAGCATCATTATGATTTGAAAATTGTAACGGAAGACAGACTGCAGAACTGCCAAAAAAGCCAATATGTCGCTTCTCATCCCAAAAGTATGACATGTCTGTCAAGGGAATACCGGAAATAGTAAATCCGATAACCCATAGAACAAAACAGAGTCTACGCGCTGACTTCAATGATATTGGACGCAATCTGAATGCAAATACGACGCATATGAGTCTGTCAGTGGTTATGGCTAACAAAATTAAAACAGACATCTCGCTTGATAGCATCGAAAGTGCGCCCGCAATCCGGCACCCAACTCCTCTTCTCCATGTGACGTCATGTTTGAAATATTCGCCTTTCCACTGAAGGTCTTTAATGGCAATGATTAACAGATAGACACCCATTAACAAGTCAGCACATGCTAAATTAGTAAGCATGAACGACTGGACTTTGTTGTCATCTCTCATTCTTACTCTGGAGATTATTACAGCGACATTGCCAATGAACGCTAGCGTGCCGAGAATCCAAATGCACATGCGCAGTAAGTCATTTTTCATCAGGTCCTCGCAACTTGAAAAGGCATTATGAGCTGATTGACAAATAAGGTTTGGAATGGCTTTTATAGCATAGCAGCAGGCAATAAATTGGTCCATTTTCCTGAAATAGATAAAAGGAAGGAAAAGGAAGTGTAACAGTTAGAAACTGGAGAAGTGTAGCAACAAACAAATGAAAAATAAGGTAAGCCGAAAAGGAAAGGTCTCTTGTCTAGTGAATTGTGTTTCGTCGGTTCATTTGGTATTTTTAACTTTGTTTTTGACCTTAAGTCACTCTTTAGACAAAAATCGGTAATCCACCAGTTATTTAAATACATTGGCTTTAAAACTTTAAAGGTAAGTGATGCGTTTTGATCCGTTTTTGGCGCTATAATATCGGTCGCTATATGGTCTTAATTATTGCAAGTACAGTCAGTCCGTGCGAAAACCAGCAAATCCCAAGAACTCCTGATGTGTCACAGGTATGCTTTTGGTGAAGGCCATGAGAAAGTTGTGTAAACTATTTCTAATCACTGATACTTCCTTCATTTGTTCTTTTGCAAAAAGGACTAAGACAATCACTCTTGCATTTCTTAGCTAAAAACGTAATTATATCCAGAGTGAACACTCACAAGGTTTTCAGGTTTTTTAAGTCATTGAAGGCGTCTGGAGCGACGTCAGATCCTGACATCTTGTTACCTTGAAGAAAACTAGAGATGAAAAGCACAGAAATACCCAGTTTACTCTGTTAAAAAAGTATGTCTGATATACATAGAAATCTTTTAAAACACTTCCCGCCCTTGATGTTGAAGCATTCCATGGCAATTTTTAAATTAACTAATGTAGACTAGGTGACTCAGAGAAGATTCTGGAGTCTTTAAATCACCAAGAGAAAGCTATACCAATCATCCGTCAATTGAAGTGTTAGCTTAACCATTATGAGAGCTAAAGTAAGCGTTTATTTCGCTCTAAATTTTAAAGAAGCAAAGCATACTATTGAAACAAGATACTCACAGAGTGTGCAATGAGTGAAGTCCTCTGAAGAAAACTCGCCGAAGACTTGTTATGCTGTTGTCGTGAAGATATCTGATATAGTAAACACACGAAACGGGCCTTAGTTCACGAAAAATTTCAACCTATTTTACTTTTTAATTGCCCCTGAAGGGATTTCGCCCAGAAAGCGAAATCCCGAGGAGGCACTCTAGTAACTCGCGCGTATATTAGAGAAAGTACTTACAGTTGAAATATACAGTCAGTATGCCAGAAAAAATCTCGATTTGCTTGAACAGGGGCCGCGAGGAATCGGTAGGTAATGATGACGTTTCTATTGTTTGCGCCCGCAAGTACGAAATGGTTAGGATGACGTAAAGACAGAAAATTCCAAAGGGACCGCTTAGGTAGATTTTGTGACATTTATTGTGCAGTCGTTACATGTTATCAGTGACATTCTGTGGAGCAGTAAAGACACTCGTTAAGCGCAGATGAAGTTATAAGGTGCGTACAACTGTGTATATATAAACACTTGGAGATTTTGCCAGACACGAGTCCACAAATCTTTGATTGGAAACCTTGCCAGACACTCTTTCTCTCTAGATCTCTTTGACCGGAATAAGTCTCAGCGCCAAACAAGCAAGACGAGTGAATCAACGGCTAACTTATCACTAGCAGAAAGGTGGACGATTACAGAACTCGCCTACAATCAAATTCTGTGCTGATTTATTCTCTGCTCACAGATGTCCTTCCGCTATAAAGTTTAAAACAAGACTAGAATGCACGAGGGTGAATTTATCAAACGTCCTTTTAATTTCTAAGGCTTACTTTCCGGCAAATAAAATGAACTGAATGTAAAAAATGAAAGGGAAATGGCGAAAAATTCAACTTCTAACTAAATCTTTTCTCATGGTTAGAATAAACTATTTTCGAAACTGAGAATGTTTTGATCGAAGCTGTGCAAATCGAACTGAAACTGTGCATGGAGCCTTGCGTTTCCTTTATTTATCTCACCTATTTAATGGAATATGGGTGAAAATCTTCGTTATGAATCGGTATATTTCAAATAGCTACACAACGAGCAAGAATACTATTGACCGACAATATACAGAGCGGAGGCAGCTGTAGTGTCAACTATTACTAGGTTATTTTAATACCATGATACGAATTCAAAGAGATGTTGCGTCATCAGACAAGCTCATTTTTCGCAATTTGTCGGTTAGTTTGGCGATATCATTTGATAAACAAACTTATCGTTGCAAAGAAGATAAAAGAATAAACATGAAAATATACTCACAGAAATGTTAAATTTCCCAACCCTCGAAACGCATCTGGTTCAATCTTTTCAATCTTGTTGGAGCGCAAACTTCTGTTTGAAGCAAAACAAAGACATTGATTCTCTGTAAACTGTTGGCAGATACGATCGATGGTAAAAGCAACTTTTTAAAGAGTGATATGGAAAGATTCCTTACAATACTTTCAAGCTTGTAAGATGATAGAATACTCCGGATTTAATTGTAGTGATAATGTTTGCTCCAAGGTCCCTGTAACGGTATAGCACAAAATATAAGTAATAATTAAGACGACAAATGTCTTTTTCAAGGCTCTTAAGAGTGATTTAGGCGGGTAAAAAATATACCGCTCTACCGTTGATATCGTACGTCCTAATTCAAGTTTCAAAACCTCTCTCTTTTAAAACGAGGCTTATTGCAAAACCTTTCTTGTAAAAATGAGTTTTATTTGCATGGAATAAAAAATCATTTTCATCTGAATGGCTTGCACTTGGCCTCGCTTTGAAACAGAGGCTATAGGCAACTCGAAAAAGACCTCAGTGTTCAATGTATTCCTAGTCAGTGTTGGACCCCTATGCTGCTGTAATGCCTGTGATGAAATTTGATCGTTAATGATTTTTTAAAGACAGCATGCTTTTAGAATAAACTCTTTCAATTGAAAAATGACCAGCAGATCAGTATCGTTTTAAACAAAACTATTTTTTTCCGATGACGGTTTTACACACACGGCACGCGCAAACTAAACCTGTTATGACAACAAGGAGAACGCAAAACCGAGAATTCTAAGTTATGGCTTCGGAAGACGTGTTAATCATTATCATTAAACTTCATCTTTATGTCGTCGCATAGAATCTTGACTATGCTGAGTATACGTGTTGTTGGGTACCATACCTCACTCATCACCAAAGATGAGTGAAATGTGTGAATTCGTGTTGCGCAACAAAGTTAGTCTCGCTTTTATCATTGAAACATGGCTCCAGTCTTTTATCGCTGTTTCAATCATTGATATTCCGGGCTACTCACAGTCCTACGTAGCGACCGTTCGTCCGATCATCATGGTGGCGTTTGCCTCTACATCAATGCTGAAATTCGATACAAACGACTGGACGCTCTTTCGTGCTGCCCCGATCACGAGGTATTATGGGTTCGGCTACGCCCTAGAGGCCTGCCGCGGGGGTTTTCCTCCCTGATAGTAGCTGCGTTTATCATTCACATTGGTCTGCCGCTGAGAACCAGTTTATGCAAGAACACTTGTTCCAGTCACTGCAACTTGTCGAGTCACGCTTCCTTGATTGCGCTCTTATTGTGGTAGGAGACTTCAATCGTCTTGACAGGAAGCCAATCGAAAGGCATTTCAGCCTCAAGAAAATAGTGAAAATTCCAACCAGAAAAGACGCAATCTTAGACCATGTCCTGACTAACCTGCACCGCTTTTACGTTGCCCCTCAGGGCTCCCGCCCTTTGGCCTGTCTGACCATAATACCATTGTACTTTGGAGGCCCAAGTAAGAGACAACTGTCGTCAACAATCTAGATTTGTGTTCAAGTGTGACAAGCGGGAAAGTAGGAAAGCTGAGCTAGGTAGATACCTGTGTGCAATAGATTGGACAATGTTATTCTCCTCTACCAACTGTAGTCAGGAAATGCTTGACATATTCAACAAGGTGCTGCATACAGGGCTTGACCTTCTGATGCCCATTAGGAGAGTTCGCGTTAACACATCTGACGCCCCATGAATGAACGATCACCTTCAATCACTCATCCTCAAACCACAGAAAGCCTTTCACGATGGCGGCACGGGATCGATGCTTTACAAATTCTACAGAAATGCTTTAACTCGCGAAAGGAAATCAAGCAAGGCCCGATTTTACAAGTCTAATGTCGAGCATATGAAGGAGGAGAATCCCAAGGTTTGGTGGAAGGAGGTCAAACGCTTGTGCGGTCTCAACTCAAAGTCGGGGAACGTTTCTAGTCACATTCATATTGTAGGAATTGAAAATCTTACTGACCAGGAACTTGCAAACGCAATCAACGAGGCCTTCCTTGAGCCTCTTCAAGAATATCGCCTGCCCCAACTGCTGACCAAACTTCGCATTGATGAGGATACGCCTGAGCTTCCGGAGGTTTCGGATATGCGTATTTTTAAGTTATTGACTTCGTTAAACCCTTTCAAGGCGTGTGGTCCTGACGAGATACCAAACTGAATGCTCAAGGAGTATGCTGAATGTTCGTCCTTTCTAATCAGCAGAATCATCAACCTCTCTTTGAATGAGCAGTCTCTTCCGAAGATCTGGAAGTTCGCGGATGTGTCTCCTCTACCAAAGGTGAAGCCATTTGAAGACCTGAAGAAGCAGCTCAGGCCTATCTCCCTTACTCCATGTCTATGGAACGTTGCAGAGCAGTGCGTAATTCTAGATTACGTAAAGCCTGAAGTTCTGGATGTGCTCGACCCAAGCCAATATGGAGCTGTTCCCAATTCCTCAACCACCCAGGCGCTGATACACATGCTGCACAACTGGTCCAAGGAAACCGATGGCAACGGCGCTACAGTTAGAGCTATTCTCTTTGACTAAGAAAAGCGTTTGACCTCTAATTATAGATCATAGAATACTCGCAGAGAAATTGTGCAGGTTGAATCTGCCTACAAGAATTATCAACTGGGTCATAGATTTCCTTTCTAATCGTTCCCAAAGAATCAAACTATCTGAGGGCTGTTACTCAGAGTGGGATTCAGTGCCCTCCGGGGTCCCTCAGGGAACAAAATTAGGCCCATGGCTGTTTCTTGTACTTATAAATGACTTAGATGTTGATGACTTAGCTAGTGTATGGAAGTACGTTGACGATACGACGGCATGAGAAGTCGTTGCCAAGTGCAACCGCAGTTGTGCCCAGGATATCGCAGATAAGGTCGCGGAGTGGTATATGCAGAATAGAGTCTAACTCAATAGCGATGAAGCTCAGAATATCTTTTGTAAAGAATGAGCCCCAGTTTGCGCCTATTGTAGTAGATGGTAAAGAACTAGAGGGAGTGACTAGTGCGAAACTACTAGGTCTGACCATATCGAGCAACCTTAAGTGTGGAACGAACATATTAGTGACGTAATCAAGAAAGCGTCAAACCGTCTGTATTTTTAGTGCAGTTAAAAAGATCAAGAATTCCTCGGCATGATATGTCCACCTTTTACACCGATTGTATACGCTCTGTTCTTACGTACGCAGCACCTGCCTTTTTTAATGCCTTGCCAAAGTACCTAAAAGACGAGATAGTGCGAGTTGAGAAGCGGGCAATGTCTATAATATGCCCAGGACTGCTCTACCAGAATACCATCGAACTAGTCCACATTGTCCCTGTTGTCGATTTCATCACGGGGCTGTGTAGTAATACTTTCGACACCATTATAAAGGACTTTGGACACCGTCTGAACAGGTTAATACAATTTAGTGCACCGTCACGTTATGCCCTAAGGTGCAACAGGCGCTTCATCGTACCTAAATGCAAGACAGATCGCTTTAGGAACAGTTTTATTATTAGATCCTGCATCGATAATATATATACGTAGATTTTTAGTCCTTTTATCATATTTTTTATAATTTATATTTACTGTACTTAGTTTTATATACACATTTTATCAGTTCGATCATTTGTAAATACGCAATTCAGCCTTCGGGCTGCAAAGTATTGGTTATTAAGCTAGCTAGCTGTCTAGCTATCTAGCTATCTAGCTATCTAGCTATCTAGCTATCTAGCTATCTATCTATCTATCTATCTATCTATCATACCTAACCGAAGGCTTAGGGTTAGGGTTAGGGTTACTTGTAGCAGTTGGTCCTCGCACCCATAATAAATTCCTTTCCTGCAACCTTGGCTGTTTGCTCTTGGGGTGACAAATTAGTCATAATGTCCTCTGACAAATAATGGAAGTAAGGACATAGGCGTACGGGCCGGGGGGCGAGGGGGGCTGCAGCCCCCCCAAATTTTGGGCAACTCGGATTTTTTGGGCAGCAAGAGAAAATTTGGGCAAACCAGGTTTTAAAGACGTTTCCATGTTGTTTTTTTTGTTATTTTGAAGAGATAAATATTTTCTATTTTAATCTGAAAAAAAAATTGCTGAAGTCGGCGTAATAATCCAGTTACATTCTCTAGACATTGGTTGCCTAGCACGTGATGAGTTTCTGTTTAGTAGGGAAGGGTATCATATGTTGATTTACATATTATTTTATAGTTTTTTATTGTTGAGCACTGTACTGCACTGCACGAACTGGAATGGGCTCTTTCCAGTCGTGTATTGAGTAGAATAATCTTCCGCATATCTTTCTAGAATCATCTCCGCTCGTAGAACAGTGTATGGCAGATAGCATCAGCAATAGGTCTGAAAATGAAGAAGTGGCTGAGTAGTTCTCAGTTCGATAACGGCCAAACATCAAGATTTTCCATTTTTACCATATTTCTAACGATAACACTTCATGCCAAAATATCCCAATAACACTCTCACAGTTTCCGTTTTAACTTCACGAACATCGAGGCGACTATTTGAGGAAAAAGCTTCCGTGAACGATTTGTAAGAACAGTTCCCACTGCCGAGAAATATTGCTGCAAGTAAACTATGCAATGGCTTCATTTCGTTGCTATGACAACTCCGATGTCATTGCATTCCTGATCATGACAAATTTTCATTTTTACCTAATAAAACTGTGGCGGCAATTTTTCCAAATGTTTGTCTATGGCGACGTAGTTATGCTCAGAATTGGGAGGTATTGACCCTGAAAAACTGTTACGGTATCGAGCCACCTTCATATGTCAGTAAGGCCTATGTTGTTGCATCGTATGGCCCTCGTTTCTTGTCGACTGTACGTTTCGTAAAAATTTGGGCAACTTGCGAGAATTTTGTTGGGCAAATGGTTTACCGCCCCCCCTGGCAAAAAATTTCCCGTACGCCTATCAGTAAGGATCTTGTAATTCTTCGCAAACGAAACATATCTTATTTTCATTTTTTAGCATTATTACTTTAAGAATAAATAAAATACTATCTTTATATCGAGAGAGGGTTTATAACATAGAGAACCAAAACTTACAGAAGTTGAAGACTGATCAGACCTTCAAAGTTCTCACTTGATATTTGCTTAAGAAAATTTCTGTTTATTCTCCTGGGGAAGGAAAAAGTAAATTTCTTTATTTGTTTGAAATTAAACAAAGCGATCCCACTAGAACTATATATATAGGCCGATTTCTTGACAAAACGTTTCCACCAAAAAAGTGCTGCAAGCTTAGGTCATTGCTGGAAGACCAGCGTTTTAATTTTCATATATTATTATTTTATTTTCATATACTGTTAAAGCTGTAACAAGAGATCATTGATGTTATTGAAATTGTGTTTTAAACTTGTTAGTCTCGCTTGCATAAGCAGTGAGACTCATAATCGGCAACGCGTTTTTCGTCGTATTTAGGACGCAAAAGGGGGTCATTGTGCCAGGCGTTCCTTGCGGAAACCGTGTAAACTGGGACTAAGAATCGTTGCTTTATCGAAGCGACGCATGTTTTGGGAAGAAAGGTTAGGAAAGATTATTTAGAGTTTTTCCGAAACGTGTCGGTCCACGAACTCTATCGCTTGAAAGCATTGATTACTTTGGAACAAGTGAACAATACTTAGTGGTCGGGAAAAAAAAATAAGAAGAACCGTATCAGCAAAACTGCTATGATCGGGTGTTGTAAACTTTCATTGTATGCAATGGGTGTCGTGATGAGCACGCGGTTCATTTTTGGCGATGATTGAAATGAAGTGCCACGTAAATCGCTTTTTTGATCCGTGGCAATGATGTAATTTCTCTGGAATCGTGCCCCTTGAATTTTCGTGTATTCAACACGCGTATAGCCTGCGGCCGCAGACGTATTTCCGGTCGTCACCAACACGCGTACTAAATCAATTCAGAAACAAATAAAAAGTATCGACGTCGATAAAGTAGGAAGTAAAAAACCTTTAGGGAGTACATCCTGTTTCGTGTAGAATTAATCGCTCCTTCTCATTTCTCGATCTAATCTCCCAACAAGAGAGACCGCGACCGCTGGAAGAGCGTTCTTGTTATCTTTGTTTTTTGTGCCAGAAAGGGTAACTGCGCCGTTGCTATGCCATAAAAATTGAAGCAAAGGCCGCAACTACACTTAACTACTTACAAGGTTTTCAAAGAATTTAACTTTTTGAATGGTGATCTGTCCAATTCTAGAATAAAATTGCTACTCACGTCCCTGAAAAAAAAAAACATAAAGAGACAGGTAAATTATCTAAGGAAAACTACAGAAGCAGTTGAAAAAAGACCAACGATTATTCTGATTTAAACTTACAGGTATTCCAAAAGCTGAAAGTTCGAAAAATCACCATCTGTAATACGATAGATTCTGTTGTAAGGAAATAGACTGAAACAAAAAGTTAAATAAGGTATTTTAAGAGCTGTGCTTTATTTGTTTCACTAAAAGAATGACATAACCCACTTATTCCGAAGTCAACTTAAATCATCTAGTTTTCTTTTTTCCTTAATTTTTTCTAGGTACACGTATATCTTGGCTTTAAGAAAGAATCGAATGTTGTGTGGCTCGTAGGTCGACCGAACGTCACCTTCAAAATCTGTAAACTACTGCACCTTATAGTATGATTTTAAAGTTCATGGTATTCAACACGTGTTCAACAATGTCTGTGTGTTTCATATTGTCCCCACAGACATAAAGTCTGCAAATATTCTTAAGACGCCCATAGTAACTTACATGACTGCGGTGTTTTGTGGAAAATACTTTGGTAACAGTGACAACGAGTTGCTTTTTACTTGAAGCCTGGTATAACTTCCTGGCAGCCTAGAACAGTTGCAAGAACGGGGGCAACCTAATATAAACATATGACACAGAATAAACAATTGCCATTCCCAAACATAGTCAAATCAACTGGGCAAAAAAAAAAAAACACTCAATCTTACCTTGAATACAAGACGCCCTTTTCCCTGCAAAAGAGTAATTGAGTTCAGAAAGAATGCCATATTCTTATCACATTTAAGATAACAGTAATGGCCTTCAACCATTTGAGGCTGCAAATTATCACTCACTATTATATGGCTACAATAGTAAGCGCCCTCTGATTGGTTGCTAAGCAGGCAAGGTTTTCTTGTACTGACCGTGCACAGGAGCCTGACGGCGGGCATTACTAGGTAGGTGTCTAAGGTACATACACTCTGTGTTTAACTTGATAGTGGGCATCCATGTTATGGTCAATAAACAGCTGTCAAAAAACGGTATTTGCCGCCAATGTCACATTACTGTGTCGCGGGCTCAAGTGTACAACTCATTGAAGTGACGCATGCATTTTTAAGTTATACGCTTGCCAGTTAGTGGTTTTAATTAATTGCAGGCTACAATAGGTCTAAAGTTGTCATTGTCAAAGAAACTGTGTCGGCTTGTGGTTTGTTTTCTTATTTCCAGTGTTTTTTTTTTTATGTTTATTTCTTTTATTGTATTCATTTTAAGTATTCCGCTATAAAGGCCATGTAACAGATAACTTGTTAACCTCGTCCGGTGGGTCTTTACAGGGAAATGTCAGACCTTGTTCTATACATCAAGGCCTCGGTCTGAGATTTCCCTTTAATGACCTCATTCTCGGTTAATTAGTGGAATATAAAATCCGTGTATCTAGAAAAAAATAACGTATGAAAAATATGATAAGGTAATTACAATAATAGTTTATTCATTCATGAATTACTTTTCATAATAAGTTAATACGCAGCATGAGTAGGGTGATATCTGCACAACTCACCTAGTATACTACGATAATATGCCTTGAACCCTGTTCTGATGTTAGCCTCATTTGACTTGAATACCAGCGTTAACATGTTTCTTGAGGATTCTATGATTTGCGGGAATGTGTGACCACAATACTTCCCTATAGGATGTGATCTATCATTGGCTCCGTCAAACACTTCCACATAGTCTTTAGCGCAAGTAGGATGCGACTCGATTGCAAAGGACAGAAACTCTAGTAGAATCGCGTGATTCTCAGGAACGGTCAAGTGCCAAATGCATTTCATATTATTGGTGTAATATCCTGGATAATAAGGAGACGTGATATATCCGCTGCTGTTTCTTATGACTTGATTGCAGGCTGTTACATGAAAAGAACAAATGAAAACTTCTTCCACACGCTAAACAAGGTTAGTCTCGTGATGCACGTCACGATATTTTCTGCCAGTGATAGCCAAAATGTGATTAACATGGCAAATTGGTAATCATAATATTAACATATTAACATAATATTAACAGTTCAATATTCGAATTAGTCTTTCATGCATCGAGTCGGCGGTTATCAGCAAAAATATAACTGTTGTTAAAGGGGCTGTGTCACGGCAGTCCAGTTCATTTTGTTTAATTTTGCCAAGACTCGCCCTCAATCGCTATGGAACTTAAAGTAAGAAAAGAAATTACATGTAAATGACAAAATCAGAGTTCCGAGACAAACAAATATGTCTCCTGAGCATTATTTTCGAAGTTGCAAGCAGCAGGAATCAACTTTGAAAAACTGTTAGGCTGAGCAGTTTTCAAAAACCCTAATTTCAGTCCGTTTCAATCTTCTTCAGTTTTGCCCATCCGTGGCATCTGTTGTTTCCGTTTTGTTATTTTAACCTTCCTTTTAAGTTTTAAGCCGGTTATTTTTATGTTTCTCTTAAATTAACGGGCATTTTGCAATTTCCTAATTTGGCTGAATCAGTTCGTGACGCAGCTACTTTAAGCCATCATATTAGACATTATTAGATTTTCACGTCTCACTTACTGAGAGGCTCCAGCGGAATCTTGATTAAGGAACTAATATCCAATTGCAAAAGCAAATTAAACTCACACTACCTTTTTGAGCGCTGAACGGTTTAGTTGAACAGTAATCATGCGTCATATAAACTCCTCCCACAGCAACGTATCCTGGTTTTCCACTATGTTTTGAAACGATGCTCAGCTGAAGGACAGAACAATTTTTCTGTTTATTATAGCTCAGAGAGTCATTGAGAAAGGTGGAAAGATATATTCTTTACAAGGAGAGAGTTTGTTACCTTCAGCTGGCTTGTCAGCAATGCAAGTGATTTCATTCATTCATTCATCGTTTATTAGTTACAAATGTACTTCGTTATTTTCTAAGGGTAAGGATGTTGCACTAGAATATTGCAATTAAGTTACAGACTGATTTACACTTTTTGGGGATTATATACACGTAAGAAATGTTACTGTTTAAGGTGAAAGGAGCAGAACACCTTTCACAGTTTTCAAGAATGCATTTCTTTTATAAAGACTATAAAAATAATGTAATGTCTTCGTTCTTAAGTATTTCTTACTCTAAAATTTGAGATTGCGCTGATAAAGGTCTGCCCATAGTGCCAGCTTTTGCTTGATATTCCAGTGGCTTGTTCAGTCCAAATTGGCTGCCTTTTAAACCCATAATCCATTTCTTGATAAATTGTCAGTGACGAAGCACCAGGTCCAATAAATTTGTATTTAAACCTTAGGCATTTCCCGTATGACTCATTTGACTTGGAGAACCAAGGGCTCACAAATTCTGCAGTGCTTTCATTATTGGTGTCGTCCGCCAAAACAAGGCTTGAGCCTTGAACAAAGGTGACACACAAATAAATAATTAGTAGACTTGCAGACCAAGAAAAATAATTTTGTGAGGCTCCATATGATACTAGCTCTTTTTAATTTGCCTGCAAAAAGGATTATAAAAAATGATCGTATTCGTTTACTAGGAAAGCGTTGCTCAAGGAAGAACTTAAATCCAATCCGTCTTGATGGACTTCCATACACCAATAGTAGACTTACATCTAAAAACTCCAAATTATTGAAGCTCGGCGAGAGATGGGAAGGTGCTACAGGTGTACTTAGCTCCCTTCTACTACTATGCAGAAAAAACAAAACAAAACAAAACAAAACAGAACGAAATTAACTTTAATATCAACCTTTTCATATTTTCAACATAAGGCAAAAGGATTGCACGTATTCGTATGGGCAAACGTTGCCGGCAAGGAAGAGTGACAACCATTTTATTTCCCAATTTTCTTTTTTGCCCCCCTCCTTGCCTTTAAGTCAAACGTTGTCTTTGAGAGCAAAACGATTTAAAGTTCTTTAAAAGTGTGAAGGCATTCGTGTGATAACTGTTCAAGATATGTGGAAATTGCTTTTTGCTCAACTTACCATAGCGCTCAATACAAGTGGGAGAATTTTGTAGGTAACAACTTTTTTCTGTCATATTTTGTCGCATCTCCATCCAGGATAGCACATTACCCACACTCTCTGTTCCACATCCGTAAGACATGTGATTGATTTCATCTCTCGACATAGAATAATTCCACAGATTAAACGTGCTTATCTTGCCCAGTATCTCAGATGTCTGACTTACAAATGTCTCTTTAAAGTAAATTGATAGAATCCCAGAGCCTAAAACGATAGAATTACAGCATTGTGCAAGGGAATGCCATTGATACGAAACATTAAACAGACTTACTTACTTACTAAAAAGCTAAAATATCATGACGAGCCCAGCATAACTACCAAGGAAAATGGTTTTCCCAGCAAGATGGGACTGGGAATGGTCAGAGTGTGAGGACGATCTTTTTGGAGCGCCGCCATCTGGCGTGTTAATCCTTGCAATTTGATGCCTCCGAATAGGACTGACAGACCCATATCATCTTCCTCGGACCCAATTTCGCCCGAAGAGAAAAAAAGCAGGGAAGTCAATCAAATTACGAGTGAAAGTGAAACAGAAGACGAGGTGGTAACAGAGCTAACAATGGCGGCCGATCTTGGGAAGACTAACTTGTTTCATTGATATGTGTACTTTTCTTTGCAGTAATAAAGAAAAAAAAAAAACAATTAAAAAATGCCGGTTTCCACGCTGTAACAGACCGTGCAAGGATCGGATAGGAATCAAAGGCAGTCCCGAGGCGCGACCTCGAGAGCAACGTTTTGCCTGAAGGGTGACGCATGCACAGTGCTTTCGTCCATGGAGCTCGTAAAAAGACAATTTGCACGGCAAATTTCTCAAAACCTAGCCGTACGACTTGGGCTCAAATTTTAAAGATTGAACATAAAGACGAAACCGTAAACAAATCCTATGGACAGTTTTTAGTTATTATAAAAAGAGACAAAATTCCACATTTTTGGCTTTTGCAAAAATTTTGTCATTAGGAGGTTCCTGTCTCTCTCTCTGTAAAAGCAATTATTTCTACGTACTAAATAAATCCTAAAATTTTCAGATGGGGTCGTACGGCTAGATTTTAAGAAGAAAAGCCTTGAAAGGTCTAGTTTCCTGTCCCCATTTTGGGTGCTCGGTCAGTATATTTCGCGTTATACTACGCAGTAAAATGTTTTTTGGAAGATAAAATGATAATTTACTTATAAGACCTTATTCACGATGCCCGACATCTTTGCTCGCGCTTTAGGATTGATGGGATAAAAGCAATGTCACGTGGTATTTCAGATAGGGGGGCAAGCAGGGGTTAAAATTTGACAATACGTCTCAAAGCGAGGAGACAATTTTAAATTTTTAAAATCTATAGTTCATGATCAAGTTTCGACAAGTTTCACGTCATTATGGCTTTCTGTGAGGACATCTACGGTCTCTACTACATTAAAAAAATAACAGCGATCTCGTCCATCCATACTTTTCCATTATTGTCTTTAAGATAAAAAGTTCATCATCTTCTGTTGTCTAAAATAAACAAACACAAGTGCGATTTCTTGTATTGGCAGATTTTACCACTTATTTGCCTCCTGAGAAACCACGTGACGTTGCTTTGAACCCATCAGTCCTTATGCGTGTTCAAAGATGGCAGGTATCGTGAATAAGGTCTATTGCAGTGATTAAAAGTCCAGTGGACACCTTAAGGCAAAAATTGATCCAATTTGAAAAAGTCGATAGTATTCATCCGAAAACTGTAGCAAGCCACCTAGCCTGATCTTCATCTGATGGAGCTGTCTAAAGTTGCAACCTCTACAGCCATCGACGTAGTTCTTCATCTTGGGTGTCATCCATCTCGGTGGATAAAAGGCACCCTCCTCGATCTGCTTATTTCTTCATATCCTACTGAGCCTCTTTCATTTATTGCTAATTTATTTTATTAAAAACTGAATCATTCGATAATGCAATTCTAGCATTTTGATTGGCCTAGCCGTTATGGTATATGAGCTATTATACCATGCTCTCCATATATGGTCGGTGTACGCGTCAGTTTAAAATTGGAAGCTAGCTGAGATTTTTTTTCGCGAAGGATAGAATGGCGTCCGAAGCAAATCGTTTTAATTTATTTCTTAGAATACTAGAAATGCAATTTCATCGAAAGAAAAAAGACAAAAACAAACAAAAAAGCCACGAGAGCTTGTTTGAAAGTTTGTCGAAAAACACATGAAAACACATGGAACTTAACACCTTGACCAGCTACGAAAGAAGACAAGTGTTGTTTCTTCATGATAGCGAAGCCATTCGCCGATCGAGTCACTCGCCGATAGATAACTGCGGCTTGTTTATCCGACATCAAGAATATAAATGACAATTAACCAGCTACAAATACAGGCTATGCAGCCATTCACTAGAGCAATCGAGGCGGCAGTATAGCTTCTTTTCTCGTTCAGCAAAACTAGCTTGTGGCTTCAAACAACTTCATAACAAGCGACCGAGGTGATAGTTTTTCTCCGTTGCTCTTACTTTTAGAACTGCACCGAAAATCCAAATTCACAGTAATCTCGACGGCTGTCACTTAAAAATTCTTTTCCTTCACATTATCTGCCAGGTTTTTTAGCTGTTCTGCTGTGTAAAATCTTAGAATCCCGATGAGTTTTTAGAAAACTAATGTTCATCGCTACAATGTTTTGATTTTTCATTCATGCAGTCCAGGCGAATCCTTTCGCGCGTTGACAGTTTTGATAGACGTGTGACATGTGAATAGTGGAAGTTCCTTGTCTTTTCCGGTTTGTTCTAGTAGGGGAGATTCAACGAGTTTTTGTGGGCGTTTTTAATAAAACAATTATTCCACTCGCGCTTGTCGGATATGAGATGATTATAGCCAACTCGGCGCTACGCGCCTCGTTGGCTATCTATCATCTCATATCCAACGCGCCCTCGTGGAATAATTGTTAATTAAACTTCCACTAATAATCCCTGAGCTTATACACTTTGTAGGGGTCTTACAGGGGCTTGGACTGAAAAAGGCGTTTTAGAACCAGCTACATGGCGGTGCTGATCAAAATACTTTTTGACTTTACTGGCTTTTTTAAATTTCAAATCATATGTCATGTCTTTTCCTGCCGTTTATAAATATCATAATATATTCTTTGTCTTGGTAGGCAAGCACGAGACATCAGATTGTTTTTGCGTACATTCTGTTTTTTTTTCTGGCGCAAGCACAGACATTGTGAATTCCCAAGTATCGATGTGTTAACTTGTTAAGAGCGGTAAAGGGGCCAGAGAGTATTAAATGATACAAGAAATGGAAATTTGTGCCAAGCGGTGTAATCTGATGTGTGCCTTAGCGAATTCCTTCGGTGTGCACCACAACATCGAAAACAATTACTCGAATTCATTACACGCTAGCAGGGGACTTATATCCTGGGGGACCACTAGGTTCTTGCATGCGGGTTTTGGCCACGGTCTCAAACACATTCACACAAGAGTAAGTTGAAATCCACACTGCTGTAATAACACGATTAGTCCTTACCCGGTATGTCGCCGATGTTAATGGGCAGAGTTCCTTCTCCACCAAAAACTCCATCTTTGTACACGTGCCAGTCTCCTTGGTTTGACGACCACGTGATACAGAGGTGGTGCCAGTCACCGTTGTTGATAGACGAAGCAGAATGTCTGTTTAAAAGGAAGCGACATTTTCGATACGTGTAAAACATATAGAGAGAGAGGGAGGTGGAAATTGTGCAAGGAATGGCGTGGCCAACGTCGTCGCATTCAGAAACTTGTTTTTAAGTATTTTAAGCATAAAGATTTGAGATCGTGGTGCGCAGTTTCTAGTAAACTGTTTCGAAAAAAATAGTTATGGCTACAAACAATAGTGGATCTGCTTGTAAGTGAAGAGCAACGGGAAAGAGAAAGAAGAGAAAGGCAGAGAGTGAGAATTAACAGGCGACCTAGCGAAGAGGATTCAAGTGGGAAATTTATGCAGTATCCGGGACTTGTTTACTGATAGCTGAAGCTGACAGAGTTTTGTGTCATGTTTTGATGTTTTTTACCTGTCATTTCGCACTGGATTTACAAAATGTAATGCAGCTGCTATCAACATTCTTTTGTTATTCTTGGCTGGCTTGTTTATTGGTTTGTGGTTGAGAAATGCGCCTCTCCGGCGACAAAAAGAAATCGGAAATCATCGTTTTCAAAAATAAGCTACTCTTAGTAAGCTTACTTCACCTAGCTGGTCTATGCGAAAAGTCTTACCTGATGGGTTTCCGAGCTGCATCTCGACCGGTAAGCTTGATGTGTTTTTTTTTCTTGTTTCATGTTTATGCCGTCATTTTACGCACATTTGTAAGATTGAAACAATTTATCTGACCTAGTAAAGAACTTAAAAAGTCTTTAGACAGTTTCTGACCGCAACTAGAAAAAAAAAGCGTTCTGAAAAATAGTTTAGTTATCCTATTGTTTGTAAAAAGACAGCTTTCACCGATATTCTTGCCTGGAGTTCATCTTGAACACTGCGAAGGCGGCTTAAAACATAAGGCTTAAATCTGCAATGTTTTATTCTTGACTATAAGGATTTTCAGATACACTTCACTCTCAACACGCGTCTTCGAGAATAAAAATTGTTGTCTTCTTAAATGTTTCTCTGAATTTTATTTCTTGTCCTAGTTGTCAAGATCTCTTTCGTATCGCTTTGCCAGTTGTTGTTTTCATTTGTCCGTGAACATCGAATGCAGGAGTACTTTTGCCACACAAAAAAAATCCGGCCTAATTTTTCATTTTGGTCTTTCCTTTACTGAGACAGAGAGATAATATACTATGGCCTCGGTGATTTCTATTTATTAGGTGTACAAATAAAACTATTAACTCGATGTAAGATTTTTTATTCTTGCACTATTTGTAATTTTTTTTTTTTCTTAAGTCACCCAGCTCCACCCTTAAAGGTCATATTGCTCTCCCAAGTTAACTGATTTGTGGATTACAAGTTTATTGCTTGATTTAAATTTTAAAATATATAGATTTAGCCAGGGCTAAAAGCGAAGCTCTCTATAATTTTTATAGTTTGCTCAAACAAAATATAGAATCGTATAATGCTAAGCGGCGAAGGCAACGAGAACGGTAAAACGGTAAAAAACAACAATTAGGTCTAATTAAAAAAGCAACTTTGCACGTGCGGCACACTTTTTTTGTACATTTTTTTGCCGTTGTTTTGCACGACTGTTACGTGAAGCTTCCAGAAACTTCCTAGTTACACGTTTTATGAAAGGAATGTCGGACGTGTTCTTGTTCACTCTTTTTTCACTGTCACTCATTTTCACCCTAGTGGCTGCTAGCATCCCGCCGCTTCAAAATTTCATTTTGTTCCTCCAACAGAAAATGTCTCCTTTTGTTTTTTTCTCTCTCGCTCTAGCTCCTTTTCTCGTTGAGCTTGGCTGGCCTGTCGCCCTACTTTCTCTTTTTCTATGTCTTCCTCTTTCTCTATATTCCAAATTTGTGGACATGATAATTAATCTAAGCTTAATACTTAAAAAAACACGGATACAGAAACGGTTTTCGCTTTCTGTTTTCGTCTTTATTGATTCTTTGGTTGTGTCTGCTTCACAACACGCGGGTGGCCATACGCTTTCCCGCCATAACAACCTGACATTTGGCATCGGCTTACATGTAGTGGGTGTACGGACGGTCGTTCGTGCGCTCCGTCATAACCAAATTTTCATGGAAGGATAGTTTACCAAATTTTCTTACCCATGGTGCTCTGTGGGCGCACTTCGCGCGCGAGAGCTCTGCGATAAATTTATCAACTAGAGCTACGCTTTTATCCCTAGCTAAATCTATATATTACGAACGTCAAAATAATAAAAAGAGGCGTCGACGATAACTAGTGTTCCATTGATAAAATCAGCGAGCTGTGGTGAGACAATAATTTTGGTTATTAAAACGACATATCACTTTTCAGCAGACACCGGCACAGGTTCTATACTGATTCCATCTTCTCCGTCTATTAGTCCGGTAGATCATTACTGGATAAAGCTACGAGCTTACAGAAAACAGCAACAACAACAACAACTGCAAATGCAAATAGCAATAATACTTACCGCATGGTTTTCTCCATGAAGATCAACTCAACTCTGTGATGGCTGATTAACCCAAAGGCAAGATACTGCTGTTTGTCTGAAGAGACGTTATATTCGATATGCAGTTCAGACCTGCTCGCTACCCATAAGCAAAAAGACATTGCAGCCAAAGGAGAAGGGTTTGTAACCGCCACTTGAACTATGTTTTCGAATCGAAGAAGGCATTCGAATTTTGGCTCTTGGCCTGCTAAAAATAATAAAAAAAGAAGTTAAATGTAAACTTGAAAGAGAAGACAAAACAAGTATGAAATTGAGTACATTTTTTTCAGTTTTGAATCACTCAAGCACCTGACAACTTCGAGAACCCTACGCGATTTTCATTACCGATTTTCCTCTAGATACCATTCGGAAACACAGTAGTTTAGACGCTTCATATTACATATTGTCTCACGATTTGATTTATTGATTAAGGTTTGCCGAGCTTTATTTTTACCTTGTTCTTTAGTGTGATTGTTATCAGTGTAACTGATATCTTTGTCAAGTCTTCTCATCTCTTCAGCGCTTTTCAGCTTCCATTGTGCTCTGCTCTGATCTTCATTTACCCATCCCCACCATTCCTCATATTGGTCATTCCTTATTTCATCTCCTGTGCAACATATAAAGCGGACTTAATGTGAGCAATCATATTGTGAGAAGGGAGTCTGAAAAATTCCTATTCCTTTTGCGATAATCTGAGGTGGATGTGTGCAGTAGGGAATTATGGATCTTCAAAGCCATGACTCGTGAATAACATGGCTGAGAAATACAAGGAACGTGTGCACACGCTACAATGAACACTTCAAGGGCTTGGCCTTGTACTCATGAGAACGATCACCGCACCCAAATACTTACATGGGTTGACCTGAGAAAAGGAAAAATGGCACTAGATCAAGAGCGAAAAAACGACTTTCATGTATCATGTGTCGATGTCGTAGATCCTCACTAAATCTTCTATGGTCTTATATCCGTGTTTGTTACTTCAGGATTGATCACTCGGATTTTCGAATGAATGATTTTTTTGCTGTTCTTGAGATGACATGTTTTTTAAAAAATTGTCTTTTCCTGCCGATCTTAAATGGGAGCGCCGGATTTAGCGGCGTGGACAGATTGGTCCTTTATACTAGATATATCGAATCATTCCTCCTTTCTCACACAGAAGCCAGCATCAGGAACTAAGCTTTTTTTGAAACTACCTCTTAGATTATTTTAAATTGGTTTCTATTATTTCATCTCCTTTCTTGAGAATATGGTAAGGATTTTGCCTGTGGTGACACTACTTCAGTGCATAATAATGCGGAAACTTTAGTAGCAGAAGCATCAGAGGAGGAAATTACATTTACGGTGGCCTATGGTCCCAATTAATTATTGAGGTGATAGCAAAATGGTAAAAAATGATCGTAAACTTATTAGTCCAACAAATATTACACTCCTTCGGCCTTTAAAAACCATAATATGCGTAGTCAAAATAATTTGAATTAACAAACCTTTCGCTGTATACCCACAGTATCGTTGATTGCAATACGTAGGAGCAGTCAGTTTGTAAACGTAAAAATCGCCACAGTTTTGAACTTTTATCGGGACTTTCCAACGACAGGGGCGGTCCCCCAAGACAAAGCAAACATTACGCGAAACAACTTTTTCTTCCATAGAGGGATGACTTCCATTCATCCATCCAGGATATCTCGCACCACAACGTCGAGAAGAAACTTTCACCTCTGGGATTTGATTACCAGCTACACCAGCAATCCTGTACCAGCGGCTAAAGTCAAGGTCGTCATCACACATATCTGCACTTTGAGAGTATTTCACTGATCGATTGGCTTCGTTCAAAATTGCGTAGTTGTGACAATTTATGGAGGCTGCAAGTAAAGTAGACTTGTTTATTTAGACAGTAGATGAGTCGATTTATCTCAATTCAAACAGTAGATGACTCGTCAAGGAAAGATACTTTTGATATTTAGGTTACTTACATGCTATTTCAGCACAGACTTCATTAGAAAAGGAAATGTCATCGATACTTAAAGTTGGTTGACTTTGTTGCTTCAATCCAACAAAAATCACCTGTAAATAAAATAAATAAATAAACACTGATGAAAACAATAACTTTCTAAAGTTCCAAATTATTTCTATAGGAATTGCTAATTGTCTAGAAAACAATTGACAAGTGTACGTCTAAGCATTCACATCGTCATCTATTTTATGCGCTTGAGATACAGTTAACTCTCACTTAATATAAGATGTACACGTCCCTACAATGGATAGCTAGAACTGATCCCTGCCGTTGTTCTGTTGTATTTTTTGGAACGTTTCCAAGACGGACACTCAGTGCCGCTCCCAAGGGATTGACTGTACATACCAGACAACCCCCCACAGACTCTCGTTTCCCATTGTTTTTTCTACGTTATTCAAAGTTGATGCCAGTATCTCTCTCAGAATATGTTAGGAGTTCAATTCACCCTTTTTCGGGCATGGTAGTTTCCAAAAAAAAAAAGAATGTCAGAAAAGATATGGTCTTTGGCCCTGTAGTTCTCCTTCTGCCACGATCGCAGAGATTGATAGAATTTCCCCCTTAAGTTGGATGATTCTTTCAAAAACGTTTTAGGTCCTACAACTACAGCAAACTGTCTCACTGTCTCACTTTCTTTAACTGAACGTTTTTCAAGCTGGTAGGCGAATAGCTTTTATGTAAGTTCAAGAAATGAGCACTACTCTTGCTATTCTCATTTATTACCTGAAACACTTCACCAACGTTTTCATGTAAAGGAAGCTGGATATACGTCCATTCCTGATTTTCTTCGTTTATGGACCAAATAACTGATGAGTAATTGGTGTCCGAGGAGTTAACGACCAGTTGCAGAGATCTTTTGTAATACTTCCCTCTACTTGTGAACCAGAAACGTATGCATTTCACTTCAGCGGCGTGAAGTGGTGGGCTTCTGAACATTCTACGAAATTCTTTGCCGCCGCCGAGAAATAAGTATTGGTCTGTTGAGAAAAAAATAGAAATGGCGAGATAAAACTACTGTGCTACCATACTGTTAGCTATGCTTGCTTTACAAAACAACAGTTCAAACAGTTTATGCTGTAATTGCAAGCCAATGACAGGCCTGCCAGGTGGCGAAAAAGAAAATAAAAGCCAATAACAAAATCGAGTATTCCTCTGATATTGGTCATGGAATGTTGAATAAAGGATTTGGACAGCCTGGAAGCAGATTGATAGAGAGCTGACAGTAGAGCATCCACCCCCTTTCTATTGATAACGGAGAGTCAAGAATTGCAAAATTGACCGATTGCTGTCCTGAGAAATGCGCAAGGAGAAAAATTCTGCCACCCACTTTAACAGCTGCTAAGTACTATTTAGATCCCTTCCTTTACTTAACATCAACTTCTAGATTCGCCTTCGCGCTATCTTCTTCATACATCCGTCTATTTCATACTTTTTGTGTATTAACTGGCAGGTAAGAGATGACTTTTGGCGCGCTGACGCGTTCCTCTTTAAATACGAAAGACTTCACAGCCATTGGCTTAAACCAAGGCGCGGTCTGAGCAAGCAGGCTGCCCGCAAGTGAATATAAAGCAAACTTGAATTTCGTGCTTTAGAAACAAGATATCTTGCTAACCTTTGTGAATCCTCCAGTCATCGTGCCCAGTCCACCCGCACATTCCAAAACTGAAGTCACAGTCAGGACTTACTGGAAAGAAAAACAAAAATATAAACAACGGGTAAATGCAGGAAAGCATCCTCGGAGACCCAGGGGCAGATAGTGGGGGCGAGGGAAAGTCTAAACGGGCGGAAAAATAAGGCACGAAGAAAAGTAAAGAACGGCCAGAAGAGCCCCTGGGGACAATGTCTTACCAGACCAGTTCCAAAAGGTCGCCGCCGTTCTGGCTTCTGATTGGTGCCAGAAAACTTGTGTTTTTCTGGCACCAATCAGAAGCCAGAATGGCGGCGACCGTTTGGAACTGGTCTGGTAAGACATTGTCCCCAGGGGCTCTTCTAGCCGTTCTTTACTTTTCTTCGTGCCATATTTTCCCCTTCTGTTTAGACTTTCCCTCGCCCCCACACTCTACCCCTGGGTCTCCGAGGATGGCAGGAGAGTTGAATAAAAAGGTCTTAACCAATCGACTAGTTAACAAAAAGAGATATAAAAAGTCCATTCATTATCCTATCAAAACCCCGGTCTACGTTAAACTTTTTAACCAACCCACTTTAATTAACTTAAAAATAATCATTGAGGATCAGCAAACCCTGCTGTGTTATTAAGTTGCAGTTTCCACTGAGGACGGCGAGGTCATCTAATCCGATGTCACCTTCAAGACCATTTCCAATCACGCCCTCGATGACAAGCTGCATGTGTATAAAACAAAAACATAAATTAAACATAAATTAAAATTTTCAGCCAGTATCGGTCCGCATAAAATGTACGATGTATGTGCTACTTGTTACCACGAGTCCTGGAGCACTTTCTGGTTCCTCTTGAGGTGTTTCATTTTTTTATTGATTGTCTAAGTATCAAGTTATCAATGAAACCATAATTTAGCACACTACATACCAGCTCTGGGTAATAGAAAAATACCTTAGACATGCGGAACAGCCGTGAAAAGCAGTTTCGCTCTTGTCAGGACTCATTTGCATGAAAAAGCCCAAAGGAAAGAGTCTCCCTCCGGGTTAAGTTTAGCCGTTTTTTTAAGGAATGATCTTGCCCTCGCCTTTTCAGTGTAAGGCAAGGCTTGTGGTTATAAGTGAGCATTCAGAGGCGGATCCAAGGGGAGGGTTGAGGGGGTTGCAACCCCCCTCTTTGGGAAGTTTTCAAACTTGTCTGGCTACCCATGTCAACCCCTTTTTCATACTAAAAATAATGTCATAAGTTATAATATAAGTTCCTGTCCAATCGATCATTACAAGAAGACTGTAGCTGTTCCTCTTCTTGACTCCTTAATCATCAAAATGCAAGGTCGATTGTCCGACGAAAATCGCCACGCCCGCCATCTGCTTTGTCTCGTGCCATCGATTATAGTAAATAAGGCACTGCAGCTAGATGATGAAGTAGAAGGCGTGCTGTTCTGGGAGAAAGACATTCCATTTCTCAGTCCCTTGGAAATGAGGTAAGCAGAAGGAAAACACTCTGTCAGTCAAAGGATTAGGGAGTTTCCAAACAACCTTTTATTAGCATTAGGTACTGGCGATGAAGATGCTTCCCCAAACATCTATCGCCTTCTGGTCATTGCCTGCTCCCTAACGATCACATGAAATAAATCAAGACCTGCTCTAGGTCAACAGTGTCTGAACAGCAGTTCTCTGATCTCGCAGTGATTGCCATGTCCTACTCCGAGAGATTGGAGGTAGAGGTAGACGAGATATGCCAGCAAGCCTTTGTAATGGCTCATCTTAGAAGGCTCTTTCAAGCTAGTCTGTTTCATTAAATAGGCGGGTAAAAAAAGAGACAAACAACTATCGGTGTTGCACTGTACTCTTAGTCTTTAATAATAGCGTCTCGAATTTGACAAATTTATACCTCAGATACCTCTGAAATCAAAATAAAGAAAATCTATATATTCAAACATTACCCTCCCCTCCCCCATTCCTTTGCCTCTGGGACGTTTGCCTTGAACTCTCATACTTACAACCCCCTTTTTGAAAAAATCCTGGATCCGCCCCTGAGCTGAAGTTCTAACAAAGATCGACATGACACGAATGCGCATGTAAATTGTAATGGCCATATGGCGGAGTCTTCGTAATGTGCCCATGCTGAATTGTAAATTTATTAGAGATCAAGTGCGATGCTGCACTAAAAAAAAATGCTTGCCTTAGCCTTTCTTCAACTTTAGGTGATAACGTAAATACACACACTTGCCTGAAATGGTTTGGTAACATGAACTGGTGTCTGCGCCAAGATCCAATTATCTCCGAGATCCCTCATTCCCTGCTTCCACAGAAGCCTTTCTGCATCATTCGTTCTAGTCTTAATTTTTAGTTCTCCCATGTGCCTTCCAAGCATGTGGTACCAGAATTGCAAGCAAACTGACTTGTTTGCTGTCAGCCAGTCGCTGATCAGGCGAGCTCGGATGCCAGGGGAACGCCTTGAGGCTTCAATAAAAATGTATGTACCTTGCCCACAAAGAAGGTGAGATAAAAATAACTTATTTTCACTAATATTGTACAAACAAATGTATATTATTTATAGTTTATAGAGTCACATGGTCAGTTAGCTCAGAGACAAGTCAATTTAAATTGAACGGTAATATCTTCCTACTTGTCCTTTTTCATGGATTCATTTGGCCTTCCGTTAACAAGTCTGATAAGATGAAAACGGCGACCGAAAACTCAACTATTAAAAAAATGATCTCTATAGCAGAATTTTTTCAAAGGGACTTGGCCTATTTTGGGCTAATATAGTGATGAAGCTTGTCCAAAGATGACTTCTATTTATCATTACTGCCTTATGAGGATGAGTCACTAATTTCAGTTTTAGAGGACTCTTTATACATAGCCAAAGAAATTCGGTATCAGAGTTTATCTAATGCTAGTCGAATGAATTTCTTCAAGATTAATTCAACTTTCTCATTTTCCACGTTTTACCTTTATCTGAAAGTGTGGTGTGGTCAAATGAAGGACCGGTGTTTTTGGATGGAGTTTTACCGGAACCAAACTTCCACTGAAAATCTGTGGTGTTCATGTATTCACTTGTCAGACCACACAGGCCATTCTCAAAGCCACAGTAACCTAAAGGTGAAATTTTCAGTATGATGTACTAAGATTTAACTTACAACTCATTTCAAGTACCCATAAGATTTCAAAACAGCCAAAGAAAAAAATATTGTACTTCTTAGTAAAATTCTTTCTCCGACTTCCTTGATGAAACGCCGTAGTTTCATTTCTATCATTCTTTTTGGGACCAGTAAGGGTTCTAAGGGTGGAGCCCTGTGGGCCTGGGCCCCTCCCGTTTTTTCTCGGCCAAGTTGAGGCCTGCGGGGCCAACAGATAAAATTTCGAGGCCGGGCCCCCCTCTTATCTTAGAGACTAAATGAGCAAGCCCCCCACCTACTTAATTCGCCACTGAAAACGTTTCTAACACAATTGAGTTTAATTTGTTATGAATGTGATGTGACAGACTTCAACTGCTTTTAAAGGTAAAAAGAGTTTATCTCTTTAAGAATAAATAAAATAGACCATAATTATTTTTAAAACATACTGGGCTTTTCTCTTGCCACATCTTCTGTCAACACTAAAAAATAATCAAGTTTAAAATACCTCTCAAGGAATTGCATTGTAGCATGTCGTTTGGTTTGTCTTTACAATCCAACTCATTCAAAGGGCACTCTCCTGAGCCTGTGTCAAATTGGACTCAGAAACGTTAGTACTGCTCATGGCCTCGACTTGACGTACAAGTATCTGAAGTTGAAAACCGTGAGCTCGTATAGCGATCTTTGCAAAGGATTGTGATCCAGTTTTTTAAATAATTATCAGAACTAGAGAGACCACGACATTGTTTAAATTCCAAAACTTCTAAAACCAAGCGATGTCTTTTAAAAAATAGTTACATAGAGGATATTACACGGAGGCGCGAAGATATGAATTTTATTTTCGAGTGGCAAAACAATATTTTACGAACGAGCGCAGCGAGTGAGTAAAATATTGTTTTTGCCACGAGAAAATAAAATTCATATCTTCAAATCGCCGTGTAATGTTCTTTTTATTATATAGACAAAAATACATCGATAAAATAATAGAGGGAAGTGACATCGATAAACTCACGTGTGAGATTATGGAAAATAAACCACTCGGGTCCCGGATGTAGTTTTTATGAATTTTACGAGTGGTATATTTTCCAGTAAAACACTCGTGTCTATATAATAAATGTAGATATATCCTTCATGGACAAAGTCATACTTCAGAAAATGAAATTAACGAAAGTGTAACTTGAAAATAGCCTACCACAAATCGTTGGAAAGTGAGAATGGTCTGAGCACGACTTTTCACTTGGTCTGCAGGTAGAGGACCATGGGATACATGTTCCGTCAATACACTGAAATTCGGCGGGACAACTCTTCTCTGAAACATTAATTTTATCAACATTACCACTTATCTAGAACTGAATCCGAATCTGTTGACTGAATAACGTAGGGAATATGAATATTGATACTCAATCGACACATTAACTGTAAATGATCCTTACCACAATTTGCTTCGTCTGAACCCTCTGAACAATCCTTTTGACCGTCACATAGCTTGGTCAAATGAAGACAGAGCCCGTCATTGCACTTAAATTCATTTGATAAACATGCACAGTCTTTTTCGTCTGATTCATCAAGGCACGCCACATCTCCATCACATCGTAAAGATGACATAACACATTGCCCATTGTCACACTGAAACTCATCGCTACTGCACTTATGATCTAAAAGTTGATGATTAAAGTGTGCAAATTGGGTATTAATATTTCCTTCCAGAAACACTGACATTTTTTGGATGACTAAATGATTTGTATCGGAAATAAAAGCCAGCTGATTCTTCCTGAATTGATCAGTATAAAAGTGTAACTTACATATATGAATTCAAAGAAACTATATACTACATTTTAAGTTCATAGAAGTCCACAGGGCTCGATAAAGTCCCGTCCGTAGTTCGGGACGAGTAGAGTTTTTAGCTAGGCAAAACACTCTTCAAGATACTGGTCCAATAGGCAAGGATCTAGGCAAGTCATTGTTCCCCTAAATCATTAACTAAGACAAGCAAGTATAGTCGCCTCGGGCAAGCAAAAAAAGATAGCTGTTTGTCCATTTGAACGTGCTGGTATTCAAGCCTTATAGTCCATGATTCTACAGTACCAAAATTATATACTACAGTTTATCAGACAATGTACAACACTCATCCAGAATGTACAGAGTAGCTTAAATAACGTTATTGGCGAAAGTAACCTGGTAAGGAGAAATCAGGATACACCTCGCAGTTGCGTGTTAAAATTTTGACGTCGTCAATGCCAATGGCAATGTCGTCTTCCCCTTTTGAAAAGCCTCTGAAAATGATCTGAAAAAATATGTAAACACGCGTTACATTTTTGCATTGGTATAATAGTTAGGCCTGGTACAGGAACCTTACTTCAAATGACAAGAATGGAATTGGAATTTAGGCTAACAACCAAGAATTTAGGCCTACCGGAATGATTCAGAAACTGATATTATTCCAGCTGAAGTAAAATGCCCACTGAATTAAAATGTAAAAGTCGGTGTCTAAATCAACGCCGGTCTATACAGCCGTAATTCCCGGCTGAGCCAGGCTTGAAGAACGGCTGAGTTGCAACCTCGTTCCCAGGGTTTTCCCTCTTGCCTCGAGAAAGAAACCCTCCACTTCGGTGAATGATTGTTATCTGCAAGTAACAATCTTGTCAACAACAGTAAGAGATTTAATTTAGCTAAGTTTCAGATCCAGTCCCTTGTTTTGCTCAGGTTCATAATTTAAAAGTCGATGAAAGATAACATGAAGAAACAAAATAAATCACCTTTGATTCATATTTCACAGATTTTATCGACTAAAGTCTGGTTTCAGTTCTGTACCGTGGCCAGCCATTTAATTGCACTGACTGGTTTAATTTGCATTAGAATTTGGAGTTTGTTTCCGACCGGCGGCCTTAAATTCTTAATAAGTGAAAGTCTTGTATTAACTGGAGGTGCCAAAATTGATCTGTTTTCCCCTTGATGAGGGGGGTGAATAGGGGTATGCAAATCCGCCGATCCGTGGTATTTTAAGGCCCGATCCGTCGATCCGACTTAATTTTTGTTCAAATCCGAATCCGTGTTACTTTAAAAAGTTTTCGTGGTATATAGAAAGTAGCGTTGTAGCATGAAAAAATGAATTACTTGATATAGCTGTTCTGTAATCGCAACAGATGCGGGACTTCATGTTTAAAAAGTTTTCGTTACAGCTTCAAAACATTAAGCATTAGGGACAGAGCTTATAATGTTTCTTCCAACAATACAGATTTGACTAACCAAATGGTCTGCAAGCTTGCAAAATGAAAGTATCTGGTATTGCGTAAAAGATTTTTCAATAAATTTACTTACTGACATCTTTTTGGACATGCTTCTAGTCGAGCCGCAAAATTCGGAAGAGGCAGAACTCAACTTCATGGTAATTTTACTTACCAGTAAGTACTTTCCATGGTTCATCTTTTGCCGTGTTTGCCCTCAACCAAGATGGCGAGAGAAACCGTGAAAAGGTCTATTAAGTTAACGATCAAGACAAGCAAACTAGCTGAAATAGCTTCGAAGAACATAATTTATACCAGTTCATGTATAAACCAAATATAAAGCACGAAAACAAAGCATACCTGGTTTGATTGATGTTTCGAATGCTAAGTAATCAACACTACACGCACCGCGCCAATCAGAAGCTGCGTTCGTGGGCGAACGCAGTTTTTCAAAATCGTGGGGTTTGCGGGCAAGCGGTTCCTTCTTTCCCCTCCCCCTCCCCCGTCATTCATTTTTTTTTTTTGCTCTTCTCCTAGACGAACCTCGCGAGGAAACGCTTGCTACGCAGGCTACACGAACGCATTCACAGATCCTGTCAGGTCACTTAGCATTACTGCCATTACATGAACCATGTGTCACCATGCAGGAACCATGGCAAGGTTGCCTGACGTCATTTACGCCACGCTGTCTATACTGGAATTCATGTATACCGTATGAGTCGGGTAACGAGAAAGTCTTCCGGAAACCTCGGAAGTGAAACGTTAGCCGACAAAACACCAGCACATTGACCAAGGCCGGCAGAAAATTGATGATCCGATCCACGATCCGAACTTCTAGACTGACAGAATCCGGAAACCGGGCCAAAACTTTCAGCTGATCCGCGATCCACGGTATTTTTCAAATCCGCGAATCCGCTCAATTTATCGCCGAAATCCACAATCCGTGAGCTTTTTAAGGCCAAATCCGCCGATCCGCGGACCTATTCACCCCCCTCCTTGATCTCATAATATGATTTCAGAACCCGTTAAGGCAAAGGCTCTTCGGCTTGAGTTTGTTGTTCTGAATTGATAGGTAACCGGCCTCGCTTCATACCACTACCAAGAAGAATCTGCTTGGGGTGTAAATTAGCTGTTTGGCATTGATTCAGACGTTTTACTTCTTTCAGAATTCGAACTTAATTGATTGGATTGGATTCGATTCATGTGAAATACGACGTCTGAACTAGGCCTTTAGGGATTTTTCCGCTTTTTAATACCTTTTATGGTTTCTGTAACTTTGCTAGAGTAACACAATGTTCTAGTCAGATTGAATGTTCAAATTTTAGGCGTCTCCCTAGCCTAAAAGCTAAGACCGGTCTGATCAGATTTTCGGGTCGAATATACAAGTATTCTGTGAACCAAAAAAATATTTGTTATACATGTAATAAAACAGGGCCAGTTTGTTAGATTTCTTGCTTTTTTTTTTTTTTTTGGTTACACGCCAAAACGACTTCCTTCTGATCATCCAAGGTGAGAATAGGCCCTTTGCAGCTAGCCATTCACGTGGTACAAAACCGCCTCGCTGGAGAGCAAAAGTCGCACTGTTACAAGACAAACAAAACACAGAGACAATTTTAAATGGTAATTTTCTTTGTTTGTCTTGTCCCAGTGCGACTTTTGCTCTCCAGCACGGCGGTTTTGTACCACGTAAATGGTTAGCTGCAAAGGGCCTATTTGGACCGATTCACGGGTCGAAAATAATGCGACTTTTGAACCGCGCTGCTTCAAAACGCAAAAAGTATGCTAAAAATAAACAACACCATGTCATTCAAGTACTTTTGAGCTGCTAAACATCTACATATCAAAAATAAATCAGCCTGGATAAATCGAAAAGACCCTACCAAACCGCCTGTTAAAAACACGCGAAAATTAAGCTAATAGTCTCAGTCTTAAGTGACACTTAAAACTGGAATTAAAATTCTCTTTACAGGAAAGATCTAACCTTCAGTTATCTTTCAGATTCCAAACTCAAACGTGCCGGTATCTTTCGGTGAAGAAGGCAAGAGAGCTTTTATAACTTTATTGCCGTGATGTTTACAAGAAAAGTTCAAAGGTCATGCTTAAAGTAAACCCAATTAGAATGTTAAAATTGCAAACATTGGGGCATTTGCAGGCGTCCACAAGAGAGTTTTTATGACATTTATACCTTGTCTATCATAGAACACCATCCACTTTTCATTGATACTAATAAAACTATTTATTTTGTTGTTTTTACCTGCTTGATTTAAGTTTGAGTTCACTGACCCATTTTAATTTCGTTCGCACGCATGAAATTTATTTAAAGAAACTTATTTCCGACTGGAAAATCGTCAGACCTGTCTTAGGGAAACCTCCACTTTAAAACTAGGTTCTTACTTGCCGGTTTACCTAGCGGCGCCGAAGTAGGCTACAACCAGTTACGAAAAGGTTGACTGTCAATTTCCCAGCTTCCGGCGCCACTGGGAGTCAAAATGCTTACAAGGGCAAGGGATTTTTCTTTATCTCCATCGTTCAAAGATGAGGGGTATGAATCTTGCTCAAGAAACACCATTTTCGCGTAAATGAGTTGGAGTGATTCAAGTTTTTTTGTAACTGGTTGTAGTTTAAGAGAAAAGAAAGAAAGAAAAAAAACGGTAATGAGAAAAAGAAAGAAAAAAATTACCCTAGATGTCCCTTCTGCTTTCCATAATACCTGACCCTTAAACCACGTTTTTCCGTGATACCCAATCAGTTTGAAAATCATATTCTCCTCATTAGTGAAACGTGTTTTACAGCTCACATTAAAACTGGCATTCGAGCTGCGCATAGAGTAATTGAATGTCAGACATAAGGGCACAGAATTCCCTGCAGAAACCGAAATCCATGGAGTTTCCAGTTTGGCCTTATTGCTACTTCCATTGTATGCTAAGTAACCTGAAAGAAAGAAAGCAGGTAAAAAAAAATAGCGTTAATGCTAAGAATCATGTGACTAAATGTACGTTAAAACTTCACATATTATTTTGCTGCGACTCTTGTCACACTAGGTTGGGAAACCTCGTGCAGCACCCATATTTCGACGAAAAAGGTGTGCTCCTTCCCTCCCAGAGTTGATTATTTTTTGCTTCTGTGATGCCAGAAACAACATTAAGGGGGCAGAAAATATCCCTACTGTCCTTACTAATGTGACGAGTATTGTAGATAAATCGACAAACAGTTATTGAATAAGGCTTATAGTGATATAAAGAATTATATGCAGACCTAGGAGATGTTGTCCGCAGAAGTCAGGCGAAATACGCCTCTGTCCCTCTATTTAAAATTCCCGTCTTATTTCCCTCATTTTCGTCAGCTCTGTAAAAACATCGTAGCAACAGAGCTGCTTGGTTGTGCATCCCTTCTCTTACCGATATCAATACGATTGAGGTCAATTCTATTGAGATCAGCAAACATCCTCGAAATTGGTCAATGTTATGTGTTTACAAAAAAAATAACCGAGGGACCTATGCTAATCAGAAACAGAAAAATGTTAAGAATAACTAACGATAATATACCCTTCTGGCCAGAACGTTTATGACTGAAAATTTTCCATTTTTCCTCCACTCCTTGGTTTGTTCCTCCATTTATCCATTTCAGGCAGAGTTCCGAGGGATTATCAAAACTACATTCCTCGATAATAGACTCTGAAATTTAGATGTAAGAAAATCTGATTACCATGCCTTAATGCAGGTTCAGCACAAATGCGTTCAAATGAAAATAGATTTGTGCAAACTGAATTTTAAAAAAGTATGCATTCCTTTAACTATCAGAAACTAAACTATTTTGCCGTTGTTTGTAAATATCTACCAGACGAGTGTGAATAGACGAATTTCACAATAATTTAGATTAGCTAATTCTTTACTTTACGGGGCAGCAAGACTAGAAAAGGGGATTTTCTTGTATACATCGAAAGGTTAGGAAAACTCCTAGAAGAACATAGGCACGTTTAACTTGCACTGGGATGAGCTAGTTTGAATGCTTCAGTGTAACCGTACCAAGATTGTACCCTTTTCATCCTAAATATAGACAAATTTTACGTGCAAAATTGAGTATTGCTGTAAATGAATGAAAACGCAAAACGCTCCTCCTTCGAGTCGATCCTCATTCTATAGATTCACTTTTCTCTGTCTTTCCTTCAGACATCTGGTGCGAATTAAACAAATCATCGAAGGAGGACTCAAAGTTTTCTCGGAGATTCCTAAGAAAATGTGGCTCATCGAATACAGAATAATTGTTAAGAAATATCACGATTTTTATCATTGCTCCTGGGTAATGAATATCAACTCACCAAACGTTGCCTAGAACGGAGACTCGAAGGTTCCTTGGAATAGTTAGGAAATATCACGACTCTTATCATTGTGACTGGGTAGATGGTTGCATCATCACAATTCACGTGTTTTTGAGGTGCGATTCTACTTAATTAAACAGTCTCGAACTCGGACGACTTAATTCTTCAAGTTTTAAAAGCTGTTGCTCCTTAAAAGACAAGAGCCTTTACTTAAGGTATCGGTTACAAAATTAAACAGGTTTTCATACGTCTAAGTTACTATTTTTACTGTTTATTATTGTGAACAGCCAGTCTGTATGAGATGTACAGTCTCACAGTTTGCGCATTTAAGTTGTTATGTATTCGTTATATTGCCAATCAAAGCACATGATACAAACGCGTGCATAAGCATGCATGCTCACAATGTCAACGACTGGCTCAATACACTACTACTCCCCCTTAAGCCAGTCTCTTACCCTACAAGTTACTGAAAACACAACGCTACTCTTAAAAATAAAGTCTGAGCCCTAAGAAAAGGGCAGTTCAAAGTTCAAAGGTCCATCCGAGCTAGGGGCTTCCGCTCTCTGGTAGGGTATCGTATATCATATATCGTATCTGGCTCGACAGGCTACTGACCGAAGATTTGGCCGCTGGATTGGATGGCTGAAAATCTGTTTGTTTCTCTTAGGACAACTTCTGTCTGCTCAGATGGCTCAGCTACAACGTCACCAGAGTTCTCGACTGGGGGCGGAAACGGTAAGGACTGGATAACTGACGTATGGTTGTCTGCGACAGGGACATTGGAATCTTTGATTTGGTCTAGGTGTCGAAGCCAAACTAAATTAGGCCCAATCTCTATTTCATAAGACAGGAGTCCTAGTTGTGCATGAACAGTGTCTGGTGCCCACTTTGCCTTTCCATTGTCATTTCGTCCTATTACTCTCTGGCCAACGGAAAAATGCCGCATTACAGAACCACCCTTGGCAACAGAACGGAAAGGTTTATCTGACGGTTGCTTACCTGGGTGCTACGATCTGGTTTTAACAGGTCCAGTCGAGTGCGTAATCTTGTACCAAAAAACAACTGGGATGGTGGCTCCCCACTGGTTTAGTGGGGAATGTTCTTATAAGCCGGCAAAAATCTTGCCAACTTAAGGTTTTCACTTCTGTTTCACTCTTCATCGCATTTATGAAACTTCCGACTCTGCGTTCTACCAGTCCGTTGGTGGCAGGGTGGTAAGGAGCTGAAGTGATGTGCTTGATTCTATTTCTCTTTAGGAACTGCTGAAACTATTCTGATGTGAATTGAGACCCGTTATCGCTTAGTAGCTGGGCTAGTATTCGGCAAATAATTTCTGAAGGGTTTCATTGGTCTTCTCTGAGGTTGTAGTATTCCTTTTCTTCATCTCTAATGTGTATCCACTGTCACCAAGAACGTGCTGTTGAGCAGAGGAGCCGCGAAATCAATATGAATTCGTTGCCAGGGAGAGATAAGGGCCACTCCTATGGGTGTAACGGTACTGAACTGGGTGCTCTCTGTGTTAGTTGGTAACCTGAGCAGGAATTAACAGTCAGTTTAATTTCGTTGTCGATTCCTGGCCACCAGTTATATTTTCGGACTAGGGCCTTCATCTTCACGACTCCCATATGCCCCCTATGAAGTTCATGGAGAACATAAGGGCGCAACTTGGGAGGTGTTATGACTCTTATTCCCCACATCAGACAGCCTGATTGTAATATGATCTCATCTTTACGAACAAAATAGGGGTTCAGTGCAGGATCAAGGTTGTGCGGCCATATCTTACTGGACATTCAATACACATGAACCAAAGCTGGATTTCTCTGCGTTTCTTCCCTAAAGTGTTCCACTGTGACAGGCAGAGGATCAAACTGCATCAAATTGAATACACACAGGGTCGACAGTTTCTTCACCTCTGGATTCCTTTACGAGTGGTAGGCGGGAAGGACCGTCAGCATTACTGTGAACCTTAGTGTTCTTGTATTCAATGTTGCAATCATAGCCCGTCAGGAACAAGGCATAGCGTTGCAGTAACCACAGGGATGCTTTTCCGGGGATGAAAGATTGACGTTAACGGCTGGTGATCTGCGTACAAAGTGAAAGAGCAGCCAAACAATTATATTTGAAACTTCTTTACCCCCCGGATTATTGAATCTGTGCATAAATTTGCTTAGTCTTGATGATGAGTGTCCTTGAAGCAAAGGCTATAGGTCGCTAGGTACCGTGCCTTATCACGTTGGACAGCACTGGTCCAATGCCTATAGGGGATGCATCACAAGCAAGCCTTAGCGGCAGGCTGGGATCATAATGTGTTAGAACTTGCTCTGAAGTGATCATTTCTTTCACTTTGTGGAATGCTGCCTCGAACTGTTCTGTCCATTTTTACTGATGATTCTTCTCCAAAAGTTGTGTCAGGGGATGTACTACTGTTGAGAGGTTTGGCATGAACCCGTTGCAGTAATTAGTTAGCGCGAGGAAAAGTCTCACTTCAGCTACATCGTTTGGACGAGGTGCTTTCAATACCGCTTCTACTTTCCCTGCGGACTTGTGTAGGCCATCCTTGTCAATGTTTCTTGTCCACAATAAGTAAACTTCTCCCTGAAAACTCCCATTTCGCCTCGAGTACTCCGCCTTGAATTATGGTTTCCCCCGTGTAGGTTTTCAGCATGAGTTCAGTTTAAGCACTGTAGCCAACGCACCAGCAATAATATAAGTCGTAAAAGAGTCTTAATTCAACTGGAACAACTCGAACTCTTAACCTTATTTACATGATGTTGCCAGTGTCTTTCTAATATCTCTTGCTCTTTCTGAGCATTAAATGCTGCCCACTGATTTGTGATTATGTCCATGTAATGACAGCCATTAATCAGGAATCTTCTCTCATTTTCTTCCTCCCATGTTCCTACGTCCATCTTCAGTTTCTGCTCAATCTTTGGCAATTCTCGATTTATTCCTTTTCGGATTTTTTCCTCTTTGAGAAGTGCTCCTCCACGGTTGGCAAGCCTGCTAGAATCATTCTTACGAGTCTCAAATTCTTCCATTGTCTTGAACAAAGCTTCCCTCCTCTCCACAAGCTTAAAAATGTTCTTGTTTTCCTCGTAATAATTTTTCATGACTTCCACTTGATGTTCGTGGATTGACAGAAGCTCTTCTGTGTAATTTTCATCAAAAGCTGGTGTAAACTCCTCTCGCTGAGCAGGTCCAAGGAAACATTTGTCCCACAGATCTGATAATTCCTTTCTGAGGCCATCAATGAATTTCTGCATGTGTTGCAGTTTCAAAGCTTGCAATCGTTCCACCTCGCTCTTTAGCTTAGTAATTATAGAAGGTTTACATCCAACATTTTTAGTAAGGAAAGCTTATCTTTCTGCCTCATCCACTTCCAGTTTGATCCAAAGAGACTTGATTTTTTCTCTCAAGTCTGCTGCCTCAGAGATATTTCTTTTCTGTTGACTCTCCAACTCTTGATTTAGGTCCCTCAGTGCCTCCATATTTTGAGAAGAAAGTTTAAATGTTGTTTCAGCATCCTCCTTCCAGGGTTCTTATGGGTTCAAGGGTTTGTCGTTAAATTTCTCCCTGTACGAATCTTGTTGAATGATTGACACAGCCGAACCCGTGTTCAGTTCCATTTTTATCGGTTTCCCTTCTGCTTTCAGATCGACCCAGATTACATTACTGCTCAGTTTGCTCGCATTGTGTATCTTTATGCTTCCTAAAACATCTTCAAACTCATCGCTTTCACTGTACTCAACAGTGTGGACTTGAGTGTTCGGCAGTGTTTTGGGTGGTTGTTGTGGCTTACCCTGTTGTTTCAAGAGACAAATTGTTGAAATATGGCCCACCTTTCCACAATGATAACAAATCTGGTCCTTCAATCTGCAACTGCGGATAGCGTGCGAGTCTCCTACGCATCGATAATAATCTTTAGATGTGGTGTTCCGCGGCGACGATAGTGGAGGCAGTGGTTTTGTTATCTGAACTCTTGTCAACGCAAGGTTCTGCGTGCAGCTTACTTTGCATTTCCGAAGCATCGCAAATGACAGTTTCCACTGCTACGGCTATCTCCAAAGCTTTTAAGAAAATTTCAGTTTTGTTTCAGAAAGCAAACGCCTTTGTATCTACACATTTTGAGGCCACACGCCAATTTATCGCGTAAAGCTTCGTTAAAGTTCGCAAGTTTCTTCAGGTCTGCTACACAGGGCCAACACGGTTTATCCTTCTCGTGGATTTCGTTTATTAAAACGAAAGCGTTCTGCTACTTCTAATGGTTTTGGACTTAAGTGTTGCTACCGTTAGTGGGAGTAAAGTTTTGGCAGAGGTGAAGGGTCGTGACGATCTTCTGAAAGCTCTTCTTGGCCGGGTTATCTGGTGAAAGAAGATCCCTCAACAATGTGGACGTTTTGCTTCCGATCAAGCTTAATAAGGTTGGCACTTGAGGGTCCTCTTCGATGTTGTTTGCTAAGAAAAACTGTTCCACCCGTTGCACATAAATTTCTCATTTCTCTTGTGTCTCATAAAAACTCTCTTTCTTCCCGATATCAGTCATATTTTCGACGTTTTTCAAACTACTTCGTCGCCACTGTCATGTATTCGGTGTAATGCGAATCAAAGCAGATAATACAAACGCGCGCATAAGGGCGCATGCTTACAATGTCAACCGCTGGCTCAATACACTACAAAAGTGTTGGACTTTGCCCCTTTCGTGGTTTAAGTGAGGGAATTTGAGTATCACACAATAATCTAGTAAGCAGGATTTTAAATACATACGCTCAGACCACTGACATCAAAATCAAAGAAAAGAAATTAAACGACTAATATCTTTAAACCAGCCGTCATTAACAAGAAGCTTCATATTGGCTTATAGGGACCGTTTGCTATTTTTTTTTTTTCACAAATAAGTTGAACCTATGTCCCTTTAAAGAGTGGCGAAAAACAATGAAAATATAAAAGAAGACAAAAAGAAAAGGGAAGTTTTCCCTATTCGCTATTGTTAAAACGGTGAACAGTGAAAACAATGAAATCATTCCGTGTTAAATAGGAAAACTGACTGCTGCACTGGATATCCCCGTTTATTCATACCTGAACCCTCCCGAAAGCAGAGCCAGACACTTAACATGAACCTCGAGGGAGAGAGGTTGAACTAGAATACAAAATTATGAGTACATCAACGACCAACGACAATCAATTCAAATGACACAAAAAGAAAAAAGCATTGACAAACGAAACGTAGGCAGCGATGTCAGCTTAGAATGATCACCTCTGTAAAATCCCGCCCTCTTATACTTGAGTCTCCGTGACAGCTGTCAATAAGCTGGAACCGTGAAAACAATAATTTGCTGCTATTCTTAGAACCGCAGCAAATAATAAAAAGTGACCTCGTGTTCGTGTTATTAAAACGCAGAGCTCAGTGTTGGACACTGGGGCCTGTAGTGTACGTAGTTTGAGTGAGAAAAGAGTCCGTTGATGATATACATGACAGATTAACTACGAAATATAAAAAAAATCCATGGTCTATACTCAAATAAACACTATAACCATCGGCTGATCAGCGCGAGAAAAATCGCTCATTTACTCTAATTTTCCTGTTTTCTTTTAGGAATAAATATACGTTACCTATAACTGTAATGTGTCCCAGATATTTTGTCTCCACATTATGTGAACGAGATTCATTAATAAAAAAGCGACTGACCTTTAAAAAGATAGAGAACAATGAGTATTTACACAGTGTATCAATCTTTTTTTAAGTTTCTAAATTCAGTGGTGGAGTCTTAAAAAATTAATCAAAACATATTCTAGTTTACAAGACTTTTGACATACTTTTGTCATCTTCAGTAGCAAATATTCGTTGCAAATTTTGAATTTGTATTGTATTAAAAAAAAGACTATTTTCGAATTACAGTAATAACCATATTTTAAGAAAAACAAAACGGGTAAAAAGGCAAACGCATGGCAGTCAAAGACAAAGAAAGACAGATCGAAAGGAATAAAACCGTTGCCGTTTAAGATACGCTTGTCCTATTTACTGAATTTACAATGCCTTCTTTAATTTGACAAGTATATCATTTATTTCTTATTTGGTAATGCTTTTATTAGTTTGTACTTACTTGTGTGTCATATCTCCCTGGCTGCACTGCAGTTGAAACATTTACGTTGAATTGTTTCTCCTCACATGTGACCTCCAGAGACGTATCTATAAGGTGCGCATGCCCGAGGATGTCCATCTCAAGCCGCACTGGGCACCTGGGGCACCAAATACCAAGGCAGCATAACTTGTATGTTCCTTTTTGTTAAAATAAAATATAAAAAATTGAGAATTACAGAATATACAACTAAATATATGTGTTACGAAAATTTGTACTGTGTGGGTAGCGAGACATTCTAGATGCTTCGCGACAGTTCATAGTTTGTTTATTTTAGGATCTTGGGTAAGCATTTCTAAAGCAGTAAATTTTGTAATCTTTCTATAATTAGACTATTTAGAAAGTTCTAGAATTTTTTGTGAAATTATATAAGTAGGCTAGTCCAAGCGAAGTTTTAACTAGTTTTCACAAGCGAAGAGAGTTTGACGTTAGTCATGTTTGGTCAAGTGTGACGGAAGCAGTGTTTATTCAAGTTGGCGGAGGCCGTGTACGTCTATCGAGTTATTCATATGCTGTTGTAGAGTTTAATTTTACTTTGTGGAAACTTCGTTCATTTTTGGAATAAATCTTTTTGTTGCTGTTCCGACCACCCTGCGCCACGCCAAGAATCAAACAACACTCGAACACTCGGAGTCGCGTGTTTGTAAAAAGCATATCTTGTCAGACTGCTTCAGCATCGAAAACGCAGGCTAAAAGAGGTCCGAAGCCGAAACAAATTGGCCCATTGGATTATTGTAGAATATATGGGTGCTGGTTATACGTCGATAGTACTGGGCAATCATCCCGTTCCCTTAAAGCAACAGGGAATCTTTTTGTTGAGACTTCGTGAAGGTGTTACAAAACAAAAGTTGAAAATAATCTTGGTTTTACCGTTTCGCAAACAGCTAGATCAGTCAAGTAGGGTTTGTTCGCCTTGCAACAATAAGGTTAGAAGCACCTGTGCTGGATTTTGATTTTATTAAAACCAGCTTTCAAGAAAGCGAGCACTACGATGATAGCTTTCGGTTTAAATTAAAAGAATGTCGGCATTACGTCGATCAATGGTTCTGCGGCAAGGTAATGCAATGGCTGAAACACCATCTTCTCTCATTTCTCTCATTGCCTCAACTTGATCATATTTAACAATTATTCCACGAGGGCGCGTTGGATATGAGATGATAGATAGCCAACGAGGCGCGTAGCGCCGAGTTGGCTATAATCATCTCATATCCAACAAGCGCGAGTGGAATAATTGTTTTATTAAAAACACCCACAAAATCTCGTTGAATCTCCCCGACTTTAGTAATTTTGTTACAACAAAACGGAAAAGAGAAGGGACTTCCGCTATTCACATGTCACACGTCTATCAAAACTGCCAACGCGCGAACGGACTCGCCTGGACTGCATGAATGAAAAATCAAAGGCAACTGTAGCGATGAACATTTTTATAAACTTATCGAGATTCTAGGATTTTACACAGCAGGACAGCTAAAAAAACCTGCAGATAATGTGAAGGAAAAGAATTTTTAAGTGACAGTCGTCGAAATTACTGTGAATTTGGATTTTCGGTGCAGATACAAAAGTAAGAACAACGGAGAAAAACTATTGCCTCGGTCGCTTGTTATGAAGTTGCTTGAAGCCACAAGCTGGTTTTTGCTGAACAAGAAAAGAAGCTATACTGCGCCTCGATTGCTCTAGTGAATGGCTGCATAGCCTGTATTTGTAGCTGGTTAATTGTCATTTATATTCTTGATGTCGGATAAACAAGCCGCAGTTATCTATCGGCGAGTGACTCGATCGGCGAATGGCTTCGCGATCATGAAGAAACAACACTTGTCTTCTTTCGTAGCTGGTCAAGGTACTGTAGTTCCATTTATTTTCATGTGTTTTTCGACAAACTTTCAAACAAGCTCTCGTGGCTTTTTTGTTTGTTTTGTCTTTTTACTTTCGAACAATTATTCTTTGAAATCGAGGTGAATAGTGGCAAAATATTTACCGAGCCACGAAGTGGCGAGCTAAATATTCCTAAAGCCACTATTCACCGAGATTGAAAAGAATAATTGTTTTAGTATATACACACGAAGTGATCTCAACAAAATCAGAGAGGAAACCATTAAAAAGTACGACTTGATTGACAGATCAGGTCAGCTAGACACGCGACAGTTTAAAAATAGATCTTTGTAGAATTTTCAAACATGGCAATTCACAAGCTTATCACTTCGTAAACAACAGCGTAATGACTTAAATGGAACAGCTAAAAGTTTGAATTGTTTTCTTACCTGAGAAGAAAAGAAGAGCTTTGTTGTTTTCTGTTGACTCGCCAAGTTTATAGCCGAAAGGTTTGTTGTGTCCTCCTTCGCATGAAGTGCTGACAAACTTGAAATGGCGATTCGGTTCCTCGAGGTAAGACGTCGTCTTCATGTAGCATTCTTTCCCGTGTTTACTTGAAACGTAGAATTTCTGCAAACATTTGCTTTCAAATTTCTTTGTCATAAATAAACTTCGTTTTTGGGCCAAATTTTTCTTGTTAGGAAACGCTGAGTTCACGAAACGGACTCTTCTAGGCGAATAAACGGGAGTTGTAAACAATCCATCGACCACAAAACTCAACAACAGTAAATGGAAAAACGCCGTTTTGAATCCTTCGAAGTCTTTTCTTGCCTGAAAAAAGTCAACCCTAGGATTTTGTCGACTTTTAAAAGATCTTTCTCTAAGAAAATGGGAAAAAAACCGAGCTCACACATTATCCACTCGCTAGGCGGTGAATATTGTTGAATAGTCCGAGATAGCGAACCAATCAGATTGCTTAAATCACCAAGATCACTGAGTGCGTATATACTAATAGCTCATATACCATAATGGTTAAGCCAATCAAAATGCTAGAATTACATTATCAAATGATTCAGTTTTTAAATAATAGATAATACTTCGTAATGGCGATGCAACTAATGCCAAATTCTTTTCCCTTTGTTTAAGTTTCACTGTCGCGAACAACTCGTAATTAAACTTTTCCCAAAACCCGTGGGAAGAACCACCACAACATCCTTTTGTCCCAGTAAACCTAAAACAGCCTGGCGCTGCTCTTCTTTGAGCAAGTATTGCATGAAAATTGTGCCAAACAGTCATCAAGCACGCTTTCCATAGTCTACACTCCGATACAAAAGATAACTATGGTCAACACAAGCTTGTAGCATGACTCCATCGCAAGTTCCCAACTCGGCGGCGCTTCGACGTTATTTTTTTATGCAAATTACGCAAAGTGTCGCGGTTAGCAGTCCCGCAATGACAAACGCTTCTAATGGCATGATACGAGTGTGATGAGTTGTTGACATGATGATGACAGGATAATTGTCGTTCATCCAATGATAATTTGCTTATCCTGGGAGCAAGCTTCAGTTTCCCGAAGATGTCCGCAGACCGTCTTTTTCTTCCACTCCCAACCCCCCGCCCCCAACCTTGCCCTGGCGATCAATAAATCCCCTGCGGTTATTCTATTTTATCGCCTACGCTCGAAGGTCTTTGAAGAGAAAATAGAGAGTCTGTGAACAGGCTAAAATATCGAAAACTTTTGTATTGTTCTCGATTCATCCAGAAACTCAAAAAAGCCGTCGAACAGTTACGTTTTGCCTTTAAAGTTCCGCTGAGAAGAATATTCTGGCAAGAGCAAATACTCTATTGTCAAGTATGCTCTGATACTGCAAGAAATACTTACCAGAAATATAGAGATTTGATCCAAACATAACGTTTAAGTTGTGAATATCCTGGTTGACCTTGAAAGTGAATATTTCTTCACCTATAAAAAGAAAAAAAACAAAAAAACAAAATATAAGCAGAAATGTGTCGATGATGACGATGACGATGACGATGATGATGATGGCCATAAATCTGCTGAGCATTTTCCGAAAGCGACTTTGGGTAATTTCTTACAGCTTACAGCTTTCCTGTCTCAGATATGATATGGAATACAGTTATTGAAGAAATCAGCGTTAAGTTGGTTTAGGGAAACCCAGTGTGAAAGGATAACGACAAAGATTTTCGTAATTATGAAAATAAATAAAGAGGCTTTAAATTTGTCATTAGCTGAAAACTGGCCGTTAAAACAGACCTGGAAGGATCCATGTGGTTTTGTTTCCCGCCAAAGGCCGCTCGCTGGTGTGTTGGGTATCCGGTATACTATCAGGTATACTCCATCCGACGGACAAGTGACCCCGCCGATATGATTCCCTTGAAAACGCCTCCAACCGATAAAACAGACAGTTGCTAAGGAAGATGGTATTTGATCTTTGGTTTGAACTCCTGAATAAGTAACAAGAAGAGATTCTGTTGAATTTAAACAACTCTAAAAATAAATACAAAATGTGAAATAACTTAAAGGAGCGATGAAAGCTGTTCTAAAAGTTTTTTTTTTCACAAGAACTACTAACTGGGGCATGTTTTGTCACCCAAGTCATGGTACGTCTCGTATTGGCAAATAAACATAGAGTCGTTGTTACTATTTTTGTGTCGTCCATTCCTTTTCCGTAACATAAGTATGATTGATTAAGACAGCAAATTGGTCCTTTTTTTCTTTAAACAGGTTTTTCAAGGCGCGAATCGCTCGAGCCTAGCTAGTGCGTAAGTTTAAGGGGAATGATTTATTGACTGCACGGCTGATTCAAGTACCATGATATTCAAGATTTTCTGAATGTGGTCTTTTGATGAAGCATAAGTGATGAATATGTATATTAATTTGACTGCCTCTTACTCGTCCCACTTTAGTCGTCCTGTCTTCATTGTTAGTTTTGCTGCTAGTACTTCCTCGGAGTCGGGTTGGTTAACTCTATTAAGCCATAACTCACATTCGTCTTCACACGTTATGTAAAATGTGTACATCCCAGTTACTGGAGGCTGAAAAATCAATTAAATCTGACATTATAAAAGACAAAAGCAAAGCCTGCAACCTTATCAAGGCCCCATAGCCTTATCACGGGTATATTTCTATGGAAGCGCAGAAATAATAGACAGCCAGCAACCGAAGTCTCAGAAGTTATTACTCAAGGTTTTTCACCAGAATATTGGCATCAATATAAAAAGATAACAACCAAGAAAACTGTATTTCCTTCCGAGAGAACTCGTCTCGACTCTCACACACCGAAATTATTGTTTTTTGTTTTGTTTTTTAATAAATACTACAACGACCTTTCACATTTTTCTGATTAAGAGGATGATACATAAATTGATTTCGGAGGAATTTTCTTATTCATCACTCAAAAAGGCAGCTTGAGTCCCCAACGGCTATCAACTTTAGACATTCTCTCGTTCATAAATTCATAACCATCAAAACCATAGCCATCAACTGGAAGTTAATAAAAACTATTTTTGACTAATTTAACCCATGAACTTAAAGTAATAATGGCACACCTGAATAAACGTTGACAATCGCTGTCCATATGGAGTAGAAACATTCGAAGCGAAGTAAAAATCACCAAGTACAGAAAGTGTGTTGGCTGCCTGCTGAAAAACTGGATGGTACTTCAAAACAGGCTCGTCTTGGGTGTTTATTTCTTTAAACCAGACTTCTTTTAATACCCCAAAAGGCTCTAAAATAAGATTATGATTTGTAAAGAAGTAAAGAAGATCTCAAGTTTATGTTATTGAAAAAGTGACTTATAAAGTATAAAAAGAATGAGATATTTAAGTACCCCCTTGCCGCCAATACGGGACATTTGAGCCAGCGACCAGTAAATTCAGCGGTAAAATTCCAATGAGAGCCAGCGCAACAACAACAAAGAAATTTATGGACACACAGGGAGACCAGAGGTAGTGTGTGTCAATAACATGGACAAAATGGGATGAGTCGTCGAATCTCCCATGAACTAAAATAGTCCAGAAGTCAAAATATAACAAAACAAAGCTTACATACCTTTAACTGAACGCCTCCTTGTCTTTCCTGACCCGTTAAAGTGGCGTTTTGTCGAGTTTTGCACTCATAGGTACTATCCACTAAAGAAGAATTAAATGCTGTCTACAAAAAAAAACCGGACCAGTTCCACGCGCCTCCACGCGAAGCGCTATAAATTTGAGAATTTTCGACGATTCCGCTCCAAATTGCCATCGGCTAATCTGCAGGTAAAGCGTGCTCCGGCTTCTTGCTCGCTGGTTCCACAAAACCCATCGTAACAGCACGATAATCGCTCGCTCATCAACAAACACTTGACCTTTCACTCCGTCATGAACCGCAAACCGGCAGGATTACTACGCGATTTGAATATTCAAGCATAGCAACCGCGTCCGCGTCTTTTAAAAAGCTAATATATAGATTTAGCCAGGGCTAAAAGCGAAGCTCCTATTAACTCGAATTTATAATTTAAATCAAACAATAAACTTGTATTCCACAAACCAGTTAACTTTAGAGCACATTCATGTGACTTTTGAGGGAAATGCTAAGTGATTTTAGAGAAAAATAGTTTGGAAACAGTCCAAGCTAAGAGTGAACTTAAACTTACATCGAGTTGATAGCCTGATATGTACACCCAAAAATAGCATAGCCATAATGGCTCTAGATCACAGTAGATTAGGCCTGGAAAACAAATTCTTGGAAACAAATCAGGCCGAATTTTTTGCGTTCCACAAGTTTACTTCACAAAAACCTGCCAACAAGTCTGGGGACGTGTAAACCAACCTTTTATACTTTTTATACAATCACATCTGAGGTGACTAGTACCATGAGGCGCTGTTTTTATCATACAGCTACTATTCACCAAGATCGAAAAGAATAATTGTTTTAGTATACACACGCGAAGAAATCTCAACAAAATCAGGGAGGACTATTAAAAGTACGATTTGATTGACGGTTCAAATCACGCGAAAGTTTAAAAATAGATCTTCGCAGAATTTTCAAACATGGCAATTCACAAGTTTATCACTTTGCAAACAACAACGTAATGGCTTAAGTGGAACCGCTAAGAGTTTGAATTGTTTCCTTACCTGAGAAGAAAAGTAGGGCTTTGTTGTTTCCTGTTGACTCGCCAAGTTTATAGCCAAAAAGGTTTGTTTTGTCGTTCTTCGCAAGAAGTGCTGACAAAAATGGCGGCTCGTTTGCTCGAACTAAGAAGTCGTCTTCCTGTAGCATTCTTTCTCCTAGTTACTTGAAAAGTAGAATTTCTGCAAACATTTGCTTTCAAATTTCAAATTTGTCACAAATAAACTTCGATTTTTGGGCCAAATATTTCTTTTTAGGAAACGCCGAGTTCACGAAACGGCCCCTTCTACGCGAATAAATCGGAGTTGTAAACAATCCATCGAGCACAAAACTCAGCTACAGTAAATGGAAAAACGCCGTTATCAATACTTCGAAGTCTTTAATTCCTTTCAAAAACGCCAACCATCTAAAAAATTGGGAAAAACACTGAGCTAGCACATTATCCACTCGCTAGGAGGTGAATATTGTTGAATACTCCGAGATATAGAGAACCAATCAGATTGCTTAAATCACCAAGTTCACTGAGTGTGTCTATACTAAATAGATTTAGCCAGAGCTAAAAGCGAAGCTCTCAGTAATATTTTTATAGTTTGCACAAACTATATATCAAATCGTGTAATTCTAAGCGACGAAGCCAACGAGAACGATGAATAAAGAACAATAGGTGTAATTAGCAAAAACGCAACTTTGCTGAAGCACACTTTTTGTGTACAATTCTTTGCCGTTGTTTTGCACGCCTACAACGTGAAACGTTCGGAAATTCTTTGTCGGTTCGAGTTCTTCCTTTTCTTCTCTTTCTCATGCTCCACGAAGATCGATTCTGTGGATTTGTTCATGAATTCACATGCGTAACATTTAAGAGTGATTTTCTGTAAAATTCGAACTTCGGCCTGATAAGGTACCTCATCGATTTGGCGGATTTTTGGCGTGTAGTCTTAGAATGGTGTCCTAAATACTGGATGCATATTCTAAGGCTCGAATTCTCTTTGGTTTCAAAGATACAGGAATGACAGTTTTGACGAGGCCTCGAGGGGCCGCCATATTGGTAAACTGAAGGAGGTTTACAATAATTGATTCTAGCCTCATCATTAAAGTAACATAACCCTAACTCACACAGTTGCAAAGAACTATCCTTCCTCCTTTCTTTTACCTACTCTTATCTGAAAATGTTGAGCCTGAGCTATGAACGGCTATAACTTCTCACAGCACTTTTTCTGTACTTAAAAGGTACACAAATTTGGTAGAAATTGGAAGGTCAATATCACCCATGCCACATCGATTTAGACTAAGCCATTTTCACAAAACATAGTTTGTTTATAGATAAGTTAGACTGTTGAATAAAATAATTGGGCAAACGTAATGGAGCAGAACTATAATTGCATGAATGCGCAATGGCTCAGCCACTTGACCGCTAAAACTTCCAAACAAAATTCGGTGAATATTTGAAAAGAAAATTCTTAAAAATTGATCGTGCCTCTTGAAACCTATCTATCGCTTAAAAAACTCTCACTTGTAATGTAAAAAGATGATCTTTTGTTTATGATCTTGCAAAGAGCTTGAAATATGCGCTAAAATGAAAATTACAAATTTTGTTACACACAGGACTACTTTAGCTCAAGTTCGCTCTTCGATTTGCCAGACCAATCGGGAACCGCCCGTGTGCACAGTTACAATTTTCTCTGTAGTATTTCGCTGTATGCAGCTACAAATAACATACTTTCTTAGCAAAGATAACGCAAACTTTGTCAATTTTTACCAAAAGGCTACAAAAACAAACGGCCGTGCACTGCGGCTTTACGCAAATGATATGGCATTCGATATTACACGTGTAAACAGGAACCTACCTTTGCTTTTATGTACATTTGGCAGATCTTTCCATCGTAATATATGAAACTAGTACATGAAATGATATTAAAGAACTCATCGAGTCAAATTACTTGATCGTACCGTCATTACTGAATAAAAGTCCAAAAAATATGACATGGAATGATCGTCGGGAGCGAAGCTATTTTTAGAAGGACACGGAACTGCACGCTGGAACGGAAGTGAAATGAACAACCTCAATCAAGTTCAGTCTTCCTGACGCTATTAAACGTTTCACCCAAAATTGAAGAGAAAGTTGTTGCTTCTTATTTCCTTTCTCATTCTTGCATGCATTCTGTAGTTTGCCCAGTATTTTCTCGTAACTTTTAATTTTCTAGCAAACTGGAACTGTTAAGAATCCCCCCCCTTCCCATTTGAGTGAGCTTTCATTCGTTTTGATTCACAATAATTTTCGCACGGCGACAAAGTGAAATTTGAAACGACATTTTATTTTGGTATTTTAAGCTCCTTCTTTTTTTTTCTTCCCGATAGCCAGAAATGTTTTGAAGGTAAAAGCTAAAGTGTCGGTGTTTTTCACGACTCTGCTTGTAGACTGACCTCACCACCAGTATTACATCACGGACATCAATTCTGATTCGAGAGGGTCAAAAAGTGACTGGTGGGTCTCTGAAAAGCGAAATGCAGTCACTTTGGGGCGAGCAGGCTATATAGATGGGCTATATTCCCCTTTGTGTTTCACCTGTAGTTGAAATAAGCGCCGCTCCCTAATAAGCGCTGCACCCTTAACATGGAAAATGAAATAAGCGCCGCGGCGCTTAATCGATCATTTACAGTAATTTCCGATACCGGCATATCGGAAAGACTGAAAACACTCAAACTGAATGAGAGTATAACAAATTCAAAAAGAAACAGTTTTGTGTTTTTTTACAACTCTATAAAATAACTAAAAATGTGTACTCCTAAAATACAAGATTTTTCAGACTTTTTAATTTCAAATTTTTACGATGGAGCATTAGCCCTCGTACTCACTAGACATTGCTTCAAAATCTTCGTGTTAAAATCAGTGAAAGACGCCACTTAAATAGCGTACATTTTGAAGAACATTTGCAAACAGTTTGGATTCCTGCCTTTATACCTTCATTAAAAATTAAAGTTGGGTAGTTTAAGTTTGAACAGCCGAACGACATTGTTTACAGGGAGTGGGGAAGGCAAAGCTCCACTCTTCCCTTCTAAGGTAGAAAGTGTCAGCAAAACGTGAGAGCCGTCCTTGAGGGCAAAGTGTTTAACCTAATTTTCTCACCGATTGCAAGTGCCATTCCATCCATGCATAACCTCACCCAATCAACAGAATTAGCAAATGTAATGGGGAAACGTTACGGGAGAACTGATTGAGAAGTTAGGGTAAGTTTTGAAAATTGTGCGCACACCTGGAAAAATCTTGGCTACGCTCCTGATAGAGACTTTTGCTGGAGAGAAACTGAAACGCGCTCGCTAATATAGTGACGACCAGAAAGGACAAACCACAGGATAGTTCCAGAAAATCACCCCTTAACATAGATCATGAAGTTGTCGCGGCAGACGATGACCTTGAAGGCTTCTGATCAGGTGCAGTTTTTCAAGGGAGCGCAGGCGAGATTATGTACGATGGGCACAGCTTGTTTGATCTGGAAAATTCAGAGAAGCTCAAGGCAAATCGCTAGACAACACATGCTAGAGCTGAAATAAAAATATTTTGGGCTTTTGAACTCTGTCCCTAAGGCTGAAGGAGAAAGTATCCGTTTATTAATGCATTGACCAATTCAAGTTAATTATGAATGACTCCTTAAGCTGGACGTCTTACTAACAAGCACATTACCACCACTTGTCCTTAGAGGCGTTTTTGATTTGACAAGCAGAGAAAATTAGGTTTTGACGATTTGAAATTGAGGATGCCATAGTGAAGACGCCTTTTGTATAATGACGCCATCTTCCTACAGTAAAAAGCGTTCGTTTTTTACCATTGATATTACGTCGATCGGTACACCTATGTTGTCGAAAGGTACGTGAGCATGGTGAATGATTTTGCATTAAACTGCAGACACAACTTTAATCATTTCGTGAAAGAACACCCTTATTGTTCGCGATATCGGCACTCTGGTCGCTAACTGAATTTTCTTTGTTGTTTCCTTTACTTAGATTTTAAGCTTTTTCAAGAAAACGAAAATCTGGAATTGTCCTTAGGGTGAGGCATTTGCGCACAGTGTCAAAGCCCCTCGGTGGGGTGACTGGGTTTTTTTTTCATCTCCTGTGCTCATCCCTCATTCTTCTCAACCCATTCCAAACCAATTTTCCTGTTTATCACAAAACACTTTATAGAAAAACCAAGAATCTCCTCAAAACGAGCTTCGGGATTGGAACAAAATACCTGACAATTTTGCACGAAACCGTCTATAATGGTGTACAAGATAGATTGAGTCTATTTATTACTTTGCCAACGCCCAATTTGTAAAACCGGAAAATGATGTTTATTTCAACGGCTCATGTCTCATGAGTTTTGAGCGAATCTTCAAACGCTGTAAACACATGTAGCTGGAACTATCATCGCATCCTCGCTCACTTATAATGGTAACTTATATCAACTTCGATTATTTATTGGCTGGCTAAGATTTTCACGGAGTCTTCAGTTCAGTTGTTGAAAGGCAGGCGGTTTCATGTGAGTTGTAACGCCATGCAAGGAACGTGACGACCCGCGATATGCGTGGGAAAATATTACTTTTTTCCGATGAAGATGAAAATTGGTATCTTTGTCGTCGAGTAAGGTAATACATTTCAATTTTCATCATTATCGTTAATTTTAAAAACTCTGGTTTCGATAAAGAAACTGGAGGAAAATCAGGAAAATTCCAGTTCGACTGTGATGGTTGCATTTTGTTTTAGTACGCGTCGTAGCATAAATATAACAAATTTATTTTCCTTTTCCTTATACAATCTGCTTTTTTATACTGTTTTTCGCAGCAGACCCTTCCCGTCTGTCCGGTATTGAACAGTTTTCAAGTTCGAATTTTCTATCGTTTGCTGTCTCAGCTGCTGTCACATTGTTCGTTCATCGTTCGCTCACACTTTTCGATTGAGCGAGAAGCAGCAGTACCGTCCCTCCTATAGCAGGTGTTGTATCGTCGCGCGGTCGCGGTCGCTATGCTGAAATATTCAAATCGCGTAGTAATCCAGCCGGTTTGCGGCTCATGACGGAGTGAAAGGTCAAGTGTTTGTTGATGAGCGAGCGATTATCGTGCTGTCGCGATGGGTTTTGTGGAGCCAGCGAGCAAGAAGCCGGAGCAGCTTTACCTGCAGATTAGCCGATGGCAATTTGGAGCGGAATCGTCGAATATTCTCGAATTCATAGCGCTTCGCCTGGAGGCATGTAGAAATGGTCCGGTTTAATTTGTGGCCGGCCTTTAATTCTTTAGTGGATAGTACCTACGAGTGCACAACTCGACAAAATGCCACTTTAACCGGCCAGGGAAGACAAGGAGGCGTTGAGTAAAAGGGAATTTTAGCTTTGTTTTGTTATATTTTGACTTCTGGACTATTTTAGTTCATGGGAGATTCGACGAATCATCCCATTTTATCCATATTATTGACACACACTACGTCTGGGTCGCCTGTGATGGAGATTAAAAAATTTCGAGAAATATCTCCTGACCACTTTGTTGAAGTAAGAAGGTGCAACCGGTTCATGTTAAACTGATGTAGGAAAATATATCATACAAAAATTAAAGTGGAAGCCTCGGATTTCATGTTTACTTTTACAATTTTTGTGAACAGTTTAGCGTCCAAAAAATATAAGGCGTAGAGAGGGAGTTACTGAAAAAAACCGAAAACTCATTGTTTATAAACAGCGATTGCGGGTAAAATTAATGGTATGGAATAAATGTGCAAGTGGTCTCACTAAAACAAAACGCAGAACAGACTAACCTTTCAATTTTCGGCTTTAACCGATTGATTTTGATGTTTACTCAGTTTTACATATAAAAATCATCGGCAATCTTTCCTCATTACTTTTTTGGCAATATTTTAAGCCAGCGGCTCTCATTTGGCGCAAAACAACTACGTATTCTACCACTCGATCTGTCACTAAAATAAATCCCGGTCTTTGAGCAGATGCTTTGGGTGTCGGGTAATCTACCATACCTACGACCAAATGTAGGAAAATAACTTACCAGTTGCTTGAACAACTATTTCACACAATATCAGAGTTACATTTTCCCCTGTTGCAGTAACTTTCAAATGACGACCAGTGGCAGGAGGACTGCAACTAAACACACGGAAATCTCTCCTTGGAAAATTTGTTGGAGTGCAAGAGCAAAAATGACTTGGAGATAAGAGATTATTCGAGCTCCCGACAGTGATGTTTAACTGAATGTTTTGGCAGCAGTCAGAGCCGAGAAACACTTGTACTGTGTGTATGCGGTAATCTTGTGATAAATCAAGCTGGAACCAAGGATCGGATGCCTACCGATAAAAAAGGAGGTAAATCAGCAGCATTAAAGTGATAACTGAAATAATTGTCTACAATGTAGTATAGGAAAAACCTACATACTTTTTTATTGCGAATAAGACAATATTTGAATTACCGCATGGAAAATTGCACATGTGTCGAAGCATCCATCAACTGCAAATGAGGCTTGTTCTGTGGGATCCGAATGATTCACAGTCATATGAAGAGCAAAATTCTTACCATTTACTGAAACGGAGTAGAAACATCGATTTGTTACTGATATTTTTCAAATAAAATTTAAAAAACTGATTTCAAAATGTTGCCAAAGCTATGGCTTGCTACGATTACTTACCTGAAGGTGGGCCACAAACAACGCCAGAGTCCTCTAGATGAGCGCAGTCCTTTACACCTAAATCCGCCCTGTTGCAAAGCAACAACGAGCTTTCGTTGCCAATGCATTTTACGTCATCCATCCATATAGGACCAATGCCGCTCCCGAACGATTTACCCTTGGTGGCTGCTGTAGCCTGGGGAAGTCCAAGCATGCGACAAACAACTTGAGCATCCTCGATGCTCCAGTAATCGTCACAGATTGTTCCCCAGACACCGTTAACGGCCACCTCTACTCGCCCTTCATTAGGTGTGGCGCCATCCATTAGTCGAACATTAAAATCTGCAAAGCAACCGTTCAATTGATCACCTCTTTGTGTTTTACTATGAAGACAAACAAGTCGTCCGGCAACAACTTCTACGCCATTAAGGTAAACACTTCACCACCAACAACAACAGCAATGTACCCGTTTGTCTTGTAAAAGAGCCATTAACTCACCAGTGATATTTCCACAGATCACACCAGCGTCTTCAGAGTGATCACAAATTGTGGAGACTCCAAGTCCAAGGTGTCTGCAATTCAAAATAGACATCTCATTGCCATCACATGTCACTTCATCCAGCCAAATCTTTCCAAAGCCTGCCCCAAAACCCGAATTGCCCGGAGCGGCAATTGCTTCTGGCAAACCGAGCATGAGGCAGATGACTTTAGCGCTTTTCAAAGTCCACTTATCGTCACAGATGGTTCCCCACACGTCATTGATGGCTAATTCAACTCTTCCTTGCGTGTTAGAGTTACCACCTGCTAAGCGTACTTTAACTGAAAAATAACAATAATAATAATAAAACACAAAAACAACAAAAGCAACAATTCGACATGTTCTTAGCTTTAAATAATGTTTGTGCACAATAACAAATGTATCAGAAAAGCTTCTAATAGTTTGCTGTTTAAATCACAGGCTTTACTAATTTGCATTGGGGCAAAATGATGTGGCGGGAAAAGACTGATTGTTTTCTGCTGAACACTGACTTTAGCGGGCCAGAAATCGCAAAGGTGTTTGGGAAGATAAAGTAGACACGTTTAATTTTATTTTATTTTTAATCATTGTACAGGGCATTTTTTTTTACCCAAGCTTATCAATCAACTGAATTTTGCTATAAATATGATATAAGGAGGTATTTTTAATTTGAATCTAACACTATTAAATTCAAAAACAAAAAATATGGGTAATGGAGGCTTTCAATATCTGTTTACCTTAACATGTCACGGAGAACAAATCATCTCGCTTACGATGTTTGGTAAGGTTAGCTTAGAGCATATATTATTGTAATCGAGAGGTATAGTTTTCAAAGACATGAATTTATTTGATATTGACTGGTGTTAGCATGAATTTACCATGGAAAAATAACAACTACAATTGGCGTGTCGATACTTGTGTAAGTTTTTGTAACTAGTCAAGAATAGTTTGCTGGTTTACTGAAAGATTACTACAACGACAAAAAAGTGGTTTCACAAGTTTACAAGCTCTGTTTTTTCGGATTCCAGGTTCTACACTCCTTTTTTTTTTCTTAATATTGAAAACCTGAAAATGGTATTGACATCTTTCATGTCATAAAACGATGATGAAAATAATGATAAAATGATGAATTTAAAATACGAAAAAGAAGAAGTTAAGACTTCAAAATGCTAGCAAACCTTTAACACAGGAAGTCATCTTTCCGGACCATACTCCTGTCTTTAGACATGTTCTTGAAGAAGATCCGATAAGCTGGTAACCTGGTGCGCATGTCATATTACAGTGACTTCCAATGTTATTTCCATTGGAACAATACTTACTTCCGTTAAGCAAAATTGGAGTTTTTGGACAAAACGAAACTGCAACGATAACAGATTAGTTTCTGAACTTAGAGCGTGTTCTCATCATTTGAAGAAAATTCCCGTTCAACAATTTGATAATTTAGGCAAAAATCAAATCTATCTTGGAGAATCTGGGAAAGGAATATGGAACGCTAGTCTATTCTCAGGTGTTATCACGTGACATATAGGCCGGTCGATATTAAAACGGCGTCTTTGTGACAAGCGTTTTGCCTACCAATTTACTGTGATACCGATGGCTTTGAGTAACTTGGTGCTTCTGTTCACTGAGGTTAGTTAACTGAACCAGGGATAGAATCGATATATATTTAGACGAGATGCTAAAAGACCTAAAAATCTCCATGGCTTCTGGAGGCCACCAGATGAGCTACCTGATTAACGTCAAACATTTTGCAGCCAGAAAAAGCGGTTACCTTTTCCCTCGATTTATTTAAAACCCTATGCTTATCAAGGAATCTCCCCTACCACTTCCCGGCCGCTTTACATCTCTCTAGTGCTGTACCAAAATATGAGCTACATGTTGTCTTATCCATACCATTGCACACATATGACACTGCCACATCATCTAACGAAATGTCTCCCTGCTCTCCATTGCCGACAACTCCCTCGAAAAGAAGCTAAAATGCGAAAAGGAAACTATGTGGTAACTCAGTCTATGAATTCTGGCCATACATTTTATCGACCTGACTGTATTTAATTCGCCTTGCATGCCCTGCCCCCCACCCCCCTCCCCAAGAAAGAAAATAATAAAAATATAAACCGTAACGGATTTATGAGACCATCAACGGCCCGCGTTTGATCGGACACGTTTCCTCCTACTTTTGCAAACTAAACCTAAAGGTATGCGGAGCTTTTGACAATTACGGCCTTTTCGACATCGAACTTCACGTATACGCAATCTTAAGTAAATGATAACAATGCTCATTAGCATTAGATACGCTACATGTAAACTAAGCTAGGCCTGATACAACGCAGCCATAAAAGAAAATCACAACTCGAACACTCAGCTTTTGAACATGCCATTACTCCATAGGCCTTGTGGGGTTTGATTTAGTTGAAGTGACTGCACTAACTTTTAATTTCATTTTGTAATTTAACGAGGAGGGTTTTTGAACGAATTTGGACGTATTTGTTGCCATGCTTCAACGTTTCTACTATTTCAACAGTCCCTTCGGGCTTATTGAAGTGGAGGCCTTTTATCACTGTTTGCAAGTAAATATATACCTTGCTATCTGTCCCATTTATAGAGACTTGCGCTTGAGTCCAGTTCGGTCCCTGCTCTCCCACGGCTTGAAAAATTACTGTACTATTAAGGGACAGCCGAAGCTCTCCTATTGCAGGACCATGCATATGGTAGAAGAAGGATAGACAAAACGCTCCGGTGAAAGCTTGAGAGACAAGTTTAGCGCAGTCACCTTTCTTTCTTGGATAGCCAGCCGTAGAGTACAGATACTTTCCTGTTCAAAAGTAACCAACTGGTATGAAATGACACTAAGCCATGATAGGTGATAATTTTGAGATATTGGGCACACTGCTGAATGGTACCAGTTAGGATAAATAATTCTATGCTCCATGTTCCTTTTAATAATAATTGTCAAGTCAACTATAAATGTCGGCGGATCGAGTCTCGCTTTGGATGAGCTCTGTTTACTGGGATACCAAATAATGACAAATCTATTTTTGCATGAATTTTGGCCACAGGAGTGGCCGTTTAATCAATTTAAGCATATACAGCTAGAACCAGCTAGCAAAATCCCGGATACACAAGATTATCCCAGCAAATGTCAGGGCAAACCCGCCATCCGGGAGAGTAAAGTGGAGAAAAGGAAAAGGGGAGGGATAAGAGGAAAAATGTTTCATAACTTTCTTGTTGCAGCGAGCAGAGAGGCCTCGTGCCTCGATTTCATGTCTTAAAAATACACGTCGAAAGAGGTAGGGGATAGAGAAAAAGGGAAAAAGGGAGGGGTAGGGGAGAGAAGGGAAGGGACGCCTGCTATAAGAACCCCTTCTTATTCATTTCTGCGGACGCTGGCGTCCGCAAATTCCTGATTGGCTGAGCCGTAATTAGTAACTTATTGGCTTGTATCCTGGCGTGTATTAGTGTGAGAGACAAACATGACGAAGGCATCAAGAAAATGTGTTCTACTGGCATAAGCTTTGGAAGATCAAAATTACTCCAATCATGTAGCAACTTCACGTTAAAAACCTAACTAAAACCAACTGTAACAGCTTGTTTAGCAGGCAGGGATGCTCAGGAGGTTTTGTATACTGGATTTGACCATACACCGAGCAGCGATTCAAAGCGATTGCGATTCTTGCCAGACATCTGCAATGCCGATATTCAAAAGACCTCCTTTTCCGCAAAAACATATACCGTCTTGAATGGAGTTTTAAATGATTTGCATAGAGAGAGCTGAAGCTTTTGGTAAAAACTATCCGTTGAGCGTTTTGACAATTGTTTATAATTCTCCTTTACTTTCATTATTCGCGTCTGAGGCTGGCCAGTGTTCTGTTCTTTGTGACCATCACGGTGGTTGTAAGATAAAAGGTCTTGTGTATTCACACGAAACTGATCATTGTTTGTCGTAGGCTGCGAGCAGTAAAAAAATGAGAGACTGCTGGTAGTCTATGTTGGTCGTGTTTGCTGCGGGAGCAAGAACAGTAAAAATGTTTCATTTCGCTCGATTATGATATCACTTGAAAAAAGCGTCTCAACTTGACAATTTCCGGTAAACAAAGCAATTAAGTTCGGACCATGATGAGAAGCCCCGTACTTGTGATTGGTCACGTATTGACAGTGACATTATCGGATTAGTTGAGAAAATGGTGGGCGGATTACAAAAACACCGGCTCTTATAGCAGGCGCTCCCTTCTCTTTCCCCTCTTCCTTGCTTTTCTCCCTCCCCTTCTCCCTCCCCTTTTTGTGCCTGCCACGCAGACTATCCCGGATTGTAGGAACGCCCCCTACTAGCAGTTGGAGCAATTAAACACTGATCAGTCACACTAAGCATAAAACCATCTATTTCTTTCACAAATAAATTTCCTTGCTAAAATGAGGCATTACATTCCACGGCATCTTCTTTTGAATTTATATCATGCACTTATTGCTCCTTATTTAAATTATGGTATCTGTGCATGGGGCAGCTGTCCACAGACCTACCTCAATAAGATACTTGTTCTGCCAAAACGTGCACTGCGTCTAATTTATTTTTCTAAACCCAGAGACCATGCAATCTAATTTTTTATTGCATCAAACTGCCTTCCTTTGCAGTCTTTGTTCTTTCGACAGTTAAGCTATTTAATGTATGACGTTCATGCTAAGACAGCTCCTAAAAGTCTTCTAGATAAGTTTGCGAAAATCAATACAAAACATCATTATAATACGCAATTATCCACAAAAGAATCTTTCTCTGTCAAATTCTCTAGAACTGAAAAAAATGAATAAATCTTTACTAAAGTTGGTGCGTCTAATGGAATTCTATTCCACTTTCTGTTAAGACTATCAACATATCTAATTTTCGTAAAAAAAAAATTAAATCACTACTCCTTAATGTCTTAGGTAATGAAGATAATTATTTGAATGTTAATTATTTAATAGAATATTTTATGAAGTTAACCCGATATGTTGTATTTACTTCACTGAAGTTGTAATTTTGGTCTTTTTGAAATAACAAAATCCCCTGTACTTGAATTTATATGTAAGGTGTTTCTTTCTGCATGTTATTGAATTTCTTTTCTTTTCTTTTTTCTTATGTTTATTTAATAACGTCTTTATTAAAAGTCTTGTCCTGCCTAGATTAGCATTATAGCTATTTACAGGACATAAAGTATTGTAAACTTTATATTTCTTTAAATAAATACATTGTTGTTGTCGTTGACAACTCCACTTCGTAACTATAAGCAACTTTTTCATTTCTGAAATGAGAAAGTTCCTTATAGTTAAGAAAATGCCAGTTTGTGTCGATAAAAAAAGTTTTTTTTTCAGATTAATGGTATGTCTTCTTTCTGCAATTTTTGCATAAACCGTTTGAACATTAACTATAAAATTGAGCAAGAGACTGATCTGCTTCTGACTAAATATTCGCCCCATAAAGGGGAATCCGCATTCCGGAATCCGGGGAATTTTTGCCTGTGGAATCCGGAATCCTGGAACTCCATTAACGACTGGAAACCAGGATCTAAGGTCCACTGACAAAGACTGGAATCCAGATCCGGAATCGACGTAGTGAGACCTAGAATCTAAGACTGTCTTGGATTCCTTTACATGAGGCGAAAATATTTGTTTTACATCAAGACTGAGATGGAAGTGATAAATTTTCGCGACGTAACTGCGTTAGAAAATAGGGCATTTTCACGAAAAGTTCTACATTGTAAATTTATTAGTGACAGACGCCATGCACACCTCAGTGCTCAACACTGGGCTGGGTGTACACTTAGCGATGCTGTTGAGATGGCGGTTATGTAGAAGATATGTTGAATAACACGAATGACGACGTTTCAGGATCGGACCCAACATTGTAATTCAAATACCCGATGTTTCTTACTTGAAAAGCTATTAAAGATATCAGAAATCGAAAATATATTTCGATTTATAGCCACTACTTACTAAAAGGACCGCAAAGACAGTTTAGGTAACAGGGTAGTAAAATAGGTAAAATAGGTACAAAAAAAAGTGCCAGTGCTCTACTGAATGAAACAACAAAAAAATAGGAAAAGCCTTTGTCAACTTGTTGAGTAATAACCGATCCTGATCGGTTTTAACTAATATTAAATTCATGCAGGAGATTAGACACCATTCAAAGAACTTTAAACACTAAAGTTACCTTTTCCTGTTGTGCGATCACCTCCAGGTCCAGTATCGTTGGACGGAGTTGGCCCGGAATGGATGATCCATGGAAAGTCAGAATCTGGAGAATGATGCCAGCTACACAAATTGGAATCAAAGGTACATGCAAGGCCTGAAAAACAAAAGACCGTATACGGTACTGCGAACTGTAATTCAGTACACAGAAATAAGTATTATGTAAGTAAGTAAACAGGTAATTAACAGAGTATCCACACTCTGGCTCTTCAATTTGTTGCAAACAGTACTAACGAATAAAAATAAAAACATAATAAAGTAAATAAACAAATAAACACGATAACGATATATATTGCCACCGCAAATATAAACCTTACAAATGAAAGGAAAGAAATTGGTTTGCCACTAACAAATTATATCTGGAAATGTTCGCATTGAAATGATGAAAGAAAACTTCAAAACTGAAAATACCTCTACATCAAACCACCACCCTGTGCTTTAATAATACAGCTGTATCGATCCCATTTTTTTAAGAGGCCTGAACCTATTAATATGCGCGTTTGTTATGTTTTGAATCGCGTTTTTAGGCAGGAACGATTCAACCGATTTCTACAATTGTTGGCATTCTTAATAAAAAATGGCGGAACTTTTATAAAATGCTATTTATTTTCTTGTAGATATAAATGCGTTTGAGATAACAGCATATGTTTAAAACCGCAGTTTTACAAAAAATGTCAATAACTTCGAAACCGTAAGACAGTTTTTTCTTTAACTTCAGCAAATGAACCCTAGAGCTCTCAATTTTTAGAAATCAATCGTGACCGTAGAACTCGCCGCACAAAATTATAAATGCTGGTCAAATTTAACCTTCAATGCAACGCTAACACATATTTTGTGAAAGCTGACGCACAAATAGGGGAACAATACCGTCGGACTATCTCCTATCTGCAAGGCTATTCTTGCCCAAAGCTTTTTGCAAGAAACTGAGTAAATTGAAACCTATGGCGAATACAATTCGCAGTACAAGAGGAACAACCGTATGCTGAATGCGTGGCACGATTAAAGTATTTCTGTTCAGCAAACATCTACAGAAATCGCCTAGTACCAGTTTTTAGCATCGAAGGTTCCCGTCTTGAGGAGAAATAAAGCCACCAACTCCAGTACTCCAACCGACCCATTTTCAGCTGCAACGAAAACCCTTGTATTTGGTAATTTATTCGACCTTGTTAGATTCATGAGAAGAATAAGACGATTGTCATATTTTTCTTCATCTTTATCCCCAAGTGACAAACTTGCCGTGCGAATGTGATGAAAAGTACAATACATAAAAAGCTTGAATAAATTACCAAGTACAAGGGCTTTCAGGTGAGTGCAGCTGCAAGATTCAGAAATGCCGGAGTTGGAAGCCTTTTTTCTTTGAAAAGGAAACCTGTGACGTTAAAACTGTTGAGAGTTTTTCGGTAGATGCTATATTTTGCTTTGTTAAGATTGGTTTACAAAAGTGAGGGAAAAATATAAAGAAAGTCTGATGAATGGAAGTTCTTTAATCTTACCCTGCATTCAGCATAAAGTTTTTCTTCTTGTATTGGGAACTGTACTCGCCGTTGGTTTCCGATTACTCAGTTTTCTTGCAATAAACTTTTGGGCAAGAATACCCTGGCAAATAGGAGATAGTCCGCCGGCACTCTTCCTCTATTTCAGCGTCCACTTTCACAAATGTGTTAGCGTTGCATTTTAAGGTTCAATTTGACCAGCATTTTTGTAGCGAGTTCTACGGATATGATTGACTTCAAACTTGCAGATACAATCCTAGAGAGCTCTGAGACTTATTTGCTGAAGTTAGAGAAAAATCTGTCGTAGAGTTTCGAAGTTATTGACTTTTTTGTTAAAATGTAGTTTTAAACATATGCCGATATCTGTAACGTTTTTATACGGCTAACTGGTTGGGTGTTGTAAACTTTCATTGTATGCAAATGAGCCTTGTGGTAATTATGCGGCTTATTTAATTCGGCGATGAAATGAAGCGCCATGCTCATTACATTTGTGCTGTTTGGCAATGATTTCTCTTGATTCGATGCTTTTGATTTTAGCGTATTAATACAGGCGTACTTGATCAATTCTGAAAAAAAAATCGTCGAATACGATCTGAAAAGTGAATATCCTGAAGAATACTCGACCGTCGATAAAGTAGGAAGTGATAAACTTTAGCGATGAAACCCTGTTTCGTGTAGAATTAATCACCTCCTCATTTCATCATCTCCAAGCTAGGAAGTTCGACTTAACGCTTTTAAGAACGTCTTGTTTAAAGCTCGTGGGGTGCCGGTACAAGACAGTTTGTAAATTCCCTCTTTTTCGGTCATACCGCGGTTGTCCGCCTTTGCATTCTTAATTTCATTTGGTACAGAGCGCTTCGGCCGTTTTTAACTGAAAGGAAATAACGCACATTTGAGCCATGTTCAGTAATAATGATGAATATTATTAATGTTCACATGCGTAGAAGTAAGTTGGCATTTGCGTTGAAAACATTACATTTGACTCACCAAGTAGAGACATACCTGGTAATGAGGTTCCATAAAATAAATGAGGGTATTGCCAAAGAAAGAGGATCAGACTAAGACAGGTCTCGTAATAGTATTTCATCGCGGAGACTACGCCTTTTAGTTAAACTAACTTGTATTTCTTTGCCCTGAAAGAAAGTGCAAACGTGTTGTTTTGACTGAGTATCACTTAAGTTTTAAAAGAAATCGGAAGTACATGTATTGCGTCTGTACATATATTGTGTCCGTAGTGAGATGTCAGATGTATGTCGTACTTGCTACAAAGAAGACGGTATAAGAAGACGGTGTACGCATCTATGGAATTTTGTTAAACTTTATCGAATGCTAACTAAAGATGAACGTCAATTTCGTATACCTGGTGAAGTGTATTAAGTTTCTACATGTACGTGCTGTCTGCTATGACGAATCATGATTAAAGCAGGTGCACCAGAAATGTTATAATTGATTAGGTTCTGAACTGTATCCTTCAAATGAATTTTCGTCCATTAACTTGTGAATAACCAAGATGTCAATTTTTATTTTCTGTAAATGTTTTAATATATATGCAAACCAGAAGTTTTACTTTGTCCCATAGAGTTTATTGCCAGCCTTCACAAATGATACGTCATCTTACTATCAGAACGCACCAATTACTGATTACGAGTCTTCATAGCCAATAACATCACTGCTTAACTGACCAGACGACCACTAACATCACGAGGTGATTGACCAATCGGATCAATAATCAGAGTATAATACCATCAAGTGACGTAATGCAACTCACTTTGACTCTGAAGATGACTACCGTACAGGTTGTCAAATCACTGTCAACAACAACAGTCCTATTCCGGACTACGTTCACCCGGACGATCAAACTCAACCTACTTTAGAAATGACTCCTGGGTTCAAACCTTTCACAGAAAGATTTCAGTGCAATGCTTATAAGGCAAAGGAGGCTCTAATGAGCTTTTTTAGAGTTCCCCAATGAGTTTTTATGTTACATAGTTGATTAAGGGCATCATAATGAGTTTCACTTTACATATAAATTAAGTCGTCAAAAATTTATTCTTATATATTACCTGACGAGTTTCTTGATTTCAAATCATTTGGTAGACTATTCCATTTGCATGCTCCTTTATACTGAATCCTCCGTGATCTGCAAAATTTTCACCCAATACGAAAGCCGACTTCAGTAATTAATTTATTATTCATTCAAAGTATTTCTAAGTTCTTGACAAGCTTACCTTCTCGTAGACTTTCTCTAAAACTTTGGCTTATTTCTCGGCACGGTTTCAAGATAGAAAAAAAGAAGTTTATCTTTGCAGATACTCCTCAAAAAGTAGATAACATCCTTCGAGCGATATGTTTTGCGTATTCCTGCATTTTTTCCGTTCAGTTATTTTGTCTTCGGACAGCCGTGAATGCTATTTTCTTTTTTAGTTCAATCAGTAAACGAGTGTTAACCTATGGTCTAATTAACAATTATTCCACGAGGTCGCGTTGGATATGAGATGTAGAGAGCCAACGAGGCGCGTAGCGCCGAGTTGGCTATAATCATCTCATATCCAACAAGCGCGAGTGGAATAATTGTTTTATTAAAAACACCCACAAAATCTCGTTGAATCTCCCCGACTAGAACAAACCGGAAAAGACAAGGAACTTCCGCTATTCACATGTCACACGTCTATCAAAACTGTCAACGCGCGAACGGATTTGCCTGGACTGCATGAATGAAAAATCAAAACTCATCGGGATTCTAGGATTTTACACAGCAGAACAGCTAAAAAACCTGGCAGATAATGTGAAGGAAAAGAATTTTTAAGTGACAGCCGTCGAAATTACTGTGACAGTTGGATTTTCGGTGCAGTTATAAAAGTAAGAACAACGGAGAAAAACTATTTCCTCGGTCGCTTGTTATGAAGTTGTTTGAAGCCACAAGCTTTTTTTGCTGAACGAGAAAAGAAGCTATACTGCCGCCTCGATTGCTCTAGTGAATGGCTGCATAGCCTGTATTTGTAGCTGGTTACTTGTGATTTATATTCTTGATGTCGGATAAACAAGCCGCAGTTATCTATCGGCGAGTGACTCGATCGGCGAATGGCTTCGCGATCATGAAGAAACAACACTTGTCTTCTTTCGTAGCTGGTCAAGGTACTTTAGTTCCATGTGTTTTCATGTGTTTTTCGACAAACTTTCAAAAAAGCTCTTGTGGCTTTTTTGTTTGTTTTGGTCTTTTTTCTTTCGATGAAATTGCATTTCTAGTTTTCTAAGAAATGAATTAAAACGATTTTCTTCGGGCGCCGTTCTATCCTTTGCGAAAAAAAAATCTCAGCTAGGTTCCAATTTTAAACTGACGCGTACGCCGACCATATATGGAGAGCATGGTATAATAGCTCATATACCATAACGGCTAAGCCAATAAAAATGCTAGAATTGCATTATCCAATGATTCAGTTTTTAATAACATAATTTATACCTTCAAATCGATGGTATATTGCTCCCATCTTCCAAGTACGGTAAAGGCTATTTGGTTGTGAAGAAGTAGCCAGGGGATTGGAGCCAATCAGAAATGGTGAAATATTTTTTTAATGAACAACAATATCCTTTATGATTAAGTAGTCATTAAATGTTTCAGGAAGTTTGCCACAATAATGTAAGTACATGAAGTTTCCAATTAAACTTTGAAAAATTTAAACCTTCATGACAAACGTACGAAGAGAAGTACGTGCAGAATCAAGTTGCGTCTTTTTGGGAGAATCCGAAAACGGATTCGTGATCTCAGATCATATGGATTCCTTACTACCAAAAAAATAACAGAAGATCTAAAAAAGGATCATTTACCATGACAAGGGCATGTCCTGGTGCTCCTTGTGATGAAAAAAATAGAGGGGGAAAAAAACAAAAAACTGATACTCACGGCGAAGACAATTAAGAAGGAAAAGCAACATAAACTACGTATGAAACAGTTTTTCAGTTTGAAACACAAACGTTTGTCGCATGGAATACACCTTACGATAGGAAAATAAGCCGGCGTAAGCAGACATTACATACGTACAAAAAAACATAACAGGTAATAAAAAACATAGAATGAAATGTAACTAGTGGCTCAAAGTTAAGGCGCCAACATGGACGGACAAGGTAAAGGGGGGGGGGGGGGGGGGTGGTTAGGATTTGAAATGACGCTGCCCAGGTAAGTAAAGCTGTCGACATTTGCTAGCAGCGTGTCAACGAAACTGATATTTGGCTCTAAGGACGCGGTACTTGAGGTTAGTTGTCAGACCGAAGGCCTTCGACACCTCTGAGAATTTTTTGGAGCATCATCTGTAGGTCACTTTCGTGTGTGCCACGAGGAAACAGTCGTCCGCTATAGGGCTTCTTGAATCAGTTAGTGCAGGCACTTTGTCTTTGCGTTCAAACGCTGGAAATTCTTCTAGCCACACTGCTGTTCTGGGAGACTTCTTTTGGAGACCCTCTGTCAGTTCAGAAGAATGCGGGAAAAGATCTTTCTTTTACGGAAAGAAGTGAGATGCCCCTGACAGTTTCCGCAGACGGACTTTCTCCCCTTTCTCTTATAGAGAGCAACGACGAGAGGCTTGTGAAAGTCTTCGGCCATGTCCTCTTCACTCCATATGCTTTGCAAAACATCATGGAAAGCCTCCAGTGCTTTGGGGCCCGCAGCTTTGAAGATCTCAGCTGGGATACTGTCTTTTCTTGACGCTCTGTTTGAGTTTATGGCAGAGATGGCTTTCTTGGCTTCGTCAATAGTCGGTGGCTGATCAAGTCTCTCCATGACTGGTTGTTGCGAAACCTGCTCAGGGAGAGCCGCTTGTTCAACTGTGAAAGGCCTGTTGAGTGATGTCGAGAGGTTTTTAGCCCAGCGATCTCTGAGTCCTTCCTGATCCTTGATCAAGCTCGATCCGTCAGAAGACAGCAGGGTGAAGCACCCAGATCTAGACGGGCGATAGACTGTTCTTATGGCGTTGGGGAACTGTTTTGTCTTGTGGGTATGTATCTGCATAGTGCTGAACCTCCTCAACTTTCTCCTGCCATCAAAGGTCTTGCATTTTCCTGAGTTCTGTCTGCACTGTAGGTATTTGAATTTGTTCATCTTTGAGGTAGATGATGGGTCTCTATGTCCCGATGTTGTGGTTTATCTCAGGGAACATGTGGTCGACGGCTGGATTAGTTTAAAGGACAGATGAGCAAATTAGACGACAACTTAATTACATACAGCCAAAAGTCAGGCTATTTGTGAGGTGACGCTTGATTCTTCACTTCTGTTGTTCTCCCATTTTTTTTTCTTTTTGTAAGAAAGAAAACCTAGGGACGAGCCATAGACTATCGTCATGAAAGTATCGTCATGAAAGTCGACCGATACGCGAAGTTTCCCTCTCTGGTAACATGAACAAATCTTACGATTATATTACCTAAACTTACTGCTGCGCGTAGCTGGCGTATTTAAGTCCATTCATTTTGTTGTTCATAAGTTTTCTGTAGCATTTGTCTCAAAACACATTCATTTTTTTGTACATACTCAAACCTCTCTGTTGAGAAAATACTCTATTAATATTTACCTTTTTTTCCAGTTTCCGCATCAGAGGTAACAAAAATAAGAGAATGTTTTTAACTACAATTGCTAGAAACTAAAAGAAACTTTTGTTAGATTAATAAACTTACATTAAGAGATGAAATTTAAACAATACAAAAAATAAGCAATGCAAAGTTTAAATTTAGTTATATACAGAAAACTAATGTGACTAAAAAGCATTTACTTTAATTAGCTTTAAGAGGTAGTTTCGTGTCGTTTCTTATTTGAATAAAATAAAACTTTTGTTATTGAAAGAAATCGTCAACAGGTGAATGAATATTGATTGATGTTCTGTCGCATGATTAAAGTAACAATTTTAACTTCAATGTTTGTATAAATAAACCTAAACATAGTTTGCCGTTAGAAAAAGAACAGCCAAAGTAGATTTTCCCATATACCTTCTTAAACATTTCATACAGAGAATTTTATTTAAAAAAATTTTTTTTTAAGTAATGAATTATGATGTCAATGATGGCGTTTAATACATCGAAAATGTGGATGAGTTAAGCAATATGGCAAGACTAAATAGGCATATCTCATATATCTTTACTAGGTTATCATACTTGTATATATGGTTGGTTTGGAATGAAAAAGGCGAAAAAGCCTGAAAGAGATTAAGCAAGGATTGTGCAATGTTTTTTCTTTTCTCCCACGAACGTATGTTCGGTGCCAAATAAAGAAAACTTACAACATCATGTGTTTATTATTCTGGTGTATAAATTTCGGGCTAAGAGACACGAGTGCAAGTAAATTTTAGTCGTATCCTTGGTTTTTTCCTTAAAGAGGCGTTTGCGACAAGGTAGTTAGCATGAAAATACAACCACTGAGAAAACAGTCAAATATTGCATAACTGAAATGGAAACTGCTAAAAAACAAAAATCGAACCTTATCAGTTTGTTATAGAGAAGATCTATATGACGATTAACTAAATAAAGATTTTTCCTTTGAATTCTTCATTTCCTCACCTAATGAGCATTATAGTCCAAATAATTCGTCCAAATAATGATGTATCAGTCAGATGAAAGTGGTTAGTTGATGAAGCACCGAGCAAGTGATTCAATAAGAAATTCGTGACACCTGCTTTTGATCATCAAGTAAGAGGGATGAATAATTAGAATGAATGGACAACCAGTTGACTATTGGTCAATACACTGGGTACCCTAGGGTTGGACTGAGAAGGAAATTAACCTAATCTAACTTTAAGAAAAGAGGTGCTGATGAAGATATGACGCCCTGGCCCTGTTTAAGGTACAAATAATGCTAGAATTTCTGAACCTTTATAGGAAAAATACCTTATCTCCATTTAAATCAACAAGTTCTCTTTGATAAGAATCGTAAAAAGTGATTGATGTATACTAGAAAACTTGGCAAGGAACACTTGGCCGTGTATGTAGATGCAACAAAAAACGGGCACTTCTGTTTCTCGATCCTGTCTACGACAACAAGTCCGAAAAATTTCAAGGTGTTTTTTCCTAGTTGTTTTCGTTGTTACATTTTGTTTAGCACAAAGCGGAAGCGGGGTGTTGTGTTAAAGTTATAAACCGCGTCATAAAATGGAGGCCAAATTAATACCCTCTTCAACAGCACGGTCCCGTAAAAGATATTAAAAGAATGGGTCTTTCCCCTCGTTTGCGCAGTATTTGACATGCTCCGTTTAAACATTTGAATTATTATTCTCATAACGTAACTGTAAGTTTCTATAACCCAATTCTTTCGCTCATGGACAAACTACACAGACGCCATCATGCAGGATTCGTGTTACTTGTGACTCTCACTTGACGATCGTCATTATTATCATCCTTATGATCCACTTAGACATCATTTTTACTGAATTAGAAAAAAAACTTCTTAAGCGATTACCTATAGGAGAAAAAAACTAACTCTGTCCACAAAAATAGCTCTTTTCCAAGAGCTGTGGCATGTTTTATCTTGTTGTAGTATGGTACATTTTTCTTAGCCTCTAAGACATTTTAAAAATGAGGTTTCAGGCTAGGAGATTACCGAACCAATCGAACAAAAGTTCGACCGATAGGGTTCGATTGAGTTCGATCGATTTTTAGTTCGCTTTTGTTCGATTAGCTACGCCGGGATAAATACATGAAAATCAATTCAAGAGAAGTTACATAATTGCCAGCGACCAAAAACGTGAGGAACAGGGTGCGTCATTTTGATCATCGCCGAAAATGAACCGCATACAAAAGACTTATTTTCATACAATGAAAGTTTAAAACACCCAACCAGTTTGTAGCCTCACCATCGAAGTTTCCACCTGAGTATTAAATTTTTCCAAAGTAATCAACGTTTTCCCAGACCGACCCGTTCTGGAAACTAAGTTCTACATCTTTGGCATCAATTTCTCCTAAGCTTTCTTCACAAAACAAAGCATAGCACTGTGACAAGTCGCGATTCTTATCCCCAGTTTCCACGGTCTCCGTTAGGAGCGCCTAGGAATGATTCCCCTTTTGACACGCACACACGCAAACAGACACACAAAAAGGAAACGCTTACAATGCCAAGTTAACGTATTAGATTTATAGAAAAATGGGGAAAGGTATAATAAAAAATTATTACTAATTCATCATCTGTTCAGTACATGAATGATTTATTGTACTTATTTAAATTTTAAATCGCTCGGAATGCTATTAGGGACTTTAAGCAACCTAGACGACTAGCCAGGTGGACGCCGACCGGAAGTGTTATGACGAGGCCGGCAACTTCTACGCATGTCAGTGATGTCGTCCACATGGCGTTGAGGACGTGACATCTGTTGATTTGCCGTCCTCGGGTGAACGTGAGTATTCAAAGCAATCTTTGTCATTTCCGTGCCCATTTTATCTTGTTTAATACCAATGTTTGAAAAAAGGAAACCTTTTTTTGTACTTTTTGTCGAAGGTTGGGCCGTTGGAGCAAAAGATTTCGGGAGATTTTCGGTAAACCGTGAGCCGTGGTTTTCAATGGCTTCTGCGGGAAAGAACCCGTAAGTAAAATTAAAATGTTTATGTTTTCCTTAAATGCTTTTAAACTGTAATTCTTTTCCAGAAGCATTATTCACCTAGAAAAGGAAAAGGCGTCGATAATTGGGACTCTTGCATGACTGGGGTTAAAAGCAAGAAAGACAGGCCGGTTAAAAATCCCAAGGAAAATGTTCCGTTGTCTCTCGAAGCATCTGCAATGTCATCTACACGGCATAATAGTCGAATAAATAAGCTTTCGGAAAGCCAGCCTACTACTCCTGTAAGAGAATCGGTAGCTGTCAATCAAACGGTTTGATGCATGACGTGTAAATCTCTAGGTGCAAAATTGAGTAAATTTTGCACTATAATTTAAGGCAGGTCGCGCTTAACAAATAGTATATTGGTGTGCAGCTTTTTCATGATACGTCAGAATGATCTGACCTCCGCAGGGTTCCGGCCCAGATGCCGGAACCCGAGGAGGCACCCTAAATTCCCTCGCGTAGAGAAGTATCGTTTCTTTCGCTGTTTTGGTAATATGCGGAATCTTCTCGAATTGAAGAAAGTAGGCGCTCAAGTTGGTCTCGGTTAATTTTTCAGCACGTACGCAAGGCGGTGTTGGAAAATTCTGGAAACACATCGTTGACCGGTCAGCATTAGATTCCAATCTCCAGAACCACCTTCCCCTCTTAGCTACACTTACCACAGGTAAGAGCAAATGTATTTCCAGCAGGGGAGGCCACCTTTGTGCAAGCTATGTATCGGTCCCTCGAAAGGTCACCTCAGGACACCTGGGATGGATTTGATTTGTACAGTGCCCAGGCCTCATCTGCTTGGCCGCGCGTTTATCTGGTCCGGCCACTTCTGCTCATCGACTTTCGGCCTTTTTGGACTATATCCTTCGATTTCGTCAAAGTCTGCTGGATTAGTTTCCCTAGCTGGAAAAGCTTCATTGGTTTTTATATCTTAAGCTATCCTGTTTCCACGATCCTAGCATGTTCATTTACCGTTGGAGTTCGAATTTCGTGGGAATAGTTGAGTAAGTCGTGGGAAAGGGAGCATGGCAGTCGAGATGCCATCTTGGTCTTCTACCTTGTTAATTATCCCAAAAATTCGTTTGAGCATTTAGAACGACAAGAACTAGCTGCAGAGTAAGACCTTTATTTCCTACATATTTTAGGATAGTATTTTTTTTTTACAAACTCTGTAATTTTACTGGAACCGTACTGTGGTACTATCACAGAGCCTGGATTACCTGTGCACTTACATAAAATTCAGATTTCTATTTTTCTTATCTTTTTCTTAGTCTAAGTCCCTTCAATTATTTTTACAAAAAAAAGGAGGTTGAATGTGACATAAGCGGGATTCGAACCGCAGTCCTAGAAACCGAAACCAATCGCCTATACCACTACACCAATGGGATTCGGCTGCAAGTAATGTTTTCGTTTTACATATTTATAGTATGTTTAGTTAAGGTAAAAAAAAAACACTGCAAAAACTGTGTACGAACAACCTTGCTCAACGTCGGATGCAAAAAAGGTACCTTTTTTGCTCTTTTGATAGGAACGTTTCTAAACCGCAAAAAAGGGACCTTTTTCGCGCTTTTGAAGAGATCGCTTCAAACTGAAAAAAAGGTACCTTCTTCGCGCTTTAAAGTTTTGTTTGGTAAAGTGAGAAATGGATGAAAGGCGGACAATATTGACGTTAAAATTATTTTCACCCGAAAGCTTAAAATACCCGCCTTTTTTTTCTAAAAAGGTACCTTTTTTTATCTCTTCACCTGATCGACTAGCATTAACAAAAAAGGTAACAACTTTGCATAAATGCAGAAAGTTAATTTTTCTGCTCTTTTCAAGTAGCAGGTTGATCTTTTTGTAAAAAACCAGAATTGCCGGAACCTTTCACTGATTCTTCCACCCCAAAAGCCTTTGGACACCACCCACCGACAGAGACGACACGCTTAATGCTTACCTCAACGCTGTTAAACATGACTTATTCACCACTAAATCCAGACGCATCCGTGACAACCTGCCGAAAGCTCAACACCGAGCTTTACGTCTCCTTAAACAAAGACATGACATTGTTATCAAGTCAGCCGACAAAGGCTCGGCGACTGTGATTATGGACAGAAAATGGTACTTAGAAGAATCTTTTTGCCAACTCAACAATCCTACTTTTTACGAACAACAGGATACTGATCTTGCTGCACGACAGAAACGAGTTACAGAATACGTCAAACGAATGCTCAACGATGAACTTATTGACAAAAAAAAGAAACAATACCTATTACATAAGGATCCCAAACCCGGACGCTTCTTTATTCTCCCTAAAATCCATAAATCAATAATCCCGGTAGGCCCATAGTCTGTTCCAACAATCACTCTACTGAACGCATTTCGCAGTTTGTTGATTTTCATCTCAAACCCTTGGTCTGCACTGTACCGTCATACGTCAAAGATATCACTGATTTTCTTAACAAACTCACCGCCATTGACAATCTTCCTGATAATGCCCTGCTTGTCTCGCTTGATGTCACGTCACTGTATACTAACATCCCACATAATGAAGGAATTGATACTTGTCGTTTTTTCTTTCAAAAACGAGCTAATAAACATATCCCTACGGAAACCGTTTGCGACCTCATTCGAATAATCCTTACCATGAATAACTTCACATTTAATTCCAAACACTACCTTCCAAAAACACGGCACGGCTATGGGCACGCGTATGGCTCCTTCCTACGCTTATTTGTTTCTTGGTTAATTTGAACGCGACGCTCTCCTTAACTCCCCCCATCAACCATACTTGTGGCTGAGATTTATCGACGATATTTTCATGATCCGGACTGCAGGTCCAGAGAAACTGAAAGTATTTGTTGATTATCTTAATAACTTACACTCCACCATCAAGTTCACTTGTTCACATTCACCTAGTAACATACCATTCCTTGATGTCATGGTTTCAATCAAGGATGGCTCCATAGAAACAGATCTTGATACTAAACCTACTGACAAACACCAGTATTTACTAGTTTCATCCTGCCACCCTCAACGTACCAAACGCGCTATCCCTTTTAGCCTTGCGCCTCGCCTCCGTCGCATTTGCTCTAACCCAGACAATTACAAACTACGTACTAACGAACTTATAGATAACCTTGCTAATCGTGGCTACGACAAAACCTTTCTTAAGACCCAAATACAACGAGCTTCCGACATTCTTTGCACTGACGCACTTATAAACAAATCCAAGACTCAGACCGAAACCACCCCTTTCGTCATTACTTATAATCCAGCATTACCCAACCTTGCGCATATCATTCACAAGCATTCTAACGTGCTGTACTCACCAGATCGGTGTAGAAATGTTTTTAAAAACCTTCCGTTAGTAGCTTATCACCGTTGTAAAAAAAAAGCGACATCCTCGTAGAGCCCAGCTTACTAACAGCACCGACAGCAGTAACTTCCGACCCACCCCCGGTTCCTTTCGGTGTAACAACAGGAATTGCACCACCTGTCCCTGTGTTATTCTGTGTGAGTTTAAATAAATTGACTTGACTTGACTTGTCCCTATATTGAACATGGCCGTAATCAATACACTTTTCATTCTACAGGTGAGACTCACCACATCAAATCTCATATTATTTGTGAAACTTTTAATGTTATCTATTTGATTCAATGTCGCCTGTGTAATCTACAATATATTGGAGAAACTAAACGTCGCCTCAAAGACCGTTTTAATGAACACAGACGACCTATACTCAACCCTACTGGTAATTACATCCATACTGCAGTTTCAGAATACTTTCTTACCAGTAATCATTCCGACAATCATATGCTATTGATTCCTATTGAAAAACTTAGAAAAGGGCGTGATTCTTTCAGGAAAGCACCTGAAGCCCACCTTATCCATAAAGCTAAGACAATTGAGCCTCTGGGCATCAATAAACGTGATGAACTGTAACTATATAGTATATCTTTTATTTTATTTTTTTTTGTTGTTGTTGTTATCTTGTCTTTTTAAATAAGCACACCATACCACGTCATATTATGTAATTTCCGGACATTTTTAAACTTCATATATATTTCTGTAAATTCGTGATATCTCAATAAACCTGATGAAGACTGGTATTGGCCAGTCGAAATATCGCAACTTAACTCAATTTCACGTTGTTTGACCAGTCCCTGCAAAAGTCTTCTTGACTGTAACGTTTTCATACTTATAGTGACAAACCTACAGTAAATGAAAGATAACCATTTCGAGTCAGTGCTTAGCCCTAATCACTATTTTCAGAAGGCTTAGCGACAAGTTGCCGATAAATGTCTAAATGTTGCTAAAAATTGCTATTTTATTTTTAAAGTTGCAGAAAAGTTGCTGAATTTCGAAAAAGGTTCCGAATAGTTGCTAATTGTTTTACTTGTTTGTACTTGAAGTTGGTTTTATTGCGGTTTTTACCGGCCGGATTCATCTGGATTTTTTTTGTCTAGCTGTTTTAGCTTTTTCGGGGGTAGTGAGATTTCCCCCCAGCATTTTAAGCTTCCTCAATAGGATTAATCGGGCCTTCATCAGCACGTTCTTTCCAGCTGGAATCTGAATCACTGACGGTGTTGTCGGCCATCTTGAAAAAAGGGGCCTTTTTCCCGGTGACTACATGAACAGTCGTGAAACACCAAGCTGTCATTGGTAATCTAGGCCAGTCCTGGAGTCCACACACTCACACAGTAGTATAAACCAGTTGAATTTATCTGACTTTTCTTTTGAAGGCTAAAAAATGTCGCGAAAAAAGTAAAAAAATAATTTTAAAAACGGTAAAAAAATCAAAAGTTGCCGAGAATTTTAAAATTTGCTGAAAATCTCATAAGTCTCCGAAAAGGTGCCAAGCAACTTGTGGCTGAGCCTAATTGTCAATGCTTAACCCTAATCACCATAACGCTTTTCGCGAAGTTTTGAAATGTCATAACCTAAGATCATAGAAATAAAGAGATTACGTAATGAACGCCAGAAGACTTATTTCTTATTACTTATTTCTTTCGGTTTGTTCACACCTTATCTACAATATCCATTTGCTAACTTTGCCGAAACTAACGTAGGTAGCCCGCAAACACGGTTGTTGTACGTGCTGGTAGCCGATTTTCGGCCATTTTCTCTTTTGTTTGACCCTCTAGGGTTAAAAATAGACTTGAATTTTTGCCCCGGCGACTAACAGGGTCCCGGATGTATGTCGTCTCATTCTGTTAGTTAGCACTGTTATTTTTAGTGGGGAAGTTAAAGGGGCAGTGTCCCGATTATGCGCACGCGCGAGCGTCAGCTGTTTTTTCTTCAAAAGACAATAGAACTGTTATATTGAATCGACAAGATTTCCTTCCGGACCGCACCGCCGACGAAGATTTGTTGTTTACATTCTCAAGTGATATTTTTGATTTCGAAGAGGTTTTTCGTCTTATTTAAAATTTGGCTCGCGGCACGAAGACTCATCGCGATTTTATAACTAGCAGGGCCGCCTCGCGACCCGAAAAAATCGTTCTGCTTGCTTTAAAAACAGCCTTTCTAATGTGAAACTCGTGTCAGAGGTCAATTGTTCCAAGTCCAGTAATATTTGCCTGATTTGCTCGAGTTCTAGCCTCAAACGTTTGAAAGATATAAATAAAAATGTAATCTCAACGCTATGAATCATCGAAAACGTTATTAAAAAAATTATATTATAATTTCATTGCACTAGTTTTTACTTTACATGTAGCGCATGTTTGTTTCATTTTGTCGGCCGTAGGGAGGTTCATTCAAGGGTTTACCAACGCGTCGTTGCAAAACATTCTGCTTTACGAAGCTTAATTCCACAAGATTTCCTCAGTCGCATCAATGTCTCTATTGTAGCTGTTTAATTTCTGCGTATTCCTTTTGTAATTACCTGAGCTTGTATGGAAGCTGGCAGAAGAGAAAAGAGTTTGACTAATAGTCGCGGGTCGCGGGTCGCGGGTCCAAAGTCGCGGTCGCGGGTCCAATGTCGCGGTCGTGGCTCCAATGTCGCGGTCGCGGGTCCAAAGTCGCGGTCGCGGGTCCAGTGTCGCGGCAGGAAAAATGATTTGGGGTTCGAGGTAACAGCTGAGTGAAAACGGCTGATATGAACACAATATAAAGGGAAAAACTCTTTTTTATGCACGATACTCCACGGTTGCCAATTTACAGGTTACGGATGTTAGAGTCAACAAAATAATGTCTCAAGAAAAGACCTAAAAAAAAAAAGCTGGCCGACTTCTGTGTTCAACGCAAGTTTATTTTGTTTTCTTTCTATCGGGCCCAGTTATACTTATGCATAACAGTATCCGATAAAAAAGTTACCATAAGTTACCATGCTTTTTTCTTGTCGATGAATTGCTCACAAATGCTTAGGGGTTCATTTACTGAAAAATATGCGATACACTTCATAGACTACAGATTATAAACGTTACAACAACTTTAAGCCTTTTTTTAAAAAAAGCGAACTCGGGTTCAAAAAGCTACGAGTCTGTCGGTAGAAGAAACGAGAACTCTTATATTTAACAAATGTTTTCGACAAAACTGAAAGAAAATGTAAACAGGCGCATGAAACTTCATTCAAGCGGTATTCAAGGCATGAATTTAATATGGAAACAAGTAATAATCCACAGAAAGGAGTCTGTTCCTCGAAGCAAGATTTTCGCTTAATGCTTTTCTTTTTACAACTGAGACGGCAACCCGGAATGTTCAATGTAACTTCTTGTTCTCTTCACCTAAATGGCAACCAGGACAACCTGACAATAGGAAGCCATTCAATGTGCGTCTCAGTCAAATCTTGAAAACATGCATCGTAAATAACCAAGTGAGTAAGTAGGTAAGGAAATAATAACGCCCGATATCATGAAGCTGAAAAAGAAAGTAAGCCAGACACTGAAAACGGTAAGTTATCAACTCCACCAGAGCTAAGAAAAGACAATAAATTAGGTAAGTAATTCCAGATTCCAGGTACTGGATTGAAGTCTTTGTCAGTAGAACCAAGAGACTATGGTCTATTCTGTCTTGGTAGAACTTGGATTCCGGATTTCAATCGTTAGTGGGAACAAACTCCTTTCTGTGGACAAGAGAGGATAAAGCTCGAGCTTCATCCCCTCTTGCTGTGGATTATTACTTGTTTCTATATTAAATTCATGCCTTGAATATCCACTTGAATGTACTTTACTGGCACTTAAAGCCCAACGTCTCTCCTCCTCTTTCCAGTTACTTGAGCAAAGAGTTTATTTTGGGAGTTTGCGACCAGAAAGTTTTTCAACAAGCGTTTTCTTTATTTTTGCCGAAAACATTTGTTAAAATTGAAACAGTTCTCGTTTCTTCTACCGACAGACTCGTAGCTTTTCGAGCCCGAGTTAGCCCTTTTTTTATAAAAGGTTTTAAGTTGTTGTAACGTATATGATTTATAGTCTATGAAGTATATCGCACATTTTTCAGTGAATGCACCCCTAAGAATTTGTCAGCAATTCATAGACAAGAAGAAAACAATGGTAACTCAGGGTAACATTTTTTATCAGATACTGTTATGCATAAGTACATTCAAAGCTGAATTTATAGCGGAGCTCCACGCGCGTGCGAAGCGCGCGCGTGGGCGGAGCCCCATTGCTAAGTAAATCTACCCATCCCAGAAAATTTGGTAATCACGTGACCGTACACCGACCGCCGACCGCCGACCGACCGTCCATCCGCACCACAGGAAAACCAATGTTTACTCTCACATTTTAGCTAGTTTGGGAGCCCAAGAGAAAACTAATTTCACATCAATGTTGTGATCAATTGACAGCTGTCAAAACAGGGCATCCGCTGACCAGTATCACCTGACCGTAGCGCGGGCTCAAGTGTCGACCCATCGAGGTCGAGTTATTTTTTGAAGTTATCCGCTGACAAATTACCAGTTTGAAATGATCACTGGCTCAAGTTTATTTTTTCCAAGGATTCATATTAAATATGTTGTGTTTATGTCACTATGGCCCCGCACTATTAGAATTTTGATTTCAAACTGACTTCGGAAGCGAAAATTCAGCCAGTTTTTTTTAAAAGTACAGGCGGGGAAGACCTTATCTTACCATGGTCACGCGTTGGTCACGCTCTACGTCCAATTTTTATACTCTGATTGGTCAAAATTTGACAGGTGAGTTCATGCGAAAAAATTATGCAGCATCTTGAAAATAGTTTACTTTGACAGCTGAAGCTGAAGAGTTTTGTGTCAACTTATGATGTTTTTAACTGTCTTTTTCTTCTGGATGTACAAAATGAAATACAGCTGCTATCAAGAGTCTTCTGTTATTCATGGCTGGTTTGTTTACTGGGTTTTTGGTTGAGGAACGCGTCGCTTGTCAAAATTTGGTAATTCGATTTCGGATGGCATCGTTTTCGTTTTTCACCTTGCTTAATGCTTAAGAGGGTTTAAAAGTCTCAAGCAACTGTGGCCTTCCTTGATAGCTTTCAGGAACTGAATCTCGAATGGTAAGCCTGAGTAACTATTGTATTTGATGTTTGTTTTTGTTATATCTAATTTCATGAAGTCTTGCACATTCACGCTGACAGTTTATGCACGTTTGTAGCCGTAGTTTGAGTCAATGATCTGACCTAGTATCAGGTTTGAACGGTTTGATATAAGCTTACAGAACTTTAAAAAGCCTTCAGATATATTTGCTCACCACAGATAGAAAACGTTCCGAAGAATATTTAGTTGTAAATTTGGCTGTAGAAAGAAAACTTTGAGCGATTTTCTTGCTTCGAGGAGTTCACCTTGGAAAACAGTAAACACCCGCGCCGGGAAACCGGCTTATAAAGCTTCACGCCGAGACTCAGGATTTTTAGAGACACTTTAATACTTGTCTTCATGAATGAAAATTGTTATCTCTGTAAATGTTTCACCGAATTATATTTCTTTTTTTGATTGTTAGTAGTCTCTCTTGCAATTTTAATCGCTTGTCTGTGCCGTTTGTTTTCATCGTTCATGAACATCGCTTGCAGGAGTACTCAAAAATGTCGCGCGTATCAAACGCTTTATAAGATTACACATCGTTGTAACCGAAACCATTAAATAACAAAAAAATAATAATAATAAATTAGCTATTATGTTGAAGTGTAACGCTATGAAAGTTCATTCTAACACTCGACCACACTGACAGCTCGCACTATAGAAACGAGAACCGGCTAGCCATATGGGTGATTTTGGAAATTTTTGAACGGTTTCGCTTTACGATTGATCGTCCTGAATATTGACTGAGTGCAATTTGTCTTGAAAAATTGTGAAATACTGCATTCTGTCCGAGGTCTGTGTGATAAATAGTACTGTTTCACCTCAAATGTGATGTATAAAAATTATAAAAGGTTGGTTTAAACACCCCCAGATTTGTTGGCAAGAATTTGTAAAGTAAACCTCTCGAACGCAAAAAAATTCGGCGTGATTTGTTTTCCAAGAATTTGTTTTCGAGGCCTAATCTACTGTGATCTTGAATGTGATCGAAGATGTTTGCTATTTTTTGGGTGTACATATAAGGTTATCAATTCGATGTAAGATGTTTCACTATAAAATAACTTAGCCTTTCCCTCAAAAGTCACATGAATGTGCCCTTAAGTTAAATGATTTGTGGATTAAAAGTTTATTTTTTAATTTAAATTATAAATTTATTAATTGGAGCTTCGCTTTTAGCCCTGGCTAAATCTATATATTAGATAACTGGGCCCGATAGAAAGAAAACAAAATGAACTTGCGTTGAACACAAAAGTCGGCCAGCTTTTTCTTTTACGTCTTTTCTTGAGACATTATTTTGTTGACTCTAACATCCGTAACCTGTAAATTGACTACCGTAGAGTATCATGCATAAAAACGATTTTTTCCCTTTATATTTTTTTCATATCACTCGTTTTCACTCAGTTACCTCGAACTCCAAATCATTTTCCCCTGCCGCGACATTGGACCCGCGACCGCGACTTTGGACCCGCGACCGCGACTGTGGACCCGCGACCCGCGACCCGCGACTATTAGTCAAACTCAAAAGAGAAAAGCCTTCAATTGGTATCAAACAGCGATCAAAGGGCTTCTTATCTTTTGGGACTCCGGCCAACGGCAACAAAAGTAATGCCAAAAATCTTGACTTCGTCCATATCGAAACTTGACGGGAACAATATATCATTGATCTGTAATCCTAAGAAGTTTTAGTGTAGTTTTGAACTCGGGCCAAGCGCGATGCAAACGAATTTTTTAAGGTTCTCTTACTCTCCTCGCATCTTTTGAATTCGCGACATCCTGTTCGAAAATCAAATTTTGGTTCATGCGCAGTAACGGGATACTGTTCCTTTAAGCCATCGGCCGATCCCAAAATAGTAAAACTTCTAACATTCGATAACTTGTTTTCGCCACTACGACATTTTCGCTAAAACTCGTAGTAGAATGAAGACGGCTATCACGTTTTTCGCCAAAATGACGCTGGTTCACGCGCGAGCACTACTAATAATGGAGAAAATCTCGTTCTCCTAGTCGCTGGCGAATCTAAGGGCCAATTATTTAAACGGAGTATAGCACGTGTTTAACAAAACTGCGTTCTAAGCCATTTTTCAGTTTCCACAACGCTTTTGTCTAAACACCATTTATCGTGAACAATTTCAATAAGCATATAGGGTAGACTAGAAAAACACTTATTTTCTAATATTTACCCACTAAAAAAAAGATCTAGAGGTCCAATGATTTCTTAATAAACTGCGTCCTAAGTTAGAGTTCGTTTAAATAACAGCCCCTAAACGTTCCTTGATGCTAAGGAAGTATGTATTGTAGAAAAGCTTGCCTCAATCGCGATGGGTCTTCATGTGCCTGTTTCTCCTTGAGGACATAAAGGAATTTTTTTTTTCCGCAGACATTTTCCAAATAGCAGAAGACGTCCGTCGAGTTGTATTCTTGCTATGATCTTTGTAACTTTATTTGATTTACCACAAAATGCAAATAACGAAAAAACAAGACAGTTACACAAAAGCAAATGAAAGTGGCGAGGAAGCCCAAAAAGAAACCATGAAGCTTATAGACATTGGGCTCCCTCAGAGTAAAAATAAAGTTAACAGTAACGGTAAGGCCAGGATCGAAAGCAAAATACAATGAAGGTAAGTATAAATTAACTAATTACATAGACTGAGTTGACAAAATATAAGGTATGGTACAAGTAACAATAAGTATAAAAATAATATCAGACATGGAAGGAATATAACTATTTTCTACAAGATTTATAACTTATTTATAATTCATATATAATTTTTTTTTCAATTTCGTTTTGAATAAGTGGAGAGAATTAGATTCTTTAATATCATTTTCTATAGTGTTATAATAAGTAGGTCCTTGGAAACTGACAGAAAATTTACGAAGGTTTGTTCTACAAGAAGGA
>NC_133205.1:14454769-14479769 GCF_958299795.1 Porites lutea
ATCCGTTTAAGAAGACCACCCTTTTATTTAATTATGTATTCTTCAACTTTAAAATATTATGGAACATAAAGTTAAAACTCTTAACAGCCAAAGATAAGAAATACGAAATTACTCGCTGAAATGATATGTGGCCGGCTTACCGAGTCTGCCGAGTAGAGTTGAAATTTTGAGCGTGCTCCTCTCGATCGCTCCTGCTTTAATACTAAAAAATTAGTTCTAATTGATGTCCTTCATCGATAAAGACCAGAGAATAACGTCGTGGCAAACAAAAACCAAACATAACTTCAACGAAACCTCAGTCACCTCTTCTTTCCTGTCTTCCTTTTTTCCATCTCGACTTGAACTGTTTTGTTCAACGGCAGACGTCTCTTGCGTTAACAAGTAGGCCATATATCTGTCGCTTATTTCTTTTTTTCCTTGCCACTAAGATTTCTTTATATTTCTGTTCCACCGAATTGCCGTGAGCTGGCTTTCGTACTCGGTTTCAGTGTGAAGTTTGCCGCTTTTCTCCAGCCATCGTCCACCTGTCGAGTTTCTGATGCTTCGGAAACCTACAAAATCATCGTGGTTCTTGAAGATATACGCTTCCCTTTTGATTGCAAACAGCAAATCACTACAAAACATTAAAAGCAGAAGACATCCCACGTAATTGTATTTAAAAAGAAGTCCGTACAAAGTTATTTTAGGTGGAATCCGTGCTAAACACTCTGCAAGTTCACTGAAAGTCTTCATTTGCAATTTTTGTTTATCCTCCAACGCCTCGCTTTCATGACTAGGCACCAGTTTTTTCCCGCGTGTCCGCCATTTGTGAATACGGTGTATGAGCTAAAGGAACGGCTATAATTTGAATTGACTTTTTTATGATAGAAATGGGAATTCTATCATGGCCAGCTGCCTTACCTGGTCGAAAAGCATTGGAAATTTCCAAAGCTCATTTGGAGTCACTGGATCAAAAAACACCGATTGACAAAAGTGACCAGAGAGAAAACTGCGGTGAGAGACAGACGAGTGAATTTCTTTGGCTAGATTAGGTCCGATATTAGAAAAATAACTACAGAATCTATTAGCGATGTCTACTGGATCCGTAATTTCTTGGTTGTCAACTTTAAAGATGGAATTGATTTTAAACGCTTTCTTTTTTGTCTTAATAATTTCGTTTAGAACTCTCCATGTAGCTTTGGCATTTGATTTAGAAGAATCGATTTTCTTTTCGTAATATATACGTTTAGCGATTCTTAATGAGTGATTCAATTTGTTTTTGTAATTTTTATAACGAATTTCATAATGCAAAGATTGATTAGTGAGATACTGTCTATATAACTTATTTTTCAGTAGTTCGCAATAGTTCGGCTATTGTTGATTTTGCCATGACGTCACTAAAATTCAAACTACAAAACTATCGATCCTAGTGAGATTTTACTTTCATGATGTATTAGAGCAGCTGAAAACTACTTTTCATGCAAATTTTCGCTTCAAAAGAGTTCTTGGTTTTGTGATAGAGTACGCTTGAATTTCTAAGCTTTTGCGTGACGTGGCATTTACATGACGGCCGAGAAAGCTGTCATGTACGTTAAAAAGTGACGTTTTTCGGGGAATTTTGCTATCTTAACAGTTCATGTATTAGAAAAAGTATTACTTTAATGTTTATGAGTTCCTCAAGGAATAAATTTACGTTTGTGTACCAAAACTCGGTAACAGATGTTTTTGTTGGTTTCCGTCCGCCATGTTGGTGCCCATCCAGGTGGGCACCAGCATGGCGTCTCCACACAAATGTCTAAAAATTTGGGTAAAACATTTCTTCGAATATTTCGTATACGGAATATTCTTCTCACCTGAATCTTGACGAGGGTCTTTGTATATCTACCTCCTTTCATTTCCCAGATTCCGGACTAAGCCTATCGAACGGTTTTGATTTTAATTTTGATCTATTTTGAATGGAGTGACACTGAAAACCAGCAATTTCTTCTTCGCGAAACGTTTGAAGAGCGACGGTCAGGAAATATCGACCATCCAGTAGCAAGAGTTGAAAAATCGATTTCCTTCATTTTTTGTCCATAAATAGCTTTTAGGTAGATAAGTAATCTGATGTAAGTAGTTCTAGCAAAAAGCCTTTTATTTTCGAGAAAAGTAAGAATAGTAGTTTTCGTGGTCAGAGTCTCAAAATGGCCGTATTCTCAACCCGAAATTTACTAACATCAACTCTCCTCGCGTTCGCAAATAAAGGCGCAGGGAGAAATTTGAACACTTTCCATCAATAGAACAACTGTTCTTCTTTCACTAGAAGATACTTTCAAAGCAATATCAAGACTCCTTGAACTGACATAATTCAAAAACGAAGGACAGGTTTTTACGGTGACAAAAACTTTAATTTAGTAGTTGTTTTCTGCGGCATTATTTTTCCTGTGGTATAGCTCCAAATTTTCCCAGTCCTCGTTTATTCACACATTTAGACATTCACCTAAAACATACCTGAGAATTGGCTTGGGTTCCTGAAGGCAACCTCCAAACGAAAGCATCGAAGTCTGGTAGATATAGTGAAGCGTGACCAAACTAACTTATTTAACGGCACCAAGTTTCCTCGATCGTAAAGTAACAAGAAGAACTATCGTCCTGTTCCCGCATCCTTAGCGAATTACCATTGTTAAAGTCCTTATTTTTCGAAAAAAAGTGAGTACCAGAAAACTAGCGCGTTTGATTACTGACTGTCGGCATCGAAAATGTTACTCTTTCAAGAATTCCGTTGCGTTACTACCTTGATTCCGTGACAGTCATTTTGACGGCTCCGTTTCTTCAAATGTATGTTATGTCACGTGCAGTCACGGAACAGATTGTCACGCAGAATCGGCGGCTGGTGGAGTTCAGTGTTTCAAAGTGGCAAATTGACCCATTTTCACCTTTTTACCCCACTCTTTGGATGAAAAAAGCAACTTTGCAATGGAAAAACCCACAAGAAGTACGAAAAACGAGCCTTTAGGCTGTAAATATCTACTTTTGTGCGTTTCGAAATTTGAAGTGTTTACACAATTACCGCCGGCCTACAATGAAAATTCCTGAACTTCGATGGTGTCTTACACAGATTTCCTTTAATAACCCAAGCCAATTCCCAGGTATGTTTTAAATGAATGTCTTAATGTGTGATTTAAATAGCATGAAGAGAATTTGGAGTTATACCACATGCCCATGGGGGGTGGGAGGGGGGGGGGAGGCGAAAATGAGTAACGAACTTAAGTTTTTGTCATCCTGAAAACCTATCCCTCATTTTGCTCACAAACAAAAGGCTTTTGGCAGAAACAATCTACATTAGGCTTCTTATCTACCTAACAGCTATCTATGAACAAAAAAAATGAAAGAAATTGATTTTTCAACTCTTGCCACGAAATTAAGATTTTGGTCGATTTTTCCTGACCGTCGCTCTGAAATGTTCCACCATTTTGTAAGCTCTATCAGAACAACACAACGCAACCTGGTTTCCATGGCTTCTTGATTGTCATTCATTTTTTGGCATTTATACTGGACTATTTACGTCATTTTCCACATATAGCAAACGTCTTCCAAACTTGGTCAACGCTAGCTTTGTTATTAGGATTTATTTGCCCTGGGATTTGTGCATTCAAAAATATATTAATTGAGTAACAACGTTAACTGTGCCAATGAAAAAATGCCAGAATCTGATTGTGTGCTATTGCAACTCCAAAACTGTCCGGTTACCAGCAGCTTGTATACGGACACTGGTCAAATCGGAGAGTTAAAGAGCCAATGAAAATCAAGTAGCAAATGCTTCTAGTCAAGGAAATTTTACTACAAAACCAATGAAAAATATCAAGCGCGCAGGCTGTCTAGCTTCAGTTAAAAAAGAAAATGGATGAACTAGTCCGATTACTTTGACTTAACTTTAACAATTGAAATGGTAAAGAGAGTGGCTAAATCGTGTGGGTAAGTGTGTCGTGCGTCGTGCGCCCTTCGTCGGCACGAGTGGTGGGTTGGCGTTGTGCGTCGTGGCTTGTGGATCGTGAGTCGTTGGTCGTGCGTAGCGCAAACTTCGTTCGTTTTGCTTGTCAAAGATAATCAAGCGGCGGGTCGAACCCGATTGCAAATACATAGATACATACATCTAACCGACTTTTTGAAAACCAACCTAAAGAAATTTGCATTCATTTTAGTGAAAGACGCTAAAAGGCAGGTTTCGTGAGCCCGAAAAGCCCCAAAATCACAGTAACCAAAGGAAAGGAAAGGAGAAAAAGAAAGAGCGAGGAGAAGGAAAGGAGGAGAAGAGAAAAAAAGCAATGGTTACACTCTTAGTTTTTATAATGGCTACTTTGGAGTTTTTGGCCGAAAAAAACTGTTGGACGCAAAAGGTCTATTTGACGGTAACGTTATGAAAAATCCGGCTGGACATACAAACGGATTGTGCACATAGTGCTAGTATCTCCGAACTACATTATATAACAAACAACAATGATCTTAAGCTCAAAAAAGGACCTAACTGCTTAATTTATACACTGATACAAGAACATACATCACAAAATGTCATTATGATCTACAATTCCACATTCTACATTCTTCATTCTCGAGGGAAAGGAAAAGAAAAAAGACAACTATAATATAAAAAATATAAGTATTATCTATATAAATGGCGTTTAAAAGTAGCAAGCTTTTCGGACATTCTGATAATATATAGATTTAGCCATGGCTAAAAGCGAGGCGCCATTAATAAATTTATAATTTAAATCAAACAATAAACTTGTATTCCACAATTCAGTTAACTTTAGAGCACATTCATGTGACTTTTCAGGGAAAGGCTAAGTGATTTTAGAGAAAAATAATTTGCAAACAGCCCAAGACTGAACCAAATCTTACATCCACTTGATAGCCTCATATGTAGACCCAAAAACTGGCAATCATCTTCGATCACATTCATTAAGAGCTATAATGGCTCTTGGTCACCGTATATTAATTAGGCCTGGAAAAAAAATCCCGCCGAATTTTTTGCGTTCAACAAGTTTACTTTACAAAATCTTGCCAACAAATCTGGGTGCGTGTAAACCAAACTTTTATACCATTGATACATCACATCTGAGGTGAAACAGTACTATGAGGCACTGTTTTTATCATGCAGACCTTGGAAGTACTATATTTATTCACAAAAATGTCAAAAGGGTATGCCCTCCCTTCAGGGGTTCATTGCTAGGACTAGGCGTGTTTACAACATTGAACTTTACATTGCCAGGAAAAGAGGCACTTTAAATAAACTTCTTAGTAAGTGGGAAAAGTTAATCAATATAATGTGATCTAATTAACAATTAAATATTGTACACAGATATAAAGATAAGTACTTTCTATTAACTTAGATATTGTCTGCTGTAATAGTTTTTTCTTTCCTTTTTTTGTCTTTTTGTTTTTGTTTTTGTTTTGTTCTTTTTTTTGTTTTTTCCTTTTCACTTTAAGTGTACTCTGTAAAATGAAAACTTCAAATACAAATTAATGAATTACAAGAAAAAAAAAACTTTCGAAAGAAAAGCTAAGCAGAGAGCCTACTTAAATTACTGATAGATTTAAAGTAGTGCTGTGACTATAGGTGAGAAAACGCTGTAAAGTTGTCAAGGCATGAATGGTGTTCATGTAATATACCATTGATGTATAATTTTGAAGTTTCGAATTTTTTTTATTTTTCCTAGTTTAGAAAGTATAAATACCCTAGGTAAATGTTAATAAGTAAAACGCAACCTGTCAGTAATAGACAGGTGTCAATTCAGAAATGCATTTATAAATAAAATGTTGAATCGTAAAGACAAATATAAGCTTACGGGTACTAAACCTTTGCTTTCTTACTGTCATGCGGGTGTGTTTGTTCGACGTAACTTATAAGACATAAAAGAAACTCGAATCGGACATCAAGATCCCTGAAAGAAGACAGTTAAATGGAAATTCATGGACGCTGATGACGTTATCTGAGTTCCCTTTTATTTCATCGGTACAGATAAAGACTGGAATTAATATTAAATAACGTATGCCCTATATACACTCCAATGAACATTATTTAAGCTTCCGACAGTTAACTGGTAAATGTCATACAAAAATTTAATGTCCTATTCCAAATATGATCATACCTACTAATAGGCTTCGTTCGCTTTACAAAATAAGTGTTCAGCAATCGTGGGTCATTAAATCTTAATATCGTCTAGTTTCATCATTTATTACACCAATAAATATATTAAAGATCCGTCCTCCCTTGAATCCACGTTCAAAATTTTCCTATCTCCTTCATAACAGTAAAGCAGAAGTGGGGCTATAGATTTTAGTTGCAACTGCCCTTATATATCTTGCGACAAACTGCATTTTTGATAATTTCATTAATTTTTCAACATTTTTCTATCGGTCCATCTTTACATAATGCATTAGTTTATTCAACACCACTGAAATTGGGGTAAAATTTACATATATACTACTGCTCTACTCGAAAATAGCAGAGGCTTATCAGGACTAGTAAAACGACTCCTTTGTGGTTGTCTTGGCTTTACTGTTACGTTAGTAAACAATTGTATATGAAAAATGTCTTCAGAACTTGAAGATAGAAGTCTTTCTCTAGTAATTTTGGAACCAGCCATTCTGATCGTAATGACAACAGCTTGTCTTATTGGAAATGTTGTAACCTGTATTGCTGTATATTCAAACGAACGTCTTCGTACTTCAAGTAATCTTTATGTGATTACTTTGGCAATCAGCGATGCAATTAACGCGTCCACGGTAATGCCTTTGACTATCGGCGTTCTAATAACAGGCAGATGGCCATACGGCGAAGCGCTCTGCAACATCCACGCGTTTTTCACGTTGTTTTCTGTGTACGTATCACCAACTACAATGGGGCTGACCGCCTTTAACAGGTATGTCCGCATTGTGAGACCAGGACATTATTCACGCATTTTCAATGCACGGCAATCAAAGATATATGTGGCTGCAATATGGCTGATTGTTTCTGGATACGCATTAGTTCCAAGGTTAGCTGGATGGACTGATTATGGATTTATCCCTGGATACGCTGTCTGCACTATAGTCCACCCTACAGAGGCGATGAAGATAGCGCATTATTGCATTGTCGTTGTTTTCTTCTTTCTTTTGCCGCTTGGAGTTGCAACATTTTCCTATTACAAGATATTCACAATGGTAAATCAGCACAAAATAAACACGAATTTAGCAATAAAAGAAGAATGCCGGATATCAGTAAGAGAGATTCACATTTCTAAGTCACTGGCCATTATTGTGCTGGCCTTTGCATTGTGCTGGATTCCCTTTTGGGTTGTTGCCATGATGCAGCGTTTTGCTCCTGATACCGTTATTCCACGCAATGTCCAGCTACTATGTCCTTTTCTGCTGTTCTTTTCTAGCACTATTAATCCGTTCATATATGCCGGGATGAATCCGTCATTTAGGGCAGAGTTTCGAGCCATTTTGCTTTGTAAATTTTGGAAAAAGCCCTCAGTTGGGGTCCAGGCCCAGGAGTTTGGAAACTCCCCTAGCCCTCAAGAGATAAGTTAAACCGAACTCCGGTCACCAAATATAACAAAAAATCGTTACCTTAGAGCCACAAAACTCTGACCACCTTTTTAAGGTAGTAAAGTGTACTTAACGTCTTTATCCAGTTGTAGGCGTGCCATCGTTAAATAATTTATTAATACACATACGTTGTAAATCATAAGCAGGATTAAGAGACCCAAATTTCATAACCCAACCACTTATTTACAAGCATTGGGGACAAGTTGTCAGATGAAGAGTTGAAATCTGGATGACAGAGGAGCAGATTGGGCTAGTGGCAAGAGAAGGACTCGAGACCGAGACCTTTCAATAGGGAGTCCCTAAGCGTAAACTTCTACATCGTGTACTTATGACTAAAACTTAGTTCAGGAAGTCTTTACCTTTTTTCAAATTCCAAGGAAATTCACTAAATTATACAGTTAGTAATACCAGGACAAAGAGAAAAAACTGTTTGATGGAAAGGGACTTTTTAAAGCCACTTATGAAACTTAAACAATCGTTGCAAGTTTCGACGTTTAAATTTGCCAGCTTCGAAACAGCCAATACTAATAAATTCAATATATCTCAATTGAAAGCTAATAACTTTCCAAAGAGTAGCCAACAATTCGTACTCGGCTTTTTCTCCATGGATAAAAGAAAGCCTACTTAAATTATCGATAATTTAATTTAATTTAAAGGTAAAGCTGTTACGATACGTGACAAAACTCATTTGCACGCCGGCATGAACGGTACTTCTGTAATATAAAAACTCTGCATAATTTGTAAAGATGGCACGGCGTGAACGGTGTTTTTGTAATAAGACGGTGATGTATAATTTTGAAGTTTCGATTTTTCATTTTTCTTCAGTAAGAATGTATAAAGACCCTAGCTAAATGTTAATAAGTCAAACGCAACCTGTCACTAATAGACAGGTGCTAATATAGAAATGCATTTATAAAATGTTGAATCGTAAAGACAAATATTATCTTACGGTACTTTTTAAAACCTTAATTTGCTTTCTTACTGTCATGCGGATGTGTTTGATCGACGTAACTTATAAGACGTACTAGAAGAAACTCGAATCAGATATCAAAATATATTTAAGTAGAGAGTTAAATGGAAATCATTCGACTGATGTACTTATCTCAGTGCCCTTTTATTTCATCAGCACAGATAAAGAAGTACTGGAAATATTAAATAATTGATTCCCGACTGCGTGGGATCTTTCAATACTATACACACTCAACTGAATATTATTTTAAAATAGTGTTCAGTTGAGCTTAAAAGCTTCCCACAGTTAGCCTAGCATAATGCATTGTTTGGTAAATATCATGTAAAAATATAATGCCCTATACGAAATTTGGTTATACTTACTGAAAGCCTTCGTTCGCTTTATAAAATAAGTTTACAGCAATCTGATTAAATCTTCTATAATAATTGACACTGCCGGTATTGTCCAGTTTCATCATTTATTGCACTAATGTATATATCAAAAATCCGTTTTCCCTTGAATCCACTTTCAAAATTTTCCGATCTCCTTCAAAACACTAAAGCAGGCGTGGGGCTTTCGATGTTTAAGTTGCAACTGCCTATTTACATCGTGCGACAAACTGCATTTATATAATTTCTTTAATTTTTTGACTCCTTACTAACGGTACATCTTTACATAATGCATAAGTTAGCCTGCGTAGCAAGCGTTTTCGTGCGGTTTCGGAGCAAAGACTGAGGAAGGAGAGTCAAAGACCACGAGAGAAAAATGGCTCGATCTTTCTTTGGTCCGAAACCAATTCACACGGAAACGCTTTCTCAACCCAGGCCATGCATAGGTTTATTCAACACCACTGAAATTGGCGTAAAATTTACATATATCGCGCACTACTCGAAAATAGCAGAGGCTTAGATCGGGACTGGTAAACGACTCCTTTGTGGTTGGCTTGGCTTTTCTGTTAGTAAACCACTTTATATGAAAAATGTTTTCAGAACTCGAAGATAGAAGCCTTTCTCTAATAATTTTGGAACCAGCCATTCTGATCGTGATGACAGCAGCTTGTCTTATTGGAAATGTGGTTACGTGTATTGCTGCGTATAGAAACGAACGTCTTCGTACTTCAAGTAATCTTTATGTGATTGCTTTGGCAATCAGCGATGCAATTAACGCGTCCACGGTAATGCCTTTGACTATCGGCGTTCTAATAACAGGCAGATGGCCATACGGCGAAGCGCTTTGTAACTTCCATGCGTTTTTTACGTTGTTTTCTGTGTACGTATCACCAACTACAATGGGGCTAACCGCCTTTAACAGATATGTCCGCATTGTGAAACCAGGACATTACTTACGCATTTTCAATGCACGGCAATCAAAGATATATGTGGCTGCAATATGGCTGATTGTTTCTGGATACGTATTTATTCCAAAGTTAGCTGGATGGACTGATTATGGATTTATCCCTGGATACGCTGTCTGCACTATAGTCCACCCTACAGAGGCGATGAAGATAGCGCATTATTGCATTGTTGTTGTTTTCTTCTTTCTTTTGCCGCTTGGAGTTGCAACATTTTCCTATTACAAGATATTCACAATGGTAAATCAGCACAAAATAAACACGAATTTAGCAATAAAAGAAGAATGCCGGATATCAGCAAGGGAGATTCACATTACTAAGTCATTGGCCATTATTGTGCTGGCCTTTGCATTGTGCTGGATTCCCTTTTGGGTTGTTGCCATGATGCAGCGTTTTGCTCCTGATACCGTTGTTCCACGCAATGTCCAGCTACTATGTCCTTTTCTGCTGTTCTTTTCTAGCACTATTAATCCGTTCATATATGCCGGGATGAATCCGTCATTTAGGGCAGAGTTTCGAACCATTTTGCTTTGTAAATTTTGGAAAAAGCCCTCAGTTGGGGTTCAGGCTCAGGAGCTTCAGGAAACCCCCCTTTAGGGATGAGTTGAACCAAACTCCGGTCACCAAATATAACAAAGAAAAAAATTTTACCTTTAGCCACAAAACTGTGACCGCTTCATTTTAGGGTAGTCAAGTATACATAAATTCTTTATCTAGTTGTAGGCATGCCGCTGTTAAATAATTTATTAGACCACATACATCGTAAACTAATCATAAGCAGGATTAAAAGACCCAAATGGCATGAGCCAACCACTTATTTACAACCATGGGGACAAGGAGTCAGATGTAGAGATGAAATCTGGATGACAGAGGAGCAGATTGGGCTAGTGGCAAGAGAAGGACTCGAGTCCGAGACCTTCCAAAAGGGAGTCCCTAGTCGATAACTTCTACATCGTGTACTTACGAAAAAAAACTTAGTTCAGGAGGTCTTTACCTATTTTCAGATTCGAAGGAAATTCACTAAGGTATATCATCTTTTCAATTCAGGACAGTAAGGCAAAGAGAAAAAACTTGTGTGATGGAAAGGGACTTTTTAAAGGCACCTATGAAGCATAGAAAATCGTTGCAAGTTTCGACATTTAAATTTTCCACCTTCGAAACAGCCAATACCAAATTCAATATATCTCAATTGAAAGCTAATAACTTTCCAAAGTATAGCCAACCATTATCGTATTCAGCCTTATCTCCCTTCAGTAAAGAAAGCCTACTTAAATTATTGATAAAGGTAAAGCTGTTACGAAGCGTGTGAAAATTCATTTGTGCAGCATGAACGACGGTTATTTCCGTAATATAAAAACTCTTTATAATTTGTTAAGTTGGCACGGCGTAAATGGTGTATTTGTAATAAAACAGTGATGTATAATTTTCAATTTCAGTTTCAATTTTTCATTTTTCCTCAGTTAGAAAGCATAAAGACCCTAGGTAAATGTTAAGATAAGTCAAACGCAAACTGTCACTAATAGACAGGTGCCAATTCAGAAATGCGTGTATAAGATATTGAATGGTGAAGATGAATAATCCATCGATTTAGCCAAGGCCAAAGGCGAAGCGCCTTTTTCACGCTGGGCCCATAGGACGCAAATAGCTGCAACCTTGAACTACATTTGCGTTTTTTATTCGTTTATGCTCAAACTTTGCAGGATGGTAGAACCAGGGAAGAGAAGGGGGAGAGGGGGGGGGGGGGGGGGGGGGGGAGAGACATGAGGTCTGGGACCGAGAAACGATGTTCTCACAACTTGCAAAGCCGTCACCCTGCGTGGTTGTCAGCGGATAATAGCAGTATTTTTCCCACAGTAAATATTTTGATAGAAGCGAGAAGCAAACCGACAGAGAAAATTATCAAAATATTGAAAAAAATTAATATCATTCATCTTTGTTTTTCTTGCATACCGTATTTGTCTTTCGGTACTGATACTGCGGAGGAAACTACACCGCAACCGTGTTAGATCTTAACCAATAATACGGTCGATCAATTTGTAGGTTAATCGTTTTTGTCGGGCGAGGACATCCGAAGGTCATAGAAGTTATGATGCTGATAAAAATTACTGAAGAAAGTGTCAGATTTATCGGAAGTAAGTATATTCAAGAGAGCTTTATAAATATGAGCTTATAGCTGTACATATCATACCTGAATAAACATATAGTCATACTTCATATAAACATTTCACTTAGTTTATTACGATCAGTCAACACCTTGAATTCAAAGTTAAAATCCAAAACAATCCTAATAAACAAATCACAACTACACTGAACGCTCTGTACCTTGAAGCGACCTGAACTTTCCTAGGGTTTGCAGCAAAAGAGGGTGCCAGTGGGGTTAGCAGTTAACTGATATTTGGCCAAAAAAACAGCAGTTATGTAACTGATAATTGGCCAAAAAATTAGTAGTTAACAGAGAAATGAAAAGTTAACAGTTAATTGACATTCTATTTATACGATAGTTCATGTTAATGAAAGCAGCAAAGTTTTGCAAACAAAAATGTTATTTTCTGCCTTTTTTCTGTCCCGCTAATCACTCGATGGCACATAAACTGATACTACATGCAAAAGGTACCAGGGCAGTACCCGGCAAACAGAAAGTGTCAGTCATGGAGCTGGTTGTAGACAGCTCAACGAACAAGATTTCTGTGCTCGGAAAAGGAAAATACTGCTTTCACGGACCCGAAAGGCAGATGGAAAGATCGTCAAGTTAAACATTACTACCCAAAGAAAAAAGCTATAACTCTTAGCATTGGATCTTCTTATGGCTCAAAGAAATTAGCATCTTTCTTTAAAGAACATGTAATTTGTACTTATGAGAAATCATTTTTGTAACTGATGATGCAGTTCTAACTATCGAGACTATTAAGATCATGTTTAAACCTGTCTTTATGAAACAGTTTCATTTTATTAAAACCCTTGGATATCTTTTTGAGCCCTTGAAATACACAAAAAAGGTACGTCTGTGAAAAAGGTAACATAGGGACGCGAAAGAGGGTTTCGACAAAGTCTGTATCGAGGTTCAAGAATCTTCAGACAACGCAGTCGAAAAACCAACCCGCGGTTTCTCACTTCAACATAAAACACTTTGTGCTTTGAACTACGCGAAAGACTTTGGAACCACAGTGAAGGAATCGCTTAAAAGAACTACGAATTCGAAGGGCTACACTCAAGAAAAATCGAATTAATGATATTAATAATAACAATAATAATAATAATGGTTTATTAACAGTGTATCCACCTAGTGGCTCTTCACCTGTTAAAAACTACAATATAAAAAATGAAAAACTATAATATACTACAAAAAAAATTGAATTGAAATCTACAATATAAAAAGCAAAAATATCGGACTATAGAAGGATATTTTATAAAAAATAAAAATGTTATAAAGATTATAGTAATAGTAATACAACCCTATATGCAATTTATAAACTATTTACAAATGGTATTTAATAGATAGGCATTACCTTCCCTACAGTATACTTTGAAATCGCTATAGTTTCTGATATTTGCCGGAAGGACCTTAAATAACTTGGCAGCAGAGTCTTGAAAAGTGCCCCTCTCCATTGGTATAGTTAATCTTGTTGCTGCTCCAGACCGCAAAGATCGCAGATGTTTAACTGTATCTAGTGGTACGTAAGACGGCCAGCTGGGGGAGTACAAAGCTTGGTGAACGAGTTTGAGAACGTGGAAATCTCTTCGCTGTCTTACTGGTAACCACCCTATCTTAACAATATCGTTAATGTCATTTACATACCTATTCAGGACAAAACTAGCAGCTTCTAGCTGGACACGTTGTAAACGTTTTAGTTGAAATTCCGGCAAAGGGTAATAGACAGTGTCACAATAGTCAAGTTTTGACAGCACCAGTGACTCCACTAAGTGCTTTCTGAGTCTATAACCAGCAAAGCTCTTAAGTTTTCTTATTATTTGTATTGTTCCGTAACAGTTCTTGCACGTTGCTTGCTCATCCCAATTACGATGCTGGTGGAAATGGACACCAAGAAACTTACTTACATTTACATATTCTAATGTACTATCTGAGATTGTAATAGCTGGTCGGTTCTTATCTAAACTATGTACATATGACATCTGATTTGTGGAAAGCAACATCGTCTTTGTCTCCTTCGATCGAGTTAAGTACTAGATGGGAGTCATTAGACCAAATGCTCACAGTGTTTAGTGTGGAGTTTAGTTCTTGCACACATCTTTGTAGCTCAGGAGCTGGACAGCTGGAGTATATTGAAGTATCGTCAGCGTATTGAAATGAACCAATCGAGGAAGGGAGATGATTGCAGATCGGAAACGTAGAGATTAAATAACATTGGGCCGAGGATCGACCGTTGTGGCACACTGAAACGTACGTTCACTGATTTAGATGTACAATCATCGATCTGTACGAAATGTGACCGGTCAATCAAGTAGCTATTCAACCAGCGCAGAAGCGGCTTCGAGAAGCCAAGCATTGATAACTTAGTTATAAGAACTTTGTAGTTGACTGTGTCGAACGCTTTGGAGAAATCGGCCAGCACCATGAGAGTAACCTCACCTTTTTCCATCGCTCTTAGCAAATCGTCGCGCATACCCATTAGCACTGTTATGGTCGAGTGTCCCTTACGAAAGCTAGAAATTGTATCGCGGAGTACTGATTCAGATTCACAAAAGGTGTTCGTCTGCAGCGCGACAAGTTTCTCAAAGACTTTTGATAGTGTGAGGAGAAATGAGATGGGACAAAAGTGTTCCTCGGACTTCGGATGATCTACTTTAAGAATTGGACTGATCCTCGCATTTTTCCAGGCCTTAGGAAAATAGCATTTCCTGATACAGTTGTTGATAATAGTTGTGAGGGGGCCAGCAATGGAATCAGCCACCATTTTAACGAATTTGACAGGGATACCCTCGGGGCCAGTAGACGTGTCAGATCTTAACAATTCCAGCACGCGCAGGACCTCACCGTCGGACACTTCTCGGAGCTTGAAATTAGCAGGGCTATCATCAGGTAGAGATTCAATTAGTTCTTCAAGACAGAAAGGTAAGTCACTACCAACAGGTAGAGTTCTCTCGGCAGTACAAGCAAAGAATGAATTTAACTATATCGGGATCCTGCCGCAAGGGTTGCTGGTTAGGTTTTAATATATGCGATGGATAATACGCCACACCTCCTTCGGTTTATTAGAGGATAACGCCTAAATTAGTGCTGAATTGTCCCGTGTCAAATACTTTCACGCCCCTGTCAGCACTTTCAACTATGTCTCTCCCATCGGTACAAACAGTGCCAAAAGAAGTTGAAGTTGTGATGAGCGACTGGATAGAGAACTTTCGCCCTTTTTGACAACGCTCTATAAGGAGCCAATCAACTCAATTTACCGCCAACGTCACTGTACTTTATCATGTTATTTGCTATCTTTTTAAAAAGCTAAAACTTTTTTTTTACATTAACTGAATTCTAAACATAATAGTCCAGTTTTTTTATTTAAGAGTATATATTGGAATTGATTTTGTTTCCCGTCGTCTGTTGTAAAGGATTGAAAGGATTGAAAATGGATTGAAACTTAGGCCAACAACAAGGTACAGGACATACAGCAACCAGATTAGTACGAGACTGATTCAGATAATGGAAGTGACGAAGAAGGTGACTTTGAAGTAGTTTATGGCAGGACATGCATGACCAGGTCGGGAAGATCAGTACGAGATCATGACTGGTGTGTCTGGATCTATGAGGCTGGTGTCATATTGATGCCTATACGACTTAATCTAATTTGTACTTACAACAAAAATCGGTTAATAGGGGTCTTAATAGCTATCGCTTACCCATTTTTATTACTTCGGTTAGATAATTCTCTTCTGTATTTTCAGTTACCTGTAAATTTTACTAGTGGCGGGGTTTATGTGAATTCTTGTAAATTTACACCTTTATTTTAGTAGGGCCTACCCCCAAATTAATTGTCGTGCTGAAGCAAAGAAAATTCGGGTTATGACGGAATAATATTCGCTGTAGGAAATTGAAATTTAATAGCTAATTCTCATAACGTAAATGAGGTTTGAACGGCTGAAGCATTCCTTCAATAAAATGACATTCTTTTCTGCTTTTAGTGAAACTCGTATTTCATTTTCATAAGTGCGCTGGAAAATGCCAGGCCCGACGAAATTCCAGGAGAAAGGCGTCGGATTGTATTTTTAACTTTATTGAATTCGTTACATGTTATCATTTAATATGTACATAAAACATATATATATAAAATAGGTTAGATGGGGAAAAAAGTAAAATAAAATATATAAATGAAAAAACAAATATTGCAACTGGAGCAGGAGACAGGACAATGTCCCAGTTGATATCTTATCCCAACAACCAAATAGAATAAAACCATAATGACGGATTCTCCCCCCCCCTCCCCCAACTCAACCTTAACCACCCTTGCCCCTGTCCCCATTAATAAGTATCACCCTATACCCCATATAATAAAAAATGGTGTTTTAAACAGTTTTGTTTTGTATAAGGTATATGGTAATTAAATTTGCATGCATTGTGCCTGCGATGGTGTATCTCGGTTTGCCGGAAAATGTCTTGATGGTTGAGATCCACGTGGTCTCCTTTGGCTTTAAAAGTAAGGGCAGGGTCGGTTCTATACTCCAGTGGTAATAGGTTAAGTTTGACTAACTGGTCCTTGTAAGACATGTCTTTCGGATAATTCAAAATTAACTGAAATATCTAGAAATAAAATGCAATATCTAGAAATACACCCTGAATGTAGTTCATAGCCTTCACAACTCCGAGTCTAGTTCTGGTTGCTGGTAGGCCTAGCTTATATCCAGCTTGACTCATTTAAAAGGCCAATGCACAGGATGAATCGTAAGCCCATTCCACTTATGACTAATAATAGGAAAGTTACTTTACTTAACTGCTTGGATGGTGTTTTGTTTTAATTAGCGGCAAACATCGATATCTTCCAAATTTGGTCAAGTGTAAGCTGTTTACGAAGAATTAGCCAGAACGGTTTAAGCTTTTCAGAAACGGAGGAATATATTGAATGAATAACAATCTTCCTTATCGTTTGGAACGGACTTGAGTATTTTTGAACAAAGCCATCGCAAAGGCTAATCCGGGGCAGTGACAAAGAAGTTGTTGACTATGAAAAATCCTTGTCATATCACAGCGGTTAATCACCCGTGGACTTTGACAATTAATTACTCACACTGCTCGAGTAGTTCATTAACATAAACAGTTCAACTTATCACTCAATCCTTGTTGCTTATTATTGAGGCCACCTCGGTCGATCTATTACTTTTTTTATAGATCTATTTTCCTTTCCCTGGGAAAGACACCGGCGGGATTCTTAGTTCAAAGTTAGTCCTCCTGAAGTTAAAACCTGTCCCCTTAATAATTCGTAATGGGATAGAATCTGAGTAAATAGGACATCGTGCATTTATTTGTTCGGGCATTCTCTTGTAAAAGACCTGTCACTTTTTCTCAACATTGATTAGTAGCTTCCATATTTTTCCTGAAAAGAAAATATGTGGGTTTTTCAGTCGAATTGAACCGATATATCTGAAACAACAGCGTTTTTTGATAATCGGTTTGGATTAGCGCACTGGGATGACATACTTCCCCTGGATTGGTGGCACACTTTTTAATCTTAAACTTCAATTGACATTTTTTGACGCGTAACCTGTTCAAAGATGACTCTGACCCTGAACAGCGTCAGCCTTAAGCTATGCCGACGGATGAATGTGAATTTAAAGAAGTGTCAATACCATCTTAACACGCTCATTGTTTTAAAATCACTTTGTTCCGAATGCAGCTGTAGTTGTCAGCCTAGACGAGTCGCTTACGGTAAAAAGATGAAGAAACTTGTAGCATTTTCATGCCTTTTTTCAATTTATATCGTACTTGGAGCACTAATCTTCAGGGCTTTTGAAATTGAAAACGAGATCAAGGAGAACACCCTCATTAAGAGCCTACGTGAAAGGTTCAATAGAAAGTACAACATAACTGACGACGATTGGGGAATCCTTGAAAGTATAATGAAGGAAAAACAAAGTTTGAACACAAATCCCCTGATGTGGAGCTTTGGTAACGCATTTATATTTGCAGGGAGTGTTGTGACGACAGTAGGTAGGTTTAAGTTTAATTTTCTTACATATATACTTTTATGGTTATGGTGACTATCTATTTATGTTTCACAATCCATTTTGATTTGTATGTTCAGTGAAATTGTTGCTGCATAACTTAATTACACTTTCGTTAAAACTGTGCAGTCTGAAAATTGTAGTGCATATATAAGGTTTTGGTTGACCGTAGTATGAATGTAAAAACTCACAGTTGAATGTTAAGAAAAAGCGATTTAAAAATGTATGCATTTGTATATGGTACAAAGCAAGATTATGTTATACCAAATCGTTTATTGTTTATCCAGTGAAATAGACTTCAATTTGCTACGAGTTTTACAAAGGATATTTAGTGCGTAATAAACTTCAGTCTTCAAATCTTTCCTCACTGATTTCCGAAAATTGCTGTTATAATTTATCTTTAACCAAGGAAAAGCACTTCGACATTCAGTTCTACCAATTTAATGGTCTATGATAAGTAAGATGTCTCATTTTTTTCCTGAAGCAATGTAACGCCGTATGTATTGGAAGTCATATATCTTACATTTTGGTTTTCATTCATTCAGAAAAACGAGGCTTATCTAAAGAATCTTCACTAAATAAAGATTGACATATAATACCGTAAAATTCCGAAAATAAGCCCCAGGGCTTATATTTTTCAAGGGCCGTTTTTGAGGGGCTTATTTTTGGAGGGGCTTATACTCGGAGGGGCTTATCTATGGAAGGAAATTTGCGTTTCAAAATCGATTAGGCTAGCATTATAGTTGGAAGGAAATTTATCGTTTTTGCTTTGTTTTAATTTGTATTTGAGGGCAATTTCCAAGTGAAAGCCCCCTGGGGGCTTATATTTGGAGGGGTGATTTAACGGAGGGGTTTTTGCGTTACGAGTTTGGGGGGACCTATATTTGGAGGGGCTTATACATGGAGGGACTTATTTTCGGAATTTTACGGTATTTTGTTCTAGCTACTTACTTTCATATCGCATTAAGAAATGAGGTTGCTCCTTTTAATACTATTTTAATTGGTACGAATGATGATTCAAATATTGCTCGTGAAAACTGGACTCATAGAGGGGATTATCTCTTTTTACCTTCAAACAAATCGCAAATTATGGAAAAAAGAAACAGCAACAACAAAACAATTGCATGTAAATCGCACGGTAACTTAGGGAGTTTTGAATTTGAACTGTTTAAAATTAATTCATTACTTATTGTTTTCGCAGGCTATGGCAATATTGTTCCCCGAAAGACAAATGGTCGTCTCTTTTGCATATTTTACGCTTTCTTTGGTATACCGCTGACGTGCCTGACACTAAAGACCATCGGAGAGAAGTTACGAGACTTAATGACGTCATTGATTCATAGTGTCAAAAGACGGCTTGGTAGCACACAAAGGGTCCGCAATGGAATCGTGTGCACTATAAACATCTTTTTGTGGATCATAACACTCCTTTTCCTTTCCCTTTTAGCGCATTGGAGACGCGGATGGACCATATTTGAAGGCTTTTATTTCTGCTTTATCACTTTTAGTACAATCGGTTTTGGAGACTTCGTTGCTTTTGATGACAATGAAGCAAACACGTTTACTGATTACATGGTGGTGATTGTTGGCGTTGTTTTGGGATTTGCAGCAATTTCAACTGTCTTGTTTTCATGCAGCTCTATGATGGAAAACAAATCAAGGAAACTTCTCAACTTGCCCAGAAATTTCATGATGTCAAGAAAAGATTGAAGTTAAGGGGAACTGCAGTTGTCAAACCTTTGAAACATCGTCATCAAAATGAAACTGGAAAATCAGAGATGACAAACAGACGTGATCAGTAAAGCTAAATCTCAGTAAGCCAAAACTAAAACCATCAGACCAATGTGTTAATACACCTTAGATTAATCGTGGAAGGCAGTTTTCAAGTCCATCTTTGTAGGTGCAAGCGATAGATCAAAAAGAGCCTGACAGCAACGTGGGAATCAAGGCCTAATGACAACAGGGTTTCCTGGGTTTCTTGCTGTTCCTGAAGCCATATTAGCTCATATATATTGGTTCGCGTAATTTACTGCTATGGTGAGGATATTGGCCAATGTCTTTTAACCATTTGTGCTACGTCATTTATCGGTGATCACACCATCCGCAAAACCAAGAAAATAACAGTTTCACTTCTCCTTATGACCCTTATGCCGGATCTTTACTCGGTTAGTGAAAGGTAAAACGTACAATCATGATATGATTAGTTCCTGATGGAGACTGGAATCTAAAAAGCTAAGAATAAACTGTTTGCACTGTTTATTGTTGATTACTTTGTGTTGGTTAGATTATCGTGTTGTAAGATTGTGAGGGGAGTCAAAGGTCAACAACTATATTTGTGAAATTAATTCAGAATAAATGAATAAGCTTAAACGGGTAAAAATTAGTTGCTAAAATAACATAAAAGTGTTTGTTCATTCATCCATGAAATTAAAGTCTGAAAATGTAAATTTCTCAAGAATGGATGTAAATAAAGGTTGTTAATTTGCATTTTTTTGTTCGAAGATTCAGTGTGATTTGACCAGTATAACACCATTTGGCCAAACATCGGCATCGCACTAAAAAAAATCCCCCTCGAAAACGGCACAAAATAAATTTCAATTCCTGGCCATCAAATCCCCACGTGACCACGAATAGGGTGACCTTGAGCGATCTAACTTGAAGGGGAGAAATCCTCGCGCAATTCAAGATTATATAAGGGGTTTTTTCGAGAGCATAACTTCGAAAGTTAATAAAATAAATAAATAAATAACGAGTTGGAGGTAGTGCATCCACAAAGTGGTTCGTCGTCTACCTCTACGAGTAAGGTGACCCCCATTTTTTATTTCATGATTTTAATAAGGACAGGGCTTCCTTTCGGTGCGAAAAAAATTGGCACAAATCTATGTTCAGTTTTTTGGCAATTTTACTAAATTGTACGGATTGAGCTATCACGTGTCAAATAGGGCGTGTCTAATTTAATTCTACTTTGGAGCGTAAAGTAAAAACAAGGGCATTAAAAGGCATTTTTCTGGTACGTAAGTGGATAAACAATACATTAAAGTCAAATTCTGTGCGATACTACATGCATCATTGAAAAAATCTTTCCTTTTTGTCTAGTTTTGGGCTGCGCGCGGCGTTTGTCAAAGGGTCCAAAATAGCCGTATTTGTCAGCATTGTGACGTCAAAACGAGCACGGTGACCCCCACTTTTTATTACCTTTTTATCATCTTCTTGACTTGTTACGTCAGTGTACCAAGTTTCATCTACAATCTGTGTTAGGTTCTTTTACTAGGGAATCACCGTAGGCATTAAGGACAGAGCTTATAATGTTTCTTCCAACAATACAGATTTGACTAATCAAACAGTCTGCAAGCTTGAAAAATGAAAGTATCTGGTATTGCGTAAAAGATTTTTCAATAAATTTGCTTACTGACATCACTTTGGACATGCTTCTAGTCGAGCCACAAAATTCGGAAAAGGCAGAACTCAACTTCATGGTAATTTGCTTACCAGTAAGTATTTTCCATGGTTAATCTTGGAAGTCTTGAGACCATAATCTTTTTCACTTGGCAACAGACGGGTAAAAGGGTTAGCCACGGCAAACTACATTTGTTTTTCGGTGCAAATACAGAGTTTCATTTACTCGTAGTTTGTTTTGTACTCAATGATCGTCAATTTTAGCATTAAATATAGGGAGCAAAATACAGTTTATCATTTCACCGATCAATTGGTAAATTTGATCTTTTTATAGTTCATGAGTCGCTGTCAATCCTAACAATAAATGTGACGGCCCAAAAATCCAGTATAACAGTCCAGCGGATGTGATTACGGAAAATAACTCTCATCTTACGAAATGAATGTGGGAGGCGCTGTGGGCTAATGGTTAGTGCGCTGGACTCTGGATCGGACGGTCCGAGTTCGAGCCCTGGCCGGGGCACTGCGTTGTGTTCTTGGGCAAGACACTTTACTCTCACAGTGCCTCTCTCCACCCAGGTGTATAAATGGGTACCGGCGAAATAATGCTGGGGGTAACCCTGCGACGGACTAGTATCCCATCCAGGGGGAAGTGTAGAAGTATTCCAAGCTGCTTAATGCTGCGGAAACCAGGATAAGGTGCGGCAGTATGGGCCACTTGGCGCGAAGCTTTACCTTTTACGAAATGAGTCTGTTGTTTATTCGAACTTGTCTCCCAAAGCGAGTGGAAACTCCAAACAAGAAAGGTTGATGTCCTGTCGGTAAAACAACTAATTTGACGATTTTCAAGAAGGTATTTGTCTGTAAAATGGAGCTGCCGTTAGTGGGAAAACGAATTTGTATGAAAACTAAAAGTAAGACTTCTCGCTTCTCAGCGAACCGATGCCCTTCAGTTGGTTAACTGTTTTACCAGTATCTTTAGTTTGTAAATCATAGAAATTTCAGAATGTTAACTTTCCTCAAATTATAGAGCATCAAACTCCCGACTTTTACCGTACATTTATTGTAAATTTTGCCGTGTTTGCCCTCAACCAATATGGCGACAGAAACCGTGAAAAGGTCTATTAAGTTAACGATCAAGACAAGCAAACTAGCTGAAATAGCTTCGAAGAGCATAATTTATATCAGTTCATGTATAAACCAAATATAAAACTTACCGAACGTGCTCGCGTAGCCGTGTTCACCACACTTCCCCAATGACTGGAATCGACGCAGCATCGAAACTTATTTTTTTGAATAAAGTAATCGCCTTTGGCACCTTCGTGGTAAAAGGCTACACACTCGATAGTTCTTGTTTCCATTTTGCGATTTAGACAATTTACACGAACGCATTCACAGATCTTGTCAGGTCACTTAGCATTACCGCCATTACCTGAACCATGTGTCACCATGTAGGAACCATGCACAAGGTTGCCTGACGTCATTTCCGTCACGCTGTCTATACTAGAATACATGTATATGCGTCGGGTCACGAGAAAGTCTCTTCCGGAAACCTCGGAAGTGGAACGTTAGCCGACAAAACACCAGCACATTAACCAAGGCCGACCGAAAATTGATGATCCGATCCACAATCCGAATTTCTAGACTGACAGAATCCGGAAACCGGGCCAAAACTTTCAGCTGACCCGCGATCCACGGTATTTTTCAAATCCGCGAATCCGCTCGATTTATCGCCGAAATCCACAATCCGTGAGCTTTTTAAGGCCAAATTCGCCGATCCGCGAACCTATTCACCCCCCTCCAAGACGGTTCTGACTATTTTTATAGGTCTACAGAAAATAGCACTCGAATGATCTCGTGTGACAGTCTAAAAAATAAACAACAACAAATTCTCTTTCACTGCCGTGGCGGTATGAATCTTAAGATTGTATTGCACATGAATAGAATGAAACCTTGAGAAATTTGCTTTCAAATCCCCACAAAGATCCCACTGTAATATATAGATTTAGCCAAGGCTAAAAGCGAGGCTCCCATTAATACATTTATAATTTAAATCAAACAATAAACTTGTATTCCACAATTCAACTAACTTTAGAGCACATTCATGTGACTTTTCAGGGAAAGGCTAAGTGATTTTAGAGAAAAATAATTTGTAAACAGCCCAAGAGTGAACCAAATCTTACATCGAGTTGATAGCCTCATATGTACACCCAAACACTGGCAATCGTCTTCGATCACATTTATTAAGAGCCATAATGGCTCTCGATCACCGTAGGTTAATTAGGCGTGGAAAAAAATTCCGGCCGAATTTATTTCGTTCGACAAGTTTACTCTAAAAAATCTTGCCAAAAAATCTGGGTGCGTGTAAACCAACCTTATACAGCTATTTCGAGAAAGGTTGTCGGAAAAATGTGCACGCGACAACCCCGAAAGGTAATATGGGATATGATCAATACGCTGTTTCTGACGACTGTACCTGTCGAACCTACTTTTGTTGCTTTCCTTTAGCACTCGCAAACATATTTCGACGGGCCTTTCGTAGCAATTCTTTCAAATTTCTTTAAAGAACAGTGAACTTAAAACCACCCACAATTCCTTTCGGGATTGTCGCGTGCACTTTTTCCGACAACCTTTCTCGAAATAGCTGTATATCATTTATTCCTCACATCTGAGGTGAAACAGTACTATGAGGCACTGTTTTTATCATACAGACCTCGGACAACAGAATGCAGTATTTCACAATTTTGCAAAACAAATTGCTATCATTTAATATTCAGGACGATCGAAGCACGCGTGGGCTTTAGCTAAACCGTTAAAAAAAATTTCCAAAATCACCTATCCGGCTAGCCGGTTCTGACTTTTGCAGTGCTTTTTGTGGAGAGTGTTTGAATGAACATTAACACAGTTACGTTTCAACATAATAAAGAATTTATTATGTTTATTTTTTATTTTTAAAACTGGTTTAACGCGCGGCATTTTGAGTAGTACTCCTGGAAGCGTTGTTCATTGAACGACTGAAAACAATCGGCACAGCGATTAAAAAAAATAATAATTCGGTGAAACATATACAGAGACAACAATTCTCATTCAGGAAGACAAGTATTAAAGGTGTCTCTAAAAATCCTGAGTCTTAAAGCTTAAAGCTTAAGTTTTTGTTTTAAGCCGGCTTCCCAGTGTTTGCTTTTTTCAAAGGCGAACTCGAGGCAAGAAAATCGCTCAAAGCTTCTTTTACAGCCAGAAGATTCAAGATGCTGCATAAATTTTCCGCTTGAACTCACCTGTCAAATGTTGACCAATCAGAAAATAAAAATTGGACGTAGAGCGTGAACAACGCGTGAACATGGTGAGAAAAATCAAAAGCGAATGTCTTCCCTGCCTGTAGCAGCTGGCTGAATTTTCGCGCCCGAGGTCAGTTTGAAATCAAAATTTTGATTGTGCGGCACATAAACAAAACATATTCCATATGAATTAAAACAAAACAATTAAACTTGAGCCTGCGATCATTTGAAAACCAGTACCTTGTCAGCGGATAACTTCAAAAAAATACTCGACCTCGATGGGTCGACACCTGAGCCCGCGATACGCTCAAA
>NC_133205.1:14489769-14689769 GCF_958299795.1 Porites lutea
CTTTTCCCTATATCTCAAAAAAGAAAAACGACAACTAGATAAAAGGGTGAAACAGGTTAAACACGCTTTTCTTTTATATTACGTAAATTTGACGTAAAACAAATCTTGCCTACTGACTTACTTGTTTTTCTTGGCAATGTGTTAAATGAAACTTTGCTGGCTGGCTCATAACTTACTTCTGCTACCGCTGGCTGGCAAACACCGAATTCCGTTTCACTCTGGCTGGGATTGCGTAATTTTTGTTTTTTTAACCTTGCTGGCTGGCAAAAAACCGTCAAACATGATTGCTGGCTGGGATTTTTATTTTCTGAAAGTCTTGCTGGCTAGCAGTGTAGAGCGGGTATTTTTTTCCCAGGAAAGTTAAATATTAACATAGGTTGACGTAAAAGCACTTTGCTAGCGTTTACGACATCGTATAATCAATTCTGCGAAAAATGTTCGTTGGGTACTCCTGAATATTAGTCTAAAAATAATGTGACTGTTATCATTTGGGTTGTAATGCCATTTTCTTATCAAGTCAAGAAAGCTCCAAGTCAAGGAGGTGGAAAATATATTCAATACACTGCAGATATTTGCTCGCCGGGGAAGAAAATTATACAAACCAGAGGACGAACGTGAGAAAAAATAATTTGTTCCTTCGCTATTATATTACTTGCAGCAAATGAATGCCACGGGATAATGGCTAACGTTCGGTGGAAATAAATCTCTCTGATGTTCCATTAATGTCCGCCATCTTGTTTTGTCTCTAAGTACCCAGACCCTTGCATCACAGCTACATCGCTCGACCCCGCTAGTTTCGACGCCCTGGCTCCTTACGCCCTGGGTTATAAAATTGTTTCCAGCTGTTACGCAAGCCATATCTAAGATCAAAGGGTTATGCAGATCCGACATAATTGCTGTAAAAGTTTTGTGTATAATTTTATGTGCTTTTTAAAACAAACGTATTAGCTTAAGGAAAAAACAGCTGTTCCATTTGAACAATAGCGAAGTTAAAAAAAATCGAGAATTTTCTAATGGATTTCACTCGCGCCTACGGCGCCCGCGTTGCACAGGTGGTTTTTGTGACATATATTTCTTATAAATATTTTTTTGGTGTGTGCATGTTGATTGTTTCTGTCTATTGTCCTTGTGAGGAGTATTTATTCACGGATCGCACAATGCAAGAGGTCATCGACTTGAAAAACCCATTTGAGATTTACAACAGGGTGAGGTACATAAAATATATATTTTTGTTACCTATATTACAGTTTAAAAAACCGATCGCTGCGGCAGCCATTATTTTAAACCCATTCGAGTTTTCGAGATGAACTCGTACAGTTTCATCACTCAAAACCCTTCATTTCAAAGATGTAGAACCTAAACTGCCATTTAACGGGACCGTTTTAAGCCAACAGTGACTGTTAATAGAGTTAAGACAAAATGTATGGGGTAAATTTTCCCATTCTTTGAGAAACAAGGCGTTAAGGTTGTTTTAATTGTTTTGTTGACGTCTTGGCCAGAGGTGATTTACAGCTTGCTGGCTATGTTTACCGAAAAAATATTATTTGGAATAGAAGACTGTATCCTTGTATTAGCCAGAGTATTCCATGTTATGAATAATATTGCTGCAAGAAGGTAGTGATGGTTTTAATAGACATATATATTATACTGCAGATAACGAACGCTCAAACCTCCAGATAATATACACAGTATTGACCGCAAACAGCAAGGTGTTGACTACATACGCAACCAAAAAATCTCGGCATGAATATAGAAGACAAAAAAGTAAGCTAAACTTGATATTCAGTTGTAGAGGTAAATTACAAGATTAATTTCTTTTTTCTGAAGAAATTTCCGATACAAACAAATCAATCATGGTTTAAAATCGCAAAATGTTCGGGGTATAAAGCAGACTCCCCACGAAAATCTAGTAAATAACGCTATTACTCAACACATCAATGTAAAACGCAGATTGCGGACTATTGATTTCACCATGCAAAACCCTAAAAACGAAAGTTCGCAGTCTTTATTTTACTTTGCCCCATGGCTCAACTAAAAACCCTGTTTTTCTCGAGTTTACTGATTAAGTGGAGAATCAAGTCACCTAGAACAGTTTTAAAATTTCTGGTGGTAATTTAGGTCGCCCAAAAAGTTTCATTTGATATCATGTAAAAATTAATTACACACGCACTGTGTCAGCAAAAATTATGAATTACAATTAAAATTCGCTTTACGGAAATCAAGGATTAAAACCTTGGCAACCGAATGGAGCTAGTTTTTCAAAAGCATGACGAGTTTGGGATACGAAATATAACCTTTGAATTCATAAATTTAGGAAAAACTTTGATGCTAGCTTTCCGTTCGGCAAAATCGAAATGATAGAAGTAAAACAAGTCTATTCTGGTTGGGTTTATTTATTTTAGAAATTACAAGTTATAGTTTTAGGGAAATGTTCATTAAAAAGTAAAAAAAGTGTTGTGTCTTTTGTGTTGTTTTCCAAACGCTTCGGTCTTGGCCGTCATGTCTTCAAACGTTTGGGAGTCAACTCCATAAAATTAATTCACTGAACTACTTTTGTTATTCCACATTTTACTTTTCAATGTACATTTTCTTGCCCCGTGCATCGTAGCTTACTAGAATTATTGATTTTTTCGTTAATTGCGGGATATGGTTTGTTTTTATCTTGTCTATTTAATGAATCAATAGGGCATTTGCACATAGCGTCATTTTACTACTACGACCAGAATTATTTTTTTCGGTTTTCTTTTCATATTTAAATTTGGTAGCCCCAGTGAGGTTTAAATAACAAAAGCCCTAATTTGCACAAGAAAGCAAAACGCTGAAGGATCCTTGTTCATAGTAGTAAAATGACGCCATCATGCAGATGGCCTATTACCATTAATCTCTTCAAAAACTCATAAATAATTCATGCCTTCAACAACCTATCACGACCTCTAAAATCCTGTCAAACTTTAAAAATCCTGTCGAACTTTAAAAATTTCCTCCTCATTAGTATTCTTTATATAAAAAATACTAATAAGGATGACATTTCATTTCATTGCACGTGACATATGAATATTAATTGTCAGCACAGCAACTGACACAACAAATGGTGGGACGCAGTAAATTTACTGTTGAAAAAAATTAAACTTTTTTCTTTCACCAGTTTAATCAGCTAATAGTTCAGTGACAAGGCGGTAATTTAATATTGGCTATAGTTTTTTTTTTGTAGTGTCCAAACTTTGCACTCAAGACTTGCCAGTTGTGAATTTGCAAGACTCGAGTACTGGAATTTTGTTTACCTACCATTCGGTCATTCCAGAAAATTTTTTTTAAAAGAATACCTTTTCAGTGTAATAGTTGACTTTGGGGTAGGTACAATTTTCAGTTAACTTCCACTCCTCCTCGGCATTTTTAGGCTTCCAAAAAGCTCTCGAACAATACGCTATGTCCTCTTCGGTTAGTATCGTTCGTAGACTGGAAGTTTCTAAACACGTGTGAGATTTGATTTTCGGCTTACATAATAGTTTCATACGTAATGTTTTTTTCGTATGCTAATTTCCAACGTTCACAAAAGCGTCATTGTTATGATTTATTTAGACACGCCTTTCCAGGAAGGTTTTTTGAAGTCGTCCAATAAACTCGACGGTCGGGTTTTATCGGGGTATAAAGCAACTCAGCTTCGCCTCGTGGCTTTATACCCCGATAAAACCCTCCCGCTCGTTCATTAAACATTAGAAAAAAGATCATAAATTTAGGCCACTGTCGGGCTTTTTGTATTGTTTTATGTTTTAAAAATACATTATAAGTCATATATTTTTGAACAAGAGAGATAATTTCAAGTGGAAAGTGCTTTCGGAAATGTAAACATTTACAAATCCAAAAAAACTACTTTAAGTAATATGTTTTATCTTAAGATCTTGATGCTGGAGCTTCTTTAATAACACTCTGTCATCAATCGCTAGGTCGCGTTGACGGCGCCAACATCATCCTCGGAGACCCAGGGGCAGATAGTGGGGGCGAGGGAAAGTCTAAACGGTTGGAAATATATGGCGCGAAGAAAAGTAAAGAACGGCGAGAAGAGCCCCTGGGCCCCACTAGGCCGAGGGCTGTAGAGAGTTGACGTTTCATCACACGGCAGAGAAAATTTGCAGGAACGTAATGTTCTACCCGAATTTTTTTTTTCATTACCAAAAGAGGGACATGACGTCATCAGTCACTTGATCAGAGCGTTTTGATCAGAGCGTTTTGTCCAACCCTGAACGAGGACGTTTAGGGATGGACAGCCGGTAAAAGAAAGAAAGGCCCGACGAGCACTGTATTTCGGCATTTCGCTAGCAGGTCCCAGCAGTAACTAGCCGCGCTTCGAGTGAATAGCACGGGGACACGTGCTTATTCCCGTGTTTTAATGAATTGCAACTTGTGAAATAGGATCGGTGCAAGTTGGACGTTTGTTACCACGCTGGAATGGATTTAAGGTGGCTCCCTACAGTAAACTGGCCGTGCGTAGCCTGAGCACTAGTATGGCACGAGCTTTCAAATCCGTGCGACGTCCATGCAAAAATAAAACAAACATAGTTTCGAAGCAACCCCCCCCCCCCCTCCCCCCCACCCAATTGGGAAGCTCATTGTGCAAAACATTTGGTTAGTGTAGTTCAAACATTTCTGAGAGGAGACAATGTTACACTGTTTACAAGTCACTGACTTTCTCCATAAGAGTAAATTGTATGTATAAACGATATAAGCAAAAGTTTCCAAATACATCAATTCTTTCGCTTCAAAAGTAGACAAAAGTAAAATACTTGAAGTAAATGGTGAATGAAAACTTTACAAAGAAAACAAAGAAGTAAGTACACTAGCCTTAAAGGAAGCAATGTTGCTGTTTCTGGTCTTTGGTTTACGGTCAGTGGAAAGATCTGTTTCTGCCATTTTTGTGGCTTCAGTACCGTTAATTAACCTTGATTTTCTCGAGTTTCCTTCATTTGCAATTTGCACAGTTGCGATACCATTATACTGTCATTTTTTGTTAAAACCTGTAAGGGTTAAATTCCTCTATTAAGAAAAATTGCAAATTTCAAAATATTGGCAAAATCGTTTCAACGACCTCCTGTGTTTTCCACTTTAAAATGTTAAGCAATATTGTTAATATAAAGTGGCAAAGTTTAAAGACATTTCAACGAGTGAAATAAGAAATATTAAGAAAAACTGAGCAAAAATGACAAAATTACTGCCTGTCCAAGGATGCAATGTTGCCATGGCAACGGCCTTTATCTAGAAAATGAAGGAGAAGGAGCCTTCTTATATGGGTAACCTTAGCGGTGAATCTCGAGAACAAAATCGCGAAGACAGAGTAACTAGATTTCCTTCTGTAACGTATGCTAGATTGATAGGGCTTGAATAAAAGTTCTAAAATTAGCGTCATTTTAAATTTGAACTCGTTGGAATGCATCTAGGGACCATGAACGTACTTCCCGGCGTCAGATAAAGGCTTTTAATCGGCCTTTGAAAGAGTTTTGTTGTTTTCAATTGCCAATTAGTAGAATGAGTTGATATTTTTGCTAACCCGGTTTTCAAAAATCCAGGTATAATTGCGTTAGTAAAATCCAACTAGTTGGTCAAAAATATCGAGACAAAACAACTTTAGTTAGTTAAAGCTAGACTTAAAGCCATTGTTTTGGTTTACGAAGCTAGCTCTTTTCGCTACTAGTGGGCTATAACATATAGCCTTGTAATAGCTAAGCCAATCAGAACGCAGCATTGATAATAGACCACTAGTTGCCATGGATTTTACTAATTACTGATGTAAACTGACTTCGCGAAGTTTCAAATCGGTGTTATTTCAGTCTATAAATTTTTAGGTTGAGTGAGCTGCAGCGAAAGAGTGCCTAGTTAAGGCTTACATAACAACTTAAATAGTTAGCAAAACACTACTTTTTTCGCGGTCCGATAAGCAACAGGATTCCGCATGGAATAGACAACAAACTGAATGAATCATAGTGCACAAATTATCACCTCCTTATCTGCAAAAACCGGCAATGCCAATAGAGCCCGCTGAAACTAGACCTAGATCCAATTTTTCTGAGTCGAGAGTTGCTTTTCCAAGGTACAATCAGCGAAGCTAAACACCGACGAAACAATATTAATGGCTGGCACAGAATATTTTGGTGAAACCGCAGTTCAAACACGCGATCACATACCTGTCAACACCATGCGGAAATCACACAATCACACACTTTCGCGGCACTGTCCACAACCACGGTCACGGATAATCTTCTCACGTTTAGCATAAGCGAAATATCATCGAATAACTCGGAAAAAATCAGCCTATTGCCACATAAACAGCTCTGGACTTTTCTCTTACACTCGTCTTATTCAAGTTCCCGGATGTAAAGTCACACGGTCGGCGCATCACCTTGGCCTTGTTTTCACACCAGAGTGTAGTCGTAGCCGGGGTCAAAGTTCACCTGCAATTCTCCTAAGACCCTGTTACCGAAGCCAAAGACTTAGTGGTCACCTTAGAAAAGCGAACAATATCGTACCTTTCTGTCTCAGCCCGGATCAGGGTGATTGATCCGTTTAGCCAAATGAATTGAGAATATAATACGATATTGGACGATGCAGACTCTGCGAATCGTAATAACTTTGACCCATCTCAGAGCTTTACATGATACTCTCCGGGAAACTTTTCTCAAGGTGACCAATATATAAAACTGAACTGCTAAACGGCACCGAAACCAGCTTTAGGCGCCCGCTGATTTCAAACTGATAACTGTCACTTGTGTTAAAGAAAGAATTGTGGGTAGGGAAAAATAGGGAGGGAGGGGGGGGGGGGGGGTGGTAAGATAGCAATTCTGTCTACATCCACTTCTACACAAATCCCTAACCACAAGATAAGACAAAAAAAAAACGACATAAGCAAACAACACAGTAAACAAGCTATTAGACAGGGAAGGTTGAGAAAAATTACAAAATGTTTGCTAACCCGGTTTTCATAACTTCAGGTAGAATTATTCCTCTCGCCCTCATGGCCTCTGAGTTAATAGCCCATTCGGCCTTCATGAGCCTCATGGGCTATTGACTCAGAGCCCATTCGGCTCGAGGAATAATTGTTAAATACTCTAGGGAGCCACCTTAAGTCGACTCTTTGTCAAACCTATTTTTAAAGGGACTGTGACACGCTTCTGCGCATGTGGGGCGTCTTTATTTCTGTTCTGGCGAACGGTTTTTCAAGATTGGCTTTTGGTGAAGAATTTCTCTTCCATCGACCCTGAGACGCCCGAGAAAGCTATGTTATCAGTATTAAAGAGCTATTTGGTCCATTTTGGAATTAAACGCCATATTTTGTATTTGTGTGCAAGCATTGTCGAGAAAATTCGAAGTCATTGAGGAGAAGTGCACGAAGCCATGTTCGTTGTTGTCAGTGTTCCTACAAACGGGTCAAGTGTGGCGTGTAATGTGGTCATCTGGCTTTCATTTCTGTCTGTTAAGTTCTCTAGTCAACGATCTACCTTTTCCGGATAGTTCTCAACGTTAAATATGTAAAGAAAGTTGAGAAGAGTTTCCTTGATACAGTCGTGGACTACTAATAGGACGCAGTGGCGAGTGAAGCTGATCTACGACATGACATGAATTGTCTACAACAATTTACTCTCTCGAGTGACTGGAATCAGAAGGAGCAAACCCAGCAATCTTTTGTTGTACGGGAAGTCGTGTGAGGTTTGAGGAAAGAATCCATCGAACATGAAACGTTTTAACAGGCATTCGATTTATGACTCCGATCCGTAGTTTTTTTTTTTCCAGAAAGTACTGACAACAGGCCGCGCGATCTTTAGCGATGTGGTTCACACGAAATGTTCCTTGTATCTTTGCTGTATGAGCGTAAATGATCAAGAATTGATCTTTTAAAAATAAAGTGTTGTCTGAATGTTCCGTTTAATGTCTGGTTTCTTTATGTATTGACTCGGTAACGTTTGTTTTGCTGAACACCCGACACAACGACTCGGAAGGAAGAAATTGAAATTTATGCCATAGTGATGGGCTCCTGTTTATGCTTAATTTTGCGTTGTTCGTTTAGAATAATCTTTATACTTATACGTTATGTGGCTACTATTACAATGAAAGAAAAACACAAAAGTTTTCTGGCACCAATCAGAAGCCAGAACGGCGGTGACTGTTTAGAACTGGTCTGGTAAGGCATTGTCCCCAGGGGCTCTTCTCGCCGTTCTTTACTTTCCTTCGTGCCATATATTTCCAACCGTTTAGACTTTCCCTCGCCCACACTATCTGCCCCTGGGTCTCCGAGGATGATCGTGGCGCCGTCAACACGACCTAGCGACTGATGACAGAGTGTTATTAAAGAAGCTCCAACATCAAGATCTTAAGTTAAAACATATTACTTAAAGTATTTTTTCGGATTTGTAAATGCTTACATTTCCGAAAGTACTTTCCAATTGAAATTATCTCTCTTGTTCTAAAATATATGACTTATAATGTATTTTTAAAACATAAAACAATACAAAAAGCCCGACAGTGGCCTAAATTTATGATCCTTTTTGTAATGTTTAATGAACGAGCGGGTCGGGCTTTATCGGGGTATAAAGCAACTCAGCTTCACCTCGTGGCTTTATACCCCGATAAAACCCTCCTGCTCGTTCAAGTTGACAATTTCTCATATTGGACAGATGAGCAGAAATAAACAGTCCGAAGCAATTCCTATGGATGAATCTGCCGTCGGACTATTAATTTTCGTATGAGTATAATGAAAAGTAAACGACAAATAGAGGGAATACTTCGACACGTTGTACATATTGACCTTTTCCGTTTTGTCCCGATCGCAAACCGTGAAACCAAAACTCTGTTATACTTCTGTAAGTCAACCTAAACAAACACAAAGCCGCCTTGACAAAAAAGCTAGAAAGAACTAGAGGTAATGTAGTGCACATTAAAAGCAGTAAAAAAATGAATGCCGCAAACGTACCTATCAATTGTTTTTGAGCAATAGGTAGTTTCATTTCACCCCTCTATCCTTCCATCCATGCTTTTCTATGGTGTCTATCTGCATCTTGCAAGGCCTCTTCTAAACCAAAGATGTTTAACAATGTTTAGCAAAAAAGCAACTTTGCACGTGCAGCACTCTTTTTTGCCGTTGTTTTGCACGACTACAACGTGAAACTTCCAGAAACTTCTCAGTTACACGTTTTATGGAGGAAATGTACGTTTTCTCGTTCACTTTTTCTTCACTGCCGCTCATTTTCATCTTGCATTGGTGGCCGCTAGCATTTCTCATTTTGTCACCGCCGTTACAAAATTTCCATGTTGTTCTTTCGACAAAAAAAAACTTCTTTGTTTTTTCTCTCTCGCTCTAGATCTCCGTCGTCCTTTTTCTAGTTGAGCTTCGCTGGCCTGCCGCCCACTCTCTCTTTTTCTCTGTGTTTCTCCTGCTCTATATTCCAAATTTGTGGACAACACAATTAATCTAAGCTTAATACTTTAGAAAACACGGATACAGAGACAAAATTTCCGCTATCCATTTTCCTCTTCATTGACTCTTTAGTTGTCTCCGCTTTACAAGACGCCGGTGGCTATGCGATTTCCCGTCAAAATAACCTCCAGTTGCATTTGGGTTGCCATGCCTGGTGATTGAGTTATTTTACATTGGTATGCCTGTGGTGCGGACGGACGGTCGGTCCGTTTACGGTCACGTGATTACCAAATTTTCTCGGATTGGTAGTTTACCACATTTTCTTACCCAAAGTGCCCCGCTGTCCGCGCTTCGCGCGCGAGAGCTCCGCTATTAAGTTCAAAATTCATAGAATGTTCGGTGACCTGCACCAAAACATATATACGTCTAAATCTATATGCCATAACGTGTTCTCAAATTCTGGCGTTAATCAATCAATTACTTTTCATATGAACAAACGCGTCTCTTCTTGAGACGATTTAAAGCCCACTGCATTGATTAGATGAATTATTAGACTATCTCGAGAGAGTATGTCCGAAGTCTCCCGTAGAATCGTTTTTCAGCAATGCTCGTTATATATACCTTCGCTGGGTTGAATTTTGAGTCATAGGTGCTAGACAATTTGGAACAGATATCTGTTGAAAATAAGCTTTAAGACAGAATTCTGCGTTTGAAAATTAAAAAAAACACACACCTTCGAAAGCTTGTTGATGAGTTCTTGGAGCTGAGCGGTATATCGGGTACAAAGTGCTGTCACTAAGCATCTTTTACATGAAGTATCATTCAGCGTTGAGCGCAAACTTTTTTCCGGTTGTACGTGGAAATTGAATTCATCATAGCCATACAAATGAGGTACTCTGACTGTCTGAAAACTAGAGAATGCATCATCAAGATGAGTTTTCTTTTTACTTTTTAAGTTTGAAGTTTACTCCAACTCAGAGTATTCTAGGTTAGTTACGCCAGGCTAATAAATATTAACTGAAAAACACAATTACCCATGCAAATGAATTCGCAGAATAACACCTGTAAATCTTATTGAAACCTCCCTTAAATAATGCAATCGTTTCCTCTTCAACAAACTTTTAAAAGAGATACGCCCTTCTTCAAAAACTCTTCGGAGGTCCGCCAAATACCGCTCAACCAGTTGACACGAACCTCTCCCTTCACTAAAGATGAAAATTACTGCAATCGACAAGACTTACAATTGACACAAGCATGTTTAGATATCAGTAACTTTAATTGACACCCACCGCCTTCTTTAATATGACTTGCAGATTTGCGGAGCAATATTGGTTTGTTCACTGTAGTCAATCCATCTGAGGTTCATAATTTTCCTTTCTCGAAAGAGAAAAGAACATAACAAGACGTCGTCAAGGTAGGGTACTTGAAACATTTTGGAAAATTATATTTCCTTGAGTAATCGGTTGTCGCAGTCAACTGCTTTACCTGATGCTTACAACTGATAATTTCAATTTGCACTTAAGCAATGTATTTACAAATACATCAATTGCTGTATCTGTCAACTGTGCTTAGTTAAATCTTGTCTCAAAACGCAAAAGACGATGTTGTTCATAATGTAGTTATTTTATATGTATTTATATGTATAAAGGTAAGGTTATCTTAGATAATTAGTGTGTTCTTTAGGAAAAAGAGAAAAACCCATCATCATTCGTGTTCATCACGTTTATGCCAAAAAACTATTACAAAATTAACAACAAAAATAAACGTAATTCAAGCACCTGTTACCAAGGACTTATATCTCTATTTTTTCCCAGGTGAAATGAAAGAGAATTCTTACCAAAACAACATTTTCGAACTGAACTGTATTTTGTGAATAAGCGTCGTCATGAAGTATACCTTCAAAGTCGTAGGTACGCCAGGTATAGTTTCTCTCCATCCATTGGACTGTGTTTTCGTCAAATAAAAAAAGCTACATTGTAGGAATAAAATTCAAAGTAAAATAAATAATAATGATAATGAGGAAGTTATTATTCCTATAAGGCTATTATTCCCCTGATGAAAAATCTACAAAAGAAAATCTATGTGGGTGCGGAGGTATATTTTCCACCGCCACCCACGTAAAAGAAAGGAGTACGATAAACATCTCTTCAGTCAATTGTGATTCATGGGAACTGAGAAACTGGGAAGTGCACTATTATGAAATAGTATATCAAGACCAATAGTCTTCCTAATGTGTAAATTTTATTGATTGCAATTTTGCTGAGTCATATATTCCTCATTTCAGCAGTTACTTACTTAACAAAACGTCGAACACTGAATAACGTTTGGATATTACTAGTTAGTATAATATACTAAAACAGTGGATAGTGTTTTTCGAGCGCTCTGATTGGCTACTCAATCAGTGAATACCCTGCACTATTCACTGATTCACCTCTAGTTCCTCCGAGCGAGCGACGCCAAACTCGCGTACGTTACGAGCAAGTTACAAGCAAAGAACTTTAACAACTAATCAAGAAAGCTGTTCCCGAAATACATGAAGAAGGTGACGAAGTTCGGTTTGGAAGTTTTAACAGGTAAAGCTTTGTCTTTTTGACTTGAATTTATCGATAAAACCGGTAAAAAAGTTTTTTGTTTACAAATGCAAATTAATCTTAAGTCTTGGGTTACTATATATTTAGTTGACTTGTTCATAAATAATCTTAAAAACTAAATTTAATGATCTTTTTTACAGATTGATTTTAAATACAAAAAGAATTCACAACTCCTTTGGAAGAAACTTCCCCGCAGGAGCTAAACAAATGCCTTCAAAAGTCTTATTTGTCGGCAAGAAAAAGCGACGACCGCGGCCGTTCGGTCATCGCGCGCCAAAATTGTAATCGTTGGCAACAGTAAATGAGTTAAAAATAATCATTTTTGTGCTCAATTATCTCACTGTTTTAGTATATACTAAAACAAGTATTCTCCTCAGTGTCGGTGGCTAGTGGTGGATATTAACCTCAAATATTCGTGTCTCCACCTCTTCCAAGCATGATTTTTAGCCTCCCTCAGCCGCTTGCTAAATGCACTTGTTTCTTCTTCATCTTCTTCTCCCTCAATGGGGTGGGCATTTTGCCCCAGCATCAAAATGTTTGGAGTTAACACTTGTTCCTCCCCTCCGTCGCTGTGAAGGTAGGCTAAGGGCCAGTTGTTCAAATTCTTCTCGACGTCGATAAACACAGCCTCGAGTTGCTTAAAAGTAAGGTGTGTCCGACCTAGTCTCTTGTGAAGGGTTTTCTTCACGTCCTTGAACAAACGTTCATACGTGCCTCCCAGCCAATGGGATCTCGATAAGTTGAATCGTCCGTTTATGTCTTGTCTGGCCAGGTAGGCATGTAACCTTTCGCTTTTCCTGATGTTTTTCATCCAGGTTGCTGTAGACTTGAATACTGAGGCGTAATCTGATATCATGACCTTGGGCCTTGTTCTCCTGGCTATGAACAAGTTTAACTTTCTCTGAAATTCTACTGCCGTCTGGGTCTTTGTCAATTCTAAATGTACCGCTCACGACTTGGCGTAAGTAAACAGCAAAATGCAACACTTTCCCTGCTCCTTCTTTGTGATCTTGACAGCGATAGCTCCTGCAAAATCTATTCCTGTAGTCTCAAAGGGTCTGCTGGCTTCCATGCGGAACTGTGGCATGTCTGCTGTTGCTGTAGCTCCATAAGGTTTCGTGCTGAAAACCTTGCAAACGTTGCACGTGTTGACCATTTTCTTCACTTTCGATCTTAGTTTTGGAATCCACCATTCTTTTCTTATTTCTGCCATAGTGTTGGCCACTCCCAAATGTTTGATCTTTAAGTGAAGATGTTGGATTAACTTCTGTGTAAAAAGACAATCTTCGAGGTAAGTTAGTCTGTAACCAGGAATCCTTCCAACGCACTTAAGTACGCCGTTTCTTTATCTTCTACCAACCTCCACCCTGGTGTCTCTGTCTCTTGCGGAATTCTTTTCTGCACAACGCCCCTTTCCGCTTTTCCTCATCTGTTTCTTTGTCAACGTGTTATCTTTGAATGTTATGGTCCAGGCAGTGATTCTCAGTACAGTCCAGTACGGTTTGCCTTTCAACAACTGATCCCACTCGTAAGGCTTGTGTTCCAGCGCTCGCTACGACCTCTTTCAGTGGCTTTTCTTCCTCGCTTGCCCCCGTTAAATGCGCTATTGTTGGTTGTTCTGGCCATTTTTCTTCGTGCTCTAACCACCCGGGTCCAGTGAACCAAACACCTTCCTCCATCTTGTCCACCGACGCGCCTCTACTTCTTAGGTCGGCTATGTTCTTGTCTGTTGGGCAATATTTCCAAGACATATTGAGCTTCTCTGTTACTGTTGCTATCTTCCGGACTCGATTTGCCACAAACACCTTCCAATTATTTCCAGGATTCATCAGCCAATAGGGTGCCACTATACCGTCCATCCATATGGTGATGGAAACAACGAGCCACCTAGTTAGAGCGTGTCGTACGTTATTGGCCATGTTTTCTGCCATGTGTCCTCTCACCAGCTCTAGTCTGGGCATCGTAGCATTTATCTTGGAGATTCTTGACTTCGAGGTCACTACTCCTTGTACTGTGCCAGTATCTTGCTTAACTAGGGCTATTGTTACTGCAGAACAGGCCAGGCTGCTTGTGTCGGCAAAAAGGTGGAGATCAATAGATTTGACTTCATTACACTGTCTAACAAGGCTTCTAGGGACCTTTACACTTCAGAGTTGAGCTATCAACTTCAACCAGGCTTTCCCTAGCTTTTCAGACACCACTGCATTCCATCCCAATTTCTCATCACAAGCCTCCCCGTAGATGCGTTTTCCCTGAGCCATGGTAGGGGATAGGATGCCTAGCGGAACATACTCTTTTCCAAGGTGACTAAGGATGGTTTTCTTTGTGTTTTCTTTCGTTACTGAATGGCGGAATCTTGATTTCTTAAGTGTCGTCTTCCTTGTCCCAAACCTGCCCTAGTATTTTGCTGGGGTTTGGCATGTTCTTATCTTCCAACTCTGTTAAGTTTGACTCCCACTTGCGCACTTTGAACTTGGCATCTTCTAGTATGTGAGTAGTCTCTTCTTTAAACTTCCTCATTTCCTCAATCTGTCCTCCTGTCTTCATAAGGTTGTCTACGTAAGTGTTAGTTCTCAACTCTTCTACCGTCTCCGCAAAATTTTCCAGCTGTTGGTCAATGTGGTATCGCAGAGTGGCTCTAAAATGAAAGGACTGGCTTCTGCACCGAATGGCACCCTTGCAAATCGCAGATGCTCCTTTTTTCCGTGTAGGGTGAAAGAAACCGGAAAGCGTCCCTGTCTTCCTCCTTTATTACAATTTGTAGGAATTCTTTCTTGATATCTCCCAGCAGAAGGTTCTCAGACATTCTTGATCTAATCATTCTTTCCCACAGAAGGGGTTCGAGGGATGGGCCAGTGTTCATGCATTCATGCTTGCAGCTAGGGAATGAGGTTTGGCACTGGCATCAAACACCATTCTGACTTTGGTTGTGACAGCTTCTGTTCGAACGACAGCCTTATGTGGCAAATAGAATACTCGTTTCCCCGTTGGTTTGATTGGGATTCTTTCAACTACCCCTTCTTCTAGCTCTTCTTCAATTATATGCGTGTACTCAGCCTTTAACTGTTCCTTTTGTCTTAGTTTCATATCCATGTTCCGTAAGCGTTTCCGGCTTTGTTCTTCATTGGTTCCATCTAGTTTTGCCTCCGGTATCCAAGGAATGTTTACCTCGTACCTTCCCTTGTGCTTCCTTCCTATGCTCTCTTTGAACTCCGTGTAGACATCAAGCTCGTCATCCTCACCTCTGTCCCTGACCCACAAGACGTCCAGGCTGTAAAGCCGCTTATAGTCGCTTGTATCTCTGCTGAAGAAGCTCTGGCTATCTGAGTCGTTCCCACCATGGATTACCCAGCCAAAGGTCGTTCCTTCCACAATTGGCTCTCCCGGCTGTCCCTTGTATACTTCTTCGGTTCTTATTCGACAATAGTTACTGTCTCCCAAAATCACGTGTATAGGGTACTTGTCGTCAATCTGATTCTAGAACCTGTTGTTTTTAGTATGCTGGTACTGCTCCTTTAACTTGTTTATATCCGGTCTTCGTACGGTTGTGAAGTCTCGCAACTTCGTTCCAGTTACCTGAATCTTCTCACTCGCTTTTCCATCCAGTGACTCAATTAAGAGGTTAAAGATAGGCATAGATTGTCTCTTTGAGCCGTTTACGGTGGGAATCTCTCTTACCTCGTGACGTTCAGCCTTGAGATTTAACCTTTTGGCCGCTTCGCTTGTAATAAAATTCCCCCCATTTCCAGTGTCCAGTTATGCCCAAAAAGCTTCTCCTTTTATCTTTATAGGAATTATGGCTGGTATGGACCATTCATCGGCTGAAGGAGAATAGCTTGTTAAGACAGTTCCATTGTCTCACCGGGTGGTCTATTCTTATCCTTGTCACAAAAACTTGTATGATGCTTTGACTTGCACTTGAAACATTCTCGGCTTTGACATTGTTTCCCCTAGTGTCCTGCGCGGCCACATTTGAAACAAAATTTCTTTTCTTGGAAGAACTGTCTTCTTGCTTCTATTGTGTTAACGACTTCGCATGCGTCTCCCCAATGCTTTTCCTCACAAAAGATACAGACCGGGTCTCCCTTTTCCTTATTATACCAATGCTTCTCTCTTTTCGGTCGTACACCTCCACTGTCTCTGGGTGCATTATCTACTTTGTGTCTTTTCAACCACTGCCGAAGGTTGTTTATCAAGACCTCCATATCTCAGTTCTCCCAATTTTCGTCGGTGCGCACAATATCTGTCCTCAGCTGCGGTATTTTGTCAAGAGTGGACATCACGAATTCCCCTAAGCATGTCGGCCTCGCCCATTGTCAGCAAAGCATCGTAATTTCTGCTCACACTCTCGTAAAATTCCTGAATCTTCAAGTAATTGGATCTGTTGACGACAGGGAGGTTCACTATTTCTTCTACGTGCGCTCTTCTTGTGCGTTCACACCAAATTTGCTCTAGCCATACTCAGATTTCAGTCTTTTGTAGCCAGTTTCACCAGGCTTTAGGTTTGCTATCTTTGCTCGTACGTTTGGATTAACCATTTCCAACAGATAGCCGAATTTCTCTTCTGCGCTGATCGATGTGTTGCGGACTTGTGTGATAAACATGTTCTCGAATCTAACCCAGTCGGTGGGCGTTCCTTTGAAAGGTGTTATCATCAATTTGGGCTGTTTTGCTGTGGTTGAACGGGCTTCTTTCTCCAGCTCTAGCCGTTGATGCGTCACCTGTAATTCTGCATCAATTTTCTCCTCCCACGTACGTTGTTCGTGCTCTTCTTGTCGCAAACCTAACTCAGTTAAACGGCGCTCCTCTTCTTGCTGCTGTTCTTGTTTGGCTTCCAATCGTTTCCTTTCCATCTCCTCGTCTTTTTCCTCTCGTCTGTTATTTAAGAACCTCGCAAGCTCTTCTTTGTCCACAAGAAATGTGGAATACTTGGCCTTCACGTCCTTCTTCCATTGTCTCACCGATCGAGGAGATACACCACGATCTATTTTTAATTCCTCTACTTGCGAAATAAGATTCGATAACGTGCCCACGATTTTCTCTGCTCGTCTGTTGGCAATATTCATTTCTGTGTAATCCCTTAGCTTAATTAGCTCGTCCGTTTCGACCAGAAAGGACTTGAGTTTGTGTATTTCCTTGTCTATTTCTTTTTCTAGTTTTTGTTCGTCCTCACAGATGTGCCGCGTGTCTGCGCTTTCCTCGCCGTCGCTCATGTTTTCGAATTCCTTTACTCGTTGTGCAATAACCAGTAGAAGTCCGCAGTATCCTGGTCTCGGCACCACTTTGTACCGAACTTGTGGAGCACAAAATAGCTCGCTTAAATCGTAAATCCTTCTTTTATTTAAATCATCATCCGCTCGTACATTTTCCTCTCCGACCAATCTCAACAAAAGGTAATTTTGCACTACTCTCTGTGTCAGCTACTCCGATTTCAAATGTCAATCAAAAAAGGATAACACTGATGCGATACTAAAAGAGTCACATCCGGTTTAAATGAATGTCACGACATTTCCAGTCACGTTCCGGTAAGCAGTATAATGCAGTTCTTTCAAGTTTCAATCGCTGAGTTCCGTGTCTCCAAACACGTTTGCTTTATAAAGCCTTAATTTTTTTTTTTATCACTTTCCAATTGAGTATCGAATAAGGTATATTTTTTTATAAGGGTGTTTGCCAAACCGAACATTTTGATCATGAGCGGTCATTCTACAAACAGGGGTCTGAAATCCATACGTCTTGACAATTACATTTCGTTGAGGCCACCGAGGCGCTATTCCTCACAGATGTTTAGCAGAACGTGTCGCAACATTCAGTTTAAGACAAAAAAGGCCAGTTAGCCAAATTAACAGGTCATTTTCTGTATTACATTGCTTTAAAGAGCTTTTTGTTTCCTTTATCGCTATTCTCCAATCTCTGGGCACCTAGCTACTTTAATTGTCTAACGAAATTTCTTTCAATTTTCAAGGACTACTTTTATTGTATTAACGTTATTGTTTTTAACTTTAGACTGATCTACAGTATGAAACTGGTTTTCGTTATTTTCTTAATTTGGTGCTGTGATGCCGACTTACCCAAGCAAGTACGTGTAGGCGTCCTGGTGCCAATAACACCAAGATTGAATGGTGGATTTAGTGTAGGAGAAGGCATTAGAGCAGCTGTTAAAGCCGCCTTTGACGATATTAACAAAGATAGCACTATACTGTCTGGTCTGAATTTGACGTATGTGATTCAGGACAGTGGATGCAACTCAGTGAAAGCTGCGGGGATCGCTGCTGACCTCATGCACTCCCAAGCTTCCATAGATGCCTATATTGGTCCCGGATGTTCAAGAGCATGTATTTCAGCTGGACTTCTTGCACAGTACTGGAATAAACCAATAATATCCTTCTCTTGCTCGTCATCTGAGCTAGAGGATAGAGAAAAGTACTCAACATTTGCCAGAACTCAACCATTTAGCCGGACGTACTCACAAATTACACCATCGCTTCTACTAACAATCATGCTACACTTTCAGTGGAAAAGAGCAGCCATACTTGCTACAGACGACTCTTCGACAAAGATTTGGACCCCAGTTGCCTTTGAGTTAAAGAACGTTTTTAAAGAAAACAACGTAACCGTTTCTTATTTCAATGTATATAAATTGACCGGAGATATAACAGCTCAACGTAGACAGGCAGAGATTGAGATGGTACTGCAAGAGACCGCGGAGAATGCTCGAGGTAATCCTTATTTGTAGTGTTAAGAACCTCTAAAGATTAAAAAAGTAAGGCGGTTACACTTGCAAGATTCAAAGAGGCTTCAACGGCTTTTTTTTAAAGACAAAAAATGCGATATTCCAGGTAGATGGCTTTAAGATAGGCACAGGAGAATGATATGCTAAGATGTGTAACGATATAGATCCAAACTAGCCAGGCTATTAGGTGCTTCCTTGAGTCATTACACAGGCTTGATCAATAGTGAAATTGAACGCCGAGCTGGTTGTGCTTGTTAATGCACGCAACAAGGTTTTGCACTTTGCATCAAGCATCTAAGGAAATACAAAAAAATGGTTTAACCTTCAAAAGGAGCCCCACAATTTCCTAATTTTGACTCACAGCCCGTTACATGGCTAAGAATATATTCACCTTGCCTTCTTTGACGGATCAGTGTTCACTGTGAAGTTAACTTCCAGTTAGAACAAGAAAAAGTTTATGCCCTATGCACTTTGGGTAATAACAGCTTCTCAGAAGGTTCTTAAAATCAAATTTACAGTGACCGCCACTGTAGCCTAGTTTTAAATTTAATAACTTGTTTTTTTTTTTATTCCTTTTGTTGTAGTTGTCTTCATTTTGGGCTCCATAAGTGAAGTGATGCGCCATTTGATGGTAGCTAGGACGCTTGAAATGTTAAACGGCGACTACGCGTTTATCACTTTAGACTTTTTTGTCTCAGAATATCTAGCGACGTCTTTAGCAAACCAGTCACCGTCATTGAATAGGAATGAAACGCTGGAGTCATTTGAAGGATTAATAACTTTGTCTGTCAAGAAGCCAAGATCCGATGAGCTACATAATCTGACAAAATGGCTGAATAATGGACTAAAGAAAATTCCAGAATACCAAAGTCACTCCGCTTCTTCAAGGGTAAACAGAACGTTATTTTAAAAATATATATCTCCCTGGATTTATGACAACCGGATTAGCAAACATTTTGTAATTTCCCTCAACTTCCCCTGTCTCAGCTTTTTTACTGTGTTCCTTGCTTATGTACTTTTTCCTTGGTTGTTTTCTTGTTAGAGATTTGTATAGAAGTGGCTGTAGACAGAATTTCGCGAATTTTTGTCACCCCAACCCCCCCCCCCCCCCCAACCCATGTCTATGTGTCAATCAGTTTGTTACCTGTTCCATGCGAAATTCTGTCGTTTATCGCACAGCGAAAAAGGTAGTGTCTTCCTAGCTATAACCAGGCACTCTTTGACTGCCGTTTCCTCAACTTCAAAATTTCCAGACTGAAATGACATCGGTTTGAGACTTCCCGGCGTCAGATTACTGCGTCATTTTCAATTTGGACTCCTTGAAATACTTCTAGGGAGCACTAACTTACTGCCCGACGTCAGATAAAGGCTTTTAATTGGCGTTTGAATGACTTTTTATTGTTTTAAATTACCAAGTAGCAGAATGAGTTGATTTCTTTGCTAACCCGGTTTTAAAAATCCAGGTATTTACATATTAAGTTGAAAACCCCTTTCATGGTAAATTAATCAGTGGCAAAGACAGTTCGTTTGAATCTGAATCTAATGCAGTTTAGCCTTTGTAACTTTTTCAAAAAGTAAATCCCTGAAACAAATTTAACACTTGGGCTCCGCATTATAAAATCGAACCAAATAAAAGTTAAGGATTGGTCATTAATGTTAATTTAATTCAATTTATATTCCTTGTGATAGAATTTGGTAGTTCGCAGGTATGAAAAGCATAAAAATAACGTAACTCTACTTTTTCCAAAACTTACTGCCTTGAGTTTTAGTTACATTTCTGAACACCACTTGAGTCAGACTATTTTGAAAGGGTGGCCGTTCAGGTCAACTTACTCAGAAAGTAAACTCCTTTCTCAAACTTATCTTGGTATTATGATTATTATTATCGTTATCATTATCATTGTCACAGTCGCTGTCACTGTCCTTGTCATTATCATTATCATTATCATTATCGTCATCATTATCATTATTATTGTCTTATCATTATCATTATCATTGCCATTGTCATTACCATATTGCAATTATCGCTGTCATTTTCATTATCTTTGTCATTGTCTTTGTCATTGTTATTGGTATTGTCATTATAATTCTCATTACCATTATCATCATCATCATTTACTATTATCATTACTATTACTAACAATATTGATCCTGATAATATACCACAGATATTTCCTTATTTTGATTTTTTCCTTTCGAGGAAACAGGCAGCCAAGACCGCGCCTTACCTTTATGACGCTGTATGGCTCTATGCACATGCACTGAACCGTACTATCACTGATGGCAAAAACAAATCAAACGGTACAGAAATCTTGAGAAATGTCATGACGACTAAACCATTGTTCACTGGTAAATATTGCTTGACCCTTTACCACTACACGTGTCTTTTAGTAATTCCGATTAATTGTACTGTAAAAGTAGCCACCAGCCGTTACCAGAACAAGTGGTTCCTATCTCATGGGTCAATTTCAATAACCTGAAAGTATCATTCACTTTTGCAGGGATGTCAGGACCTGTCATGATAGATAAGAGAGGAAATCGAGTGCCGGCTTTCGTATTTGAAAATATTCAAAGCAGTTCAAATTTACCCTTTTTGGAGCTTAACGTTAACGGAACTGAGGTCAAGCAGTACACAGCAAAGGTCGTTTGGCCGGGGGGCTCGACCAGAATTCCTGATGATGAGCCGAAGTGTTTGTTTGATCCCTGTAAAGGTAACAAGATAATATACACGTAAATGCTAGGAGCCCTTAGAACTTTTGAAACTCTTGTATGGGAGTTCCCTGAAAAGAATCTCAAAGTCCTTAAATGGGCCAAAACACCCAGTTGTCTCTGATATTAAACAGCTTGCAGTAGTTTTAAAAGTAGCTTTGTTATGCTTTAGAGGCAACCCTTCCCTGGAGTGACACAAAGAAACATTATATGGAAATCTGTCCGTTAACTAACTCTTCAAGTTCGGCGATCGAAAACAAATAAATGGAAGAGGCTCTTCAACGATGGCAGCGATGAAAGCGATCTTTGTGACGCTGTTCGCTGAGGTCTAGAATAAAATTCTATATTAAGGCTGGTTTCCGAATAATGTTTGCGATGGCCTGAATCGTTCAGATCCCTGGAGTTTTCTCAGCGATCGCAACGCTTTTCTTGATAACCAAAGGAATTATGAGGCTCTCATTTGACTTTTGCGTGGAGGTTTTAGCGGGTAAGAATTTGTCAGTGGTGAAATTTTAATTCACACGGATGAAATATTACAGTTTTAACGAAACGAAATTTTGTTTACTGGCCAAACAAACTAATTTGTCTGAAAATGTGAATTTTTGCTTAACCGACACAAAATCTCGCATCGATATATTAAACGTCGTCTTCTGCAAACTTAGTGTTTTGGTTATTCGGTCTACACATCTGGCACGATAAATTTTGCCGTCACTAGAAATTTGGCCACGCCTGTTCATCAGAAACTCATAGTTTGTGTATTTTTCACTGAAATTTGCTTATTTCGCCGAATTTTGGTGAGGTTTGCTAACTTCACTTTTAGCTACTTCTGCAAAGTAGTGTGGTGTAACTTGGGAAGAGAATATAGAACCTTTTCTTACCTCAACCTAACCCCTATCGATGACATTAAAGAAAAAATTATGTCAAAAACGAGAGCAAGTGCTTCATCACGGGTTCGAGACACCGAGAAACAGATGAAAGCACGAGGCCGTAGTTATTCCTAGTAAACATGTGAAAGTACTGATTTCTCTTACACTACTTCTTCTGTCGATAGACCGTATAGGCGAATCTTTGTTTACAGTTTTTGCCTCATTAACATACGCGTTTCATTCCCTAATCAACTTATTAAGAAAACTCTGAATATTGAAAGAACATTAACAATTTCAGTTATCTCTGGAAATTAGAGCCCGGTATACCAAATAGTTTCGGAGAAATTCTCTTCCAAATGCTTAAAAGTTTTCAAAAAATGAATATGACCTCCTTAGCGTCTTCGCCACCCAGCAATTTCGCAATTCTTGATTGCTGCTATTTCCTTTAGTATTCAATGCAAAGAGCTGTAAATTGTACAAACTGCTCAAATTAACCAGCAATTTCAACTTTCGAACCCAATTTGTTAAAAAGGACGACATCTTCTACGGGTTAACTCATATGTTAATGAGCAAAAATGTAAACAATTATGTCAACAAAGATTTGTCGACGCGAAACTTCGTTCTAATGAAACGAAATTTCGCAACGAAATTTCGCCTCATGCAGAGAAATTTCGCTTCGATTAATCACCTTGCTGGCGAAATTTCGCTGCTTTTTCGTCTGAAGCGAAAGTTCGCAATTTGATTGCCGAAATTCGCGTAATTTCGCTTATTTCGGCAAATTTCGTTTGCATTTCTTTTGCACAGTACTGTATATACCGTTAATTACCTAAACAAAGTTAATAATTATAGGACTATCTCAGTATAAATGGACGAATTTTGTATCGTCAATGTAAAACAGCTGGATTTCCTATACCGGGTACGAATCTAACAGCTCGTAGCCTGTGGACATCCGCTTACTCACTTATAGACATCTCTTTCCCATATTTTTATTTTAAGAGGCAGTGGCGGTGTACACATTTAAGTACGTGATAGGTGACCATTCGATATTATTCGCTTCCAAGGGATTCTAAAAAGCCCCAGGGCACAAGGCGGTATTAGCTTGGAAGTATAGGGATTAGAAACATTTTGTCACCCACCAAAGAACAATGACCAGCCAATCTTTCTTCAAACGGCCTAAAAGAGGTTGAAATACTATTTAATTCTTTATATCTTTTCAAGAAATGGAGTTGGATAGCTGGCGCCTAATTGTTGTCGCCGTTCTCTCTCCGCTTGCTGTTATTTTATCTCTCTTGGCGCTCTATCTGTACAGGTATCGATTTAAAATGTTTCATTCTTTAATAAAATGTGATGAAGTATTTTTGATTTCAAAAATTCCGTTGACTTTTCCTGGGTTCCTTTAGGCGCAAGAAATACGAGAAGGATCTTTTTAACAATGCTTGGATCATAGACTTCAGTGAAATTATACCATTATCAGTGGGTAACGGGTTTGCTAGCAAGGTAAGTAAACTGAATACTGAAATAGTCTAACAAGAAATTGGTAAGAGCAAGTATCGAGCCTCAAATCATTTGCAAGTCTGATCTCAGGAGCGGACAGTTTTGTAATCATTGCCACAGATACAGATTTGTAATTAAATAGGGGACCCGCTCATCAAGACCCAAGATAAGATGGTCACAAAGCCTCGAAAATAATTTTTCCTGGCCAACCTGTGCGGCCTCAGTTTGGCCTATTGGGCCCTCCGAGCCCCACTGCCCCTCCTCTACATCCCCCACTTGATATTGCATTTGGCCTCCAGGGCCTTCTAGGTTTTGATACGTTTAAAGACGTAGGTAACCGTTTTGCATAATAAGTTGTGACAACGATGTTTCTTATTCCTTGTTCTTCGGTATGTTGCAGGTTGCTAAAAGCTTTTCGTGCGTTTCCCAAAATTCTGCCCAAACTGAATGGACTGCGGGGAAACAAGCAACACCACTCGTCGGTCGATACAGGGTAAAGCCTTACAGCTTTTTACAACATTTCCTTTATAATATCATGCAATCATTTAAAGAAAAAAATTAAGACTGAAAAATTCTTTTTGAGATTGAAGTTTAAGTTTGATACCTAAAAAGTGGAAGTAAAGGAGTGAGGAATTAGTCCTTTGAGGTCTTTTCTTTTCTTCCTTGTATTGTTTGATCATTTCATTACTGTTCTTATCATATATATGTTACTATTATTGTTATTTTCAAATTGTTGTTATTATTACTATTATTGTTATTTTCAAATTGTTGTTATTATTATAATATTATTATTATTATTATTATTATTATTATTATTATTATTATCATTACGAGGAAACAGGCTGGTTAAAGTACTTCGACTAGAAACTGTCACAGTCTCTTTTTACAAAAGATCATGTTTCCAGAAATGGCACGCTCAGTGTGTTCTACGGTAGGTATAAATTCCCCCAAAGAAAAACTTGTTAAAACGGACAGCAAAGAAACAACGCCGCAAGCATCCGTGTTACATCGGCTTCTGTATGACAGTGTGTGAGGTCTGAAACATCCAGGAACAAAATAGCTGTCCGTAATAGTACGCTGTCTGTAAGTTGTCGATGCGAAGAGATTATAATGTAAAGTATTTTTTTGTCTTTTTATAGGGAGACCTGATAGCTATCAAACGTTTGCACAAGAATTTTGTCAAATTATCTCGTGACATTTTAATAGAGCTGAAACAGGTGAAATAAATCACTTGCGTACGTTTTAATTAGATAGGTACAACACTAAACATCGATAAGTCAAGCGGCCCTAAATTACCGAAGGATCTCTAATTTGACATTACTAAAGGTGCGTCCGCGACTGCGCTCTTTGTGCGGCACTGCATTCAAACACAGTTCTACCGATCATCTTGAAGAGGAGCAGATCTCTGGTTTAGCCTGACAGATTATAGACGCTTTTGATACTCTCTATTACAAGTGAAAAAAATCGTGACATTTATTTCCACTTACAGAAAAATACTAATTGTAAGTTAAATTATTATTATTTGTTTGCGAAGGTACGCGACCTAGTTCACACGAACCTCAACCCTTCCATTGGAGTGTGCGTCACTTGTCCTAATATCTGCATAATCTCAAACTACTGTTATAGAGGCAGCTTAGAGGTGAGAAAGTTCCCCACAAGTCATAAAAACGGCCAGGAGGGGTCATTACTCGGAGGGTCAATCACGTGATCTTTTCTGTAGGTTACCTAGCGGCCAACGGAATGTGAAGTTGTTGTCTTTTGAATTAGCGCGAAAGTACTAGTTGAGGACAATTTTAAACGCCTTCTACTGGAGACGGGACCCCTAATTTGTCTGGTCATCGGAGCTACTGGAAAGTCCAGCGGTTTGTGGGGCAAAGGTAACCTTCATTTGTCAGTTATTTTAAGACCCTGATTGTTGATCTGGCCCCGCCGCCACTTTCCACTGTGCCGTCAATTAACGCTTCACCGACTGAGCTAGTCCTGTCACGCGGTTGGAAGAATATGAAAGGGTCTGAAAGTGACAAAGAGTAAGAACAGCGTTAAATTTACTTTAACCATGACTGATTTCCTTGGAACGTTTTAACGTGGTCTTCTTTTCAGGAAATATTGGCAAATGATAATATCAAACTTGACTGGTTCTTTCGTGCATCCTTTGCTCAAGACATTGCCATGGTAATTATTCAATTTAGTGCTATAAAACCCATTTAACATCATTCAAGAAAAGAAAACAAGGAATATTACCTTAATTGATTTTCCTTGTCACTGTATATAGGATTAGTAGTTAAACTGATAAATTGTAACTAAATCAGACTATAAGATAATCGAAGCAGCCCACTGTTCCTCTTAGTTTCAACAATATTAAAGGAAAACTACCATCATTAAAGATTGCGATATCGTTGCATCTTTTTAACGATAGCAATTTTCAAATTTCACCTAGGGAATGTCTGCGTTACATGCCTCTCCCTTACAAGTGCATGGTCATCTTAGATCATCCAAGTGTTTGATTGACAGCCGGTGGGTGTGTAAAGTGTCGGATTATGGTCTGCACCTTTTAAAGTCTGGTCAAAAGCCTGAAGATGTTAGCGAATATACTGAATACCAAAGTAAGCTGAGAGGTTTGAACAGTTCAAATAATCAACTAACGAAAAAAAAACTGTTCATGCACCCTTTCCCAAATTTGCATTAAATTCGTTAAGAGGCAAAAAGTTGAAAAGGAAAGATTAACCAAAGCATCTTTAACCTTTAAAACAACAGAACCCTTTGCGTCGCCTGATCTGTCGTCATATATGTACTCTAGTTGTGGGAATTCAACACAAAATATCGCAGAACTAAGTTAATTAATCACGATTTTTTATACCTTATCTAGCTATTTAAAATAATGAGTGAAGCTAATTCCGAGACAGAATAGAAAATGTTAAATTTTTTGGTTAATAATAAACAAACCCCAGCCAAACCTCCATTAACGGGACACTTGCTTTGGTCCCGAGGGTATCCCCTGAATAGAGGCTCCAGAGTACATCATTTTCCGAAACAGGTCAGTCCGTCCTTCATATATTTTAGTTTTAAAACAACAAAAGTAATTTCTCTCGCGGAGTTTTAACATCAATGGAAGGTCCATGATGATAAGCTGTTACATGCGTTTATTAAAGTGGAATCAATGCAAAATGTACAGTTTTTTCCTCATCTTTCGAGCTGACCGCTCCCCCATTTTGTAAATTAATTATGGTAACAAGTTTATATGCTCCTGAATGTAACTGTAATTTTAGGCTTGCAATTCTTACTATTAATTCGTAATTTGATTTGTGATGCGCATTTGAGCACATTATCCATTGGGAATTAGCACACAACAAATTGTATGTTATCTTCATCATTGTCATCATCATCATTTTCATTTTCATTATCGTTATTATCATTATTACTATTATTATCTGTTTAGAACTTTTTTGGAAAGCACCAGAATTTCTTGGGGAGGATGTAGATTTACCATTTTCACAACCAGGTGATGTGTACAGTTATGGAATTATCCTCAGCGAACTACTCAGTAGAGAGATGCCATATTTTTCATATAATATGAGCCCCAAAGGTAGGTTCTTTATACCATTATATTTTTATCAGTTTATGATTTCAGTAAAGTTTGTTCTTGTCTTTCTTTTCATTCATTATTGTCAAATTCATTGTCAAATTCATCGCACAAGTGTGGAATATTTTACTCGCACATGCTCGGATTGGCTAACTCCGAAGGTGGCGGACGAATTATTTATTATCCTAACAAAGTATTTTCTTTAGCAAAGGATATTCGTGAGACTCGTGAGCCCCGAAGTCGTCTCATTTAAACGTTCGCAAATGATCGTACTGGAAAGTCTGACACCATTTTTCCTCTTTAGATATTATCAAACAAGTAGCAAAACAGCTTATTCCTCAATTCAGACCTGAATATCCGACTGACATAGCGGGTGACAAAGGCGTCATTCGCTTGATGCAGATGTGCTGGGACAACGACCCTCTTATGAGGCCGACATTTTCGGAGATAAAGTCAAAGTTGAAATCACTTAATCGAGGAAAGTAAGTCTCTTCGTTCATCACAACTTCAATGCCAATGTAAATAAGCATTAGACGCAGTGCAAAATATTGACCAGTCCAGTTCCCGTCTGGATTAAAATTGTTGTTACATAAGTCATGATTCAGATCTAGGCTCGTGTGACGGATGCTATATATATATTTTACCTGCGTCATATCCGTAACCTGTCAGAATTTATGTTCTTCGTCTAATGCCAAATCTGCCCAGCTAAGCGTATCACCCCTTCCTTCATATAAAAGATTTTATAAAATTTTCATTCGTGAGAAAACGTTGTAAGGCTAGCTCCACCCCCCAAACCTCACCTCCCTATTGCAAAGTGGGCTAACCCATAGCACTGAATCGAGTGCTGAAAATGGACGAGTCCATTAAGTGAAACTAGGCCAAGATCTAGGGGATATAGTATTTAATAAATATATCTTGGAAATATAGTATTTGTATAGTGGTATCTTCAGAACTAATAGTGTTGGCGTTTTGACTCTGAAGCAAATAATGGTGGAGCGATGTAATGTTTGCGTCTCCTTTCTTCAGGAATTCTAACATTGTTGATAACATGATACGCATGATGGAAAACTATACAGACCAGCTTGAACATCTTGTGGACGAGAGAACAATGCAACTGGCGCACGAGAAGGCTAAAACAGACGAACTACTTTACAAAATGTTACCAAAGTGAGTACAGTAACTCTTATAGTTTTTAAGGTATTTTCAATTTTTGTTTGACATGTAGAATTTTTCATTTTGTACTTGATTCATTAAGACGGTTTTTAAAATGAAATTATTGCGCCTCCCTGATTTTGAATGCATGTTTATGACTCAGAAATCCTTTTTGTCCATAGCTCGTGTTTATGTCTAGATTTGGACCCTTGGGATATAATTGTCTTTGAGCCTGATCGCCATGTAAATGTACTTTGTTGGCCCAGATCGTTTGGCAATTTCACGACGAAATGAAAATCCAACATGGCAAATCTTACTGAGATGACAGACAGTTTAAGTCACGACGTAATTCCAGGCCACATGACGTCATCTGGAGCCCTTATGCTTAAATATTGACAGCTAGGCTCACTGTCAGAGCTCAAAATTCTAGGCCGTTTTTTTTCGTTCTGCCTTCTATCCCCTGTTGTTTGAAGATTGTTCAAAAAGCTAATCACTTCGTCGGCTTTTGAATAATTTCAGTTCAAGTTTATAATTTAATTTATGGCCAACACTGTCCTTGTTTATGTTTAGGTCAATTGCAGACGACCTAAAACAAGGAAGATCTGTAACGGCTGAAAGTTTTTCTAGCGTAACAATTTGTTTCAGTGACATCGTGGGCTTTACTTCCATGGCCGCCCAATGTACACCAATGCAGGTAAAATAATCAGAAAGGGGTTAATTTACATGCCGGGTCTTAGAACCTTATTGCACAGTTAGCTTCCATCCTTTCCGTTTTTGTGCAAGTGAGGTTAAATAACGTTTAAGAGGCTGGAAATGGTTTTATCAACTAAATGCGCGCGTTTTGCACTCAATCAAAATGTAGCTAACAAATGTCGCAACACCGGAAATTGAATACTGACCAAAAGCGCGTGAACTGGAAATCAAACAAAGTTTATTCAGTGATCAGCCGTGGTCATTTGCATACAAGCAATCTGTGTCATCTTATTTGCCATTTTCACATTTCCATAATACACCTTTTTTGTCCCCAAAACTTTGCACTCATAAGCATTGTCTTAATTTTCTTCTTGGGACCACTAAAGGCAAACATTATGATGCAATTTTTGGGGGGGCGGGGGGGGGGGGGGGGGGGGGTGGGTGGGTTGTGGGGTGTAACTACCGAAGGCGACTTTTCTTTATGGTATGTGACAGCATTCAAACGCAACAACAAGAATGGATGTCGATGAAGTTGCTATTAATGACTTTGTTAAATCGATAGTTGGTTTAAACTGAAATTAAAATATAAAATAAACTTACAAAATGTAAAACGGCTACAAAGCGACAAAATAAACCGAAAATGAAACTAAAACACGGACTGAAACGTACATTGTGTAACAGTGTAAACCATGAAGAAAGTAAACTCTGCCGATATAGGAAAAAACTGCGCGATGTGCACTCCACTAGGTGAAACTTAAAAGTGGCTAAAGTCTGGAACTTAAACTTAACTAAAAAAGGTAAAAAAAATAAAGATGCAAATGAACGCACTACTTTTCCCAAGGGGGGCTGATTAGAGGTGGCTACTGTTCTTGGGTGTTTGATACAATAGGAGGGGGTGGGGTGGGGAAAACAAGGTATATTATGGGAAATAAGTAAATTGGAGAAATCTGAGTTTGGGTCGTATAGATGCCACATAAAACTGAGAGAGGATGAGTCATAATTAATAGTTAAGTAGCTTGTGAAATTACTTTTATATTGCTGACTGATGAGAGGTTCCTTTAATCATACAAAATTTCTTCTCTTCATCACATTGACATTTTTTCTAACATTCAGTCATTAAAAACCGAGCCCGAAAAGCACTTTAGAAAGTAACACTTTTGAGGCACTTTGAACCATAATAATTATTTCGAAGTCGTTTTCTCGTCATTTGTGATTGTATATCTATTAGTAATTATGGACGGTAATGGCAGTAAATGAATGAATAAGGAAATAATTATTGCTGATCGCCAATAATTATGCAGGGAACCATACCAAGTTTTCATCTTTTGTCTGAATTGCAGGTGGTGCATTTTCTTAACGAGTTATATACCTGCTTTGACAACATAATTGATGCACATGATGTTTACAAGGTTTGAGTCTAAAATATATTTCTATTAGTAAAGGTAATAGCATGATTTGTAGTGATATTTGGCATAAATACCACAAGTGATATTTCAATATTGTTATACGTAATTTCACCAGCCGTTATGCGAGTGAAATTTGAGACAATTTTGAAATATCACGAGTGGTATTTATGCCAAATATCACGTACAAATCCTGCTATTATTTGTTTATACTTCTACCCGCAAAAGGTTTGTAATTTTCACATGTAGGTGTTTCAAATTAAGCTGAAACACCACTGCTCTAAGCCAATCAAATTGCAGAATTTTCTCATGTAGTAATATAACTATAAATATATTACTATAGCGTATTCTTAACAGATACGACGAATAGGTCAGTGTATCTGGTCATATAGCGTAACAAACACCTCCTTTGCACACTGCTCAGTTTGTAAATTGTCGATTTGTACGAGAGCATTATCGTGTACGTCCGATCTGCGGTACGCGCCGCGCTGTTCCAAATACTCTTTCAACTCAATCGATATTTGACCGATAAAGTTCTCGACATTAGGTAAGCGTCTCTAAAATATGGGATAGAGGTAGGGATAGGATAAAAAAATCAGGAGATTTTGGTCTAGAGAAGGGTATCATTTATGGCAAATTGCCCATGCAGTAGTATGAAGTTGAAGTTGCTGTTTCAAAAATTGAATCTGAGTCTGGGTAAGGGTAGGGATTTTTGGTGCCTAGTCTAGAATAAAGCATGAAGCAGAATCGCAGGTTTAAATTCGTTTATGGGAATCGAAATCAACTTTGCTTGGGAACGTACGCTCCCTGTATGTATTTCCAAGTGTACCTCTCTTGGTAATAGGTTGAGACAATTGGTGATGCATACATGGTGGTATCTGGTTTGCCTGTTCGGAATGGTAACAAGCATGCGGGAGAGATAGCTACGATGGCGTTACACCTCCTGAGTTTCACGAGAGACTTTAAAATCCAGAATCTACCCAATAGCAGACTTCAGCTGCGTCTAGGAATTCATACCGGTTTGTTGATTTGCTTTTTCATCAGAGTTTTTACTCAATATGAAACATCTTACATATCATTATTTCTCCGTTTCCGTGTGGCTCAACTCTTCCAGGTAATCCTCCATAATCAGCTAGTGTTGACCAAATTTAGAAGATGCATACTTGCCGATATTGACATACGATTAACGATTGACGTCAGTTGTACTCAGGATAATCGACAATGAAGGGGCATACGGCGCGCTCTCTCAGAGATGTTTTGCCACTGTAGAGATACAAAAATTTCAGTGGGACAAAGATTTTCACGCGTCATGGCTCAAATTCAAATACAAATATATGTACATTCACCACATCGACAAAACGGCCCTGTATTAACAACATAAGATTCCTCTATCTCGGATTTGTTATTTATGCATATGCAAACAAGCTTATCAATAAAATACAAGAACCCTGTTCTAGTCCATCTCTCAGGCTATGCTTACTGCTTACGCCCGGAATACGAATAAGAAAAGCTGATAAGCAAAACGACTCTCTCTTTACTTATTTTTTGTATGCTTTTAAACTTAAACGTTTTCTTTCACGATTCTTTTTCAAGGCCTTGACTCAAACTGAGAGACCCACCACGTCTGTTGTTTTGAAAAAATCAGAGAAAGCAGCTGAGTCTAATTATAAGCTGATCACATTTTTCACCATGTGTAGACTTTTTTTTTTCCTCAAATGTTAAATTATAGGGTCTTGCGTCGCTGGAGTTGTAGGACATAAAATGCCTAGATATTGCTTGTTTGGAGATACTGTCAATTATGCCTCGAGAATGGAATCGACTGGGCTTGGTGAGTGAATACTCTTAATTACGAGATTATAAGGGACTCTTCCACCTGTAGCGAACTCAACCAGGGCCACCTGAAATATAAATTTTATTGAGATACTGTCATTTTAATCTGATAACGAACTACACAAGGTATACTTTATTGTTGGGATCGTGACCTGATTCGTTGGGCAAGCAGCAGTGTCTTGGGCGGCCCCAATTGAATTCGGTGCACTGTTATCAAAGTTAGGCCCAGCTCAAACGTCGAACTTTTCAAATCATACAAGGTCGACGGTTGATTTGAATTTAATTAGTTTTCGAATTTGAATTTAATTATTTTCACGATGTTGACAATGATCTACATTGCTTCAGCTAGAGAAAAAAAATTATAAAGTAAGTTATGCATTAGGTTAGACACATGGAGAGTTTCATCGTTTGTAACGAAGTCGCTCCATATGGGCCAGTCGAACTTAATTCATGGGTCTACTCAAAATTAGATATGTTGGGCGACTTAACTGATTAAAACGTTGATCTTTTCGTTTACTTAATCGAAAAGGATTAGAATCGGTACATGAAAAGTTCGAACTTTGAACTGGACCTTGGGTTAATGAATATGATTAAGAATAATGAAAATGTACTTCTTTTGTTAATTATATTGAGTGAAACCCAGTGTTGTCTTAAACAAGATTTTCTTCTTCTTTTATTTAAAAAGTTAATATTTTCTTTGTTGATCAGCCTTAAGAATTCACGTGAGCCCAGAATGCAAAGCTGCGTTGGATCGTATAGGAGGGTTTTATTTGAAGGAGAGAGGTCCTGTAATTTTGAAGGTTGGTTGAGAAATAATGTGACCCCGCTAATCATCATCATCATCATCATTAAAACATTTCTCACTTCACGATTAAATTGTTTGGAAACAGCTACTCTTAATTAATCCGTCAAAGTTTTTGTGTGTTCACAGGGACCGTAAAAAGGCATTGTCTAGCACCTTTGAAAAACGAATCCCTTTTTTTTATTATTCAGATTTACAATGGGTATTCGGGAAAACGCATCATGCCTTTCCATTTTATCCCCTGATCACGAAATTTAAAGACTCTCGAAAAGCTATTTTTTTTTGGCATGGGTCCTGGCTTTGGTTGGACTGACTGGAATACTAGATCATTGAGCTGCTGTAGTTGTTCTCTTTTATTTTCAGGGAAAAGGAACCATTATCAGTTATTTCTTAAACGGAAAGGAAGGGTTCACTAAACCTCTACCGAACCTTCTAGATGCAGCACCCTTGTCAGAACATGAATTTAAACAATAATGGAGGAGCAAACGTTATAAACAAAAATGTGACACTTCACAGCGTATCATCATTCGACTTATCTCCCAAAATAGAATCTCTTTTACATAAGAAATGAAATATATCTTAATTAACGCAAAACGATGCGATATTACATAATTTATTATGGAAACATATTTATTATCAAAGCAGAGTTTACCAGACTGTAAATAAAAGTTATGCTATTTAGAAGTAAATTTGTTATATAAATTTTACTCAACATTATTAATCGCACTTAATCACCCTATCACAGTAATATTGGCATAGAAAATGTCCTCTTCTCTTGTTCCAAGAAACTCAAGAAAATTGACTTTCTTGTGAGGGGACTTAAAAAGGAAATAGATAAATCCATTAACAAATATGCAAATTACAAACAGATAAGCAAGTAAATGAATTATTTTAAATAAAGTTTATAAATTAAAACACAGAAAATGTGTACGTTTGTGATATTTTTCCTTTCCTTTCCTTTTTTTATGTTTTTATCTTATGGATGGTCTTTTTGGTTGTGCCGGGTATATACAGTGTAGCCTTTCTTCCCGGGATTTTACTTTAGTGTTGGGGCAAAGTATTCACGAATTCCTGATAAGTACATGTCCACACATAACGGCTTGGAAACTAAAATTTGATAGCATTTTGCTTTGAACGAGGGTATGGGCATGATTTTCAGTTGAACATGCCTAGCGAGCGTAAAAATTGCATTCAATCTGAGGATTAATGAGAGAGGGAAAATTTTATATATTTAGGCATGACAAAATTCAAGGGAACATTGGTACTTAGAAATTACATGTCATAGGCATGGAAAAAATGGGTTCATGCCCTCGCAACCCAAAATTGACTTAGCTAAACTTAGGTCCCAGATCTCTCGCCGGGTTGATAATTCATTCCCAGTTTTTGCTCGTCTGGTTTGGCATGCCGGGCATGCAGATCGTGCAGCCAGTGCCGCAGCCAGTTGGGTTTGCCATGCTCGGCATGCCGGGTATGAAATTGGCATGCCCAGCGTGACTGATTTTGATGTTCGCTCCCGCATCATATCCTGAGAATCACATGATCGCCAAATATATCTTAGAAGGTTGAAGTTACAGGCTTCATGCCTGGCAATAAATGCAGATTATAACAAAAAAAGTTATGTTCGACACAATGTATGTCACGGGATCGACTGGCAAAACTGAAGACAGAAGCCTGGATTTATAAATAAAAAGCACAACAAAACAACATTATTCATGCATAAAATAGAATACTTCACTTGCAATTACAGATCAATTAATCCTTTTATTTCAAAGCGATACTGACATTTCTGGGTCCAGATCTAAATTTGATCGCGGAAAAGCGTTTTAAACAATAAGATAACAAATCTTCTCCGTCAGTATAAACTTTATATCCATGCTTAAGTTCTATCGCGTCGGAATGTTTCTCGGTCAACAGCATTAAAAGACTGGTGAAAATTAAGCTTACCAGGACGTTCAAGTCAGTACGAGAGTACGACGTCAATACTGCAAAGACGTTCTGATTTGGTGAGTTTGGACTGCCTTCTCAGAGAGATTTTGCTTAGGTTTTCAGTGCGCTTCTTGTCGGCTATGTGAATTTTGCAAACTGTTTTACTCCTTGCTGACGATAGTCCTTTCAGCAACGTCATCTGCTCCATCCGAAGATACCCCGAGCTCGCACGAAATCGGCCGAATTTCCGCAGAAGTGTTTTCGGATGACGATGAATTTAGTTTGTTGTAGCGTGGCAGTTGCGGCGTCACGATGTCGTCATGTCTCTTCGCACTTGTTTGTCTTTTTTTTTTTTCTTGCGGTGCATGGTTGGGATGTTGGTGAATGCTGGACAAGAAATGGATTCTGCGAGAGACTGTAAGTACAAATTTAGTATTAATTTGGTAAAGAAAAAGCCTGAATATCGAACAAATCCCGTGAATTATCCTTTTAGCATTCAGTTTATCTTGCTGCTCAACATGCCTAAGAACTCTCAGGCATAAGTGGTTTTCAACTCGTTCACTTCGGATTGTTTCTGTTTCTACGTCTTGTAATCTTCTTCTGCTGTTAAGAAGACTAGAGAAAACTTCCAAAATATAGAAACCAATAACTTTTGAGACAAAATAAAATATCCGTAAATCAAATGCCAAAATCAGATTTGGATTTCGCTTTCAAAAAATGAACATGCTGCAGGTGTCAATGCAAAGTTGTAAACAACTCAATAAGCAGTCTGTGAATGTGCGTTTAGGTCCACAGAACTAATTTTTCTTTTGGATGTCTTATCCAAGCAACCTCTTATGCCTTACATTGCTTGTCTACGAGTGTACTACAAAATGCTTTACTACAGTAAGTCTTTGAGAGGCGATTCTGGTAAATTTATAGGACGCTAAAATGCAAAAAATTCTAAGCTTAAATAACCTGGCTGGGTCCGATTTCTGAATTACAAAATGTTCACGTTTGCCGGCTCTTCTTTAAATAAACATAGTTTTTGAAATGACTTTGTACTATTTTAACCCGAAAATTATGATTGGGTTATTATAAAACTTTTAAAACGGACGAAAACTAAGCTAATAAACATGTTCAACGTAAAAAACTAAGATTTAGTCGCTTTTTCAACTTGGCTACCTTTACGCAAAAACAAAAGCAAGCAATGAGGCTTTTATTCGACATATTTTCTGAGAATTTTATCTGATCAATTTAATGTCTCTAGCATTATTTTCGTATAGGAATTTTCCTAATTATTTGAGCTTTTAATTTAATAATTTTGATACTTTATAAACTTCTCATTTGATAGCTTCACTTTTTTTATACACCGATTGAGAAACAAATTCTCTCTCGTTAAATCCTATTTTATGACCTATTTATTAGAACTCTAGGTAACATGCAAAATGATGTAACAGGACAGGCTTTAACCTTTGGTTCTAATTTATTTTTTCTTCACAACCCCCAGTAATCAGTTGACGGGCCATGAGAGAATATCGCCACAAAGATGCGAAAAAGTTTTCGATGAGTTTCCTTTACATATTCCTGCTTTATATATTTGTCTACACCTTACCTGCTTAAAAATGAAACTGTTGTTCGAGTGTCAGTCAAACTCGGGATAATCTTGACTTGCGAACCCAAATGCAAAGGTTTATTTCGCAATAGAAGAACGTGTAAACATCATCGAACAACGCAATGTAAATTGGCTAATGTGAAACCACGTTTCTTTCACTTTATTTACCATGTATTTATCTCAATTGCATACCTTGTGAAATTAGCCTCAGACAATTAGTTGCGACCTTTAACAGACTCAACAAGTCAGTATGAAAATATCTTAAGAGAAGCTGAGCTCTACACGTTCTATTTCATTTTTTCATATTGCCCTTGCATGTGTTAACATTCCATTTCTTTTTTGTTACAGGTAACTTCCAGACATGACGAGGAGATCATTACTTTTCTAGAGAGCAATTCTTTGATACTGTCAGTTATTACTGACTTATTTTGAGTTAAAATCAAAGAACACAGACTCTGGTAATGACACATAAACAATAATCCCTGGCAAGCCTACAAAACAAGAAAGAGGAACTCAGACTCCTTATCAAAATATGAAACAAGACAAAAACAGCTTTTCTAACGTAGGGAAAATTGCGTTAGAGAGATTTGTAATTGCAACGTTATATTCAAGCACATTGCATTGTCGAACATCATAATTTACTGAAAAATGGACAGTGATTTTGGAGCTTAGCTCAGTTTGTAATGTAATGAACGTTGAAAGATATTCTATAACCTTGTATTTTTAAAAGCTTTCATGGAACATAGATGCATTTTATTATGCAATGAAATGAAAATAGTCTCTCTCTCTATTTTTTAATGATTTCACTCAATTCCATTTTATTCGCAATGTGAAATGGGAATCCTATTAAAGACTCATTAAAAGGGGTGAGGCCGTTTTTACAATCCCCCAACAGGTCATCTCCACGATGACGCTGTTTTATTACTACGGCAGAATCCCTCAGGGTTTTACTTTCTTGTGAAAATTAGAGCTTTTGTTATTTAAACTTCGCTGGGACAACCAAATCTATAAAAATGAGAGGAATAGCAATGACGTCATTGTGTAAATGACCTATAAACCGTACATCAAACGATAAGCACTGTGATCTGTTTAGTTTTTTTTTTTTTTAGCCAGGCTTAAAATATCTGTAGATTCAAGGAATTATAACCTGTGCGTTGAGAGCATGCTAGAGACCGATTTTGGCATGCCCGGCATGACCCAGATTATGGCACTCCCGGCAAGCCAGAGAATTTGGCATGCCCGGCATGCCGGAGATTTTGCTGGGTATGAATTACTTATTACTAAAACCTAGGCCTCTCGCGGCCTGGGTGAGAAGGTCACGGAACCTCAAATTATGCTTACAGGGCATGCGAAATTCTGTTGCATGCCAATTTCAATGCAAAACCACTCTGGGGCCACCCCCTCTATTACCAGTGAGCAAATCATTGACGATAGGCATGGGAAAAATCCTTGCATTCTAACTAACGTTGAAAACGTAGCAGAAATTTCCTCAATTGCTGAGTCATGCCCTAGGGAGGCTTTAAAATACAGAATTTCCTGACATGAATGAGGGAATTTTCCGTAAACAGCATGTGATCATGCCGGCTAGGACGTAATGCCTCCGTATTGCCCCTTTTTACAGCTAGCTAGGCTCATTTTTAGGTTCCATGGCCTGAAATGACGAAAAATTCATGCCCTAAATGTAAATAGTCCAAAAACGTCCTCGAAATTTTAGTTTCCAAGCCGTTACATGTAACAACATGCTGTTGGTTTTTTTTCAGTTTTTGTAACACAAGTGAATCGTAACAAGAAAGTCTAAGCTGACAAGACCACACGTGCAAACAGCTTTCAAATTTTTAAGATCTGGTAGTTTGTAAAATCATACGACTTCGAGTTCAATTTGGAACTTATTTGCACGAGTGTGTTTTTCAAAAAGTGTCATAATAGTCCAGTTTCGAGTTCGTTATGACCGCTGAATTAAAGAAGTGAAGACGCATTTTTACAGGCTTAGCCTCCATCTGAAGAAATATATCCACAAATTCCAACGAGAAAAAGACCAGTTTATTAATCTGTCTATTGTGTATATTCAAATTTCAAACACTTACTTGCCGGAATTTGTGCATGTTTTACTTTATATCGAGGCTAACCCTGTGTTAATATGTCGTTGATGTTTGTATTCAGCAGTAATTTTTAATTCGAAACTGGGCTATTGAATGAGCCAGTAGGGATATACTATATATCTTAAATGTAACGAGAAAAGTTGTATGATTATTCATTGTTTTCGTGAATAATAGAAAATGAAAAAAATACTTGCCTGGTTTTGTTTGGACGCTTTCAGCGTAGTTGCTTGACTTATTTAGTATCAAAATCTTGCTTCGAGGAGCTGAATTGTCTATCCATAAATTATAGAACAGGTATATCGTTTCTCTTTTAATTGCCTGTCCAAAAAAAGGGAAAGGCGCACACGAGCCAAAGACCCAAACGGCCGGAGCTTATCGCGGTTTCACCAGCATGAAGCACCTAGGAGTATCGCTACTACCCCCTGGACGGGATGCTAGTCCATCGTAGGGTTACCCCCTGCAGTGTGTTGCCGGTACCCATAAATACACCTGGGTGAAGAGAGACAAATTGGAGTAAAGTTCCTTGTCTAAGGAAACAACGCGACGGGCGAGGCTGGAACCCGGACATCCAGATCCGGAGTTCGAGGTGTTAACCACTCGGTCAGAGACGCCTCCTTGACTGTCCAAAGGTGTCGTCGTAACTTTGAGACCTTTGGGCTCATAATCGTCCTCTTATTCGTTTTTGTTACTCGTGAGTCTCGGCGTAGAAGTGCTTGGCCGAGCAGTTTGTTGAGGTCGAAATGCTCGTCTCCCACTTTTGTACAATTGTTACAAAAAATAGTAATAAAATAAGCTTTGTACGCAGGCAATTTTACGTGACTCACAACTTTAAGGCACTTGCCAGCTTCCCGCCAGTAGATTGCAGCACCTGATTGGTACTTATATATCTAATGCTTATTATCCGAGAAGACTAGGCTAACCGTTTGCAGATGTTTTTACAAAGGCTGCACTTTATTCTCAGTTATTTAAGACCCTTAGTGTTGGTCGGGCCGGGGTTTGGACCCGCTACCTCCTCTCAGCAGTCAGGCGCTCTGATCTCCTAACTGATCTAACCAGGCGGCGGTATATGTAGTTATTGCCATTTAGATATTCATGATCATATTTTTCTGTATTCTGAATGCCGTTTTTACATTAAGATTGTACATTTGCATTTATTTACAAGTGCGAATGTGTTTTTCAGAAGTTGGGCGAAAAAAAAAGGCCTTAATAACGAGGTGACCATATTAACGAGGGTTTCTTTACAAGGAGATGTATGGTCGTTTTTCCGGGCTGCCAAAAAAGTGGCCGTAATAACGAAGTGACCGTATTACCGAGGTGGCCGTAAGGCGGGGTTCCACTGTATCGAAATTGCATGAGCCCGTAGGGCGGATGTAATGAAATTTAACAGTTATTGACCCAGTATCACGCGTCTCGACTGAGTGGGTAAAAAAGATCTGTACCCACTCGATCAGATATAATCATATATTTCTAATATACTTATGTATCTCTAATGTTCGCTAGCCTTTCAAAGCTCCATTTTCTGAGGTATTTGCATTTTGACGGAGCTCTCGCGCGCACGATGAGCATGCTGCGGATGGATGGCAAGATGGGTGCTAGTCACCAAAGAATTGCCGTTTTGCCGCGCGCGTGCGGAGCCCCATGGCTAAGTAAATCTGCCCATCCTAGAAGATTTTGTAATGACGCGACCGCATAGCCACCCAAGTCATCCAAGACAACTAAAGCGTCAATAACGACGAAAACGGAAAGCGGAAATTGTTTCAGTATCCTTGTCTTCTGAAGTATTAAGCTTAGATTAATTGTCATGTCCACGAATTTGGAAAATAGAGCAAGAGAAAGACAGAGAAAAAGAGAAAGTAGGCGGCAGACCGGCGAAGCTTAACGAGAAAAAGGGCGACAGAGATCTAGAGCGAGAGATAAACAACAAAGGAGACATTATTTTTGGTTATAAAAACAACATGGCAATTTTGTAGCGGTGGCGAGAAAATAAGAAATGCTAGCAGCTGCCAATAGGCTATTTGCATGATGACGTCATTTTACTACTACGACCAGAATCCTTCAGGACTTTGCTTTCTTGTGCAAATTAGGGCTTTTGTTATCGAAACCTCACTGGGATTACCAAATTAAAATATGAAAGGAAAAACGAAAAGGATTCTGGTCGTAGTAGTAAAATGACGTCATCGTGCAAATGGCCCACGCAAGGTGAAAATGAGCGGCAGTGAAAAAAAGTGAACGAAAACACGAACACACGACATTTGCTCCATAAAACGTGTAACAACGAAGTTTCGGGAAGTTTCACGTTGTAGTCGTGTAACTCAGCGGCAAAGAAATGTACAAAAAACGGTGTGCTGCACGTGCAAAGTTGCTTTTTTAGTAATTAGACATACTGTTGTTTTACACCGTTCTTCGGCGTTACCTTCGCTGCTTAGCATTGCACGAGTTTTTTTTTTTTTTTCAACAAACTATAAATATTATCGAAAGCTTCGCTTTTAGCCTTGGATAAATAACAATTATTCACTGAAGTAGAGGTGGCTAGTGGTGTATTTACCGGGGCCGCGAACGGTGAGGTAAATATGCACCAATAGCCACCGACACTGAGGTGAATAATTGGTTTAGTATACAGTATACTAAAACAGTGAGATGATTGAGCGCAAAAATGATGATTTTTAACTCATTTACTGTTGCCAACGATTATAATGACCGAACGGCCGCGGTCGTCGCTTTTTCTTGCCGAAAAATAAAATATTTGAAGGCATTAATTTAGCTCTTGCGGGGAAATTTCTTCAAAAGGAGTTGTGGATTCTTTTTGTATTTAAAATCATTCTGTAAAAAAGATTGTTAAGTTTAGTTTTTAGCTTTTTTGTGAACAAGTCAACTAAATAAAGTAATGCAAGACTTAAGCTTAATTGGTATTTGTAAACAAAAAACTTTTTCACCGGTTTTATCGATAAATTCAAGTCAAAAAGACAAAGCTTTATCTGTTAAAACTTCCAAACCGAACTTCGTCACCTTCTTCGTGTATTTCGGGAACAGCTTGCCTGATCAGTTGTGAAATTTCTTTGTTTGTTACGGCAGCAAACCGGGAAAGCATTTTGCTCCCAACTTACGCGAGTTTGGTGTCGCTCGCCCGGAGGAACTGGAGGTGAATCAGAATATTCACTGATTGAGTAGCCAATCAGAGCGCGCGCGAAACACTATCCACTGTTTCGGTATATACTAAATCTATGTATTAGAAGTAAATTGTAGTTATGATAAAGCATTTCCCGGAATCCTTTGAGTCATTAAAATAAAAAGCTAACTTTGACGATGTTATACCTAGAAGAAAAACCACAACAACATCCCATTTGCCATAAAATATCTTCCCATGTTACATCTGGGGTAATGGCGCCATCAGTCACGTGACTTTTGCGAAATTGACTTTTTTGTTGTTGTGACAAGATTTCATTATCGAGTTAAACACAAATAGCATATTTAAGGTTTTGGTTGTGGGGGACATTTAAAAATTATCTTTGTCTTTTGACCTACGGCACATAAAACTTAAGGAAGCAATGAACAAGAGCGAAAAAGTCGGGAGACTAGGCCGAGGGCTATAGAGAGTCGACGTTTCATCACAAAGCAGTGAAATTTGCAGGAATATAATGTTCTACCTAAAAATTTGTTTAACAACCAAAAGAGGGACATGACGTCATCAATCACCTGACCAGAGCGTTTTGAATATTTGAGTTCGGGTATAAAGTATATTTGTCGTCATAAATTGACAAGTTTTTGTTGCTTTTCATTAGAAATCTTTACACTGTATTGCCCCTGAGTAATTATACTTCCATTTACAAAGAAGAAGTGAAACGAAAACTTAGTCGGAAGTTTGAAAGCTGCGTAAGTTGACCGATATTGCAAGTTTAAATCTGAAAGGAGACTGCATTTTTAGAGTTTTGTAGAATTTAATCCTATTTTTACCAGCTCTTTGTTTGCCCAAATAAAAGTTCAACTTTGAAAAGCCAGAAGGATCTATTTGGTGGCCATATTGTTTTTCTTCTTTCCGGAGAGAGAGAGGCCATGCAACAGCTATTCTAACCCTAAAAGCCAATTGGTTTACTACCCTAGCCGTAAAACAGTGGAAATAATATTGAACAATAATGTGTTAATATTTTCTCCGACCAATGGAAAGACACCTTAATTAGGAGCAGCTGCTACTGTCTGGAGAAGGAGAATGGTACGGTTCAGGCATGAATATTTCATAAATTCTTCAACGGCTTTACATGGACCAAGCCCGAAGACTGTTGAATGGCTCTTTGTTTAGCTTCACATCTAGCTTCGATCAGAGGCCTTTTATAATAGTCATAGTTGGCCTTCATTTTATAACATGTCTAACGATCCAGATATGATCTCTTTAGACTTATCGATTATAAAAATATAAAACGTTGTTTTCCAAATTTTATTGTAGGATTTTAAAGAGTAAGAACGAAATAATAATTCGCAGAAGTTTCAATGTCAGGGAATGTGTCTTACGCGTTCACTCTTCTCTCGAATTTGCCATTGCATGCTGCCGTGTTTTGTGCAAAAAACAACAACAACAAAAAAAAAAAACAGGCATAATATCGATTTTGCACACTTTTCCTAATTTCTCCTTTAAAATGAATCGTTTGAACCGAAAACTATTTTTCCTAAAATTAGGTCACTAAAAGGGATGTTTTTGCAAAATAATAAAAAATTCAATTTTTTGACGAGTGCCTTGCGATTCTCGATTTTCTCAGAAAATGGCTTTTAAGATGTTCATTGATGTAAACCAGAAACTCATAAGGGGTTGAAACGTGTAACTCACGTTCAGTGCTCGTGAATATTCACTTTTATGCGGTGGTGTTAAGACAAGAGTTCTACATTTCAAGGTTAAAAATACACCGTTTAAAGACAAAAAGTGGAAGGAGAAAGTTAAAAAGAATGTTCAATTGTCTTTTTGTGGAGGAAGGGAAGCTTTTCGTAAAGAAATCGTCGATAGGGTTTTTTGTTTACGGCTGAGCGCATGGTCGGTTTTGAAATGCAACCAGGCAGCGAAGTTTTTGCTGAATTTTCAGGTACATTTTCAGGGGCACCCAACGACAATTTTCGGAAAATATCTGTTCGGAAGACGATTTGAGATCTAGAATTTTCGGAACATTTTTTCCAAAATTTCTTGCTTGTCTTCCTCTCCTAGGATTTTCGAACATCTAAAAAATGGTATAATTGCCCATTTTTAACCGATTTTTACCCCAAAAGGGTCACCTACGATTTTCGGGAGCCTTTTTTCTGGCTGAAATTTTCGAAAAGGTAAGTTTTGATCCCTATAATTTTCGAATCGCTAGACTTTCAGCTGGGAAATCCGAACAGATGAAAAATTTTAGGGGATAAAAATATGCCTGTATCTACCGTTTTAATACTAACAATGCTATGTTTAAGTGGTCTTGAACTATATTCTCGTTGGGTGCCCCTGCATTTTGCACTCTATGGCCACGAAAATTACGTTTTAGAAAGGTAATTTATGTATTCTTAATTTTTTCATAGACGTTTATACATTTTTCTCTTCGGCGCTAAAGAAAAATTACAAAATGCGCCGCGATTTGAGAAGGATTTTGTGTTGAATTTGCCATGCGCTCAGCCGATTTTACTTCCGTGTCGGATCTACGATCCAGATAGTGTTATGTGAATTGCTTTAAAGGATTAACTGTTTGGATTTTGAATAAAAATTTTCAAGAAACGGCTTCTCTGACTATTGTTTTGAGTTTGTTCATTCATACAATTAGCTCCAAACGCGATCGTGATTATTTGTACAGCATCCAAGCTAGCTGAATTACAGTTTAATGCTTCTCACATTCATTAAACGCATCACTTTTGCAAAGATATTTGGTTAAGTTTTAAGATACTTTTCGATACGCAGCTAATGAATTTTATTCGAAAATATGTTTTAATACTAATTCTAGACTTTTAATATGAAAACCTTAAAAGCCTTTTTGCAGAATAGGTTTTAATATTGCGCAGAGGATCACCGAGGTATCTTTTTTTGAAGTGATAACTTCAGGAAGTCGCGAGGTCGTCATACAGTGGGTTTCATAATGTTACGTTTGGTCCGGGTGGTAAGCCAATTTCCCGCTCAGTATTTCGGTAAGCTTCCTGGTTTCAACCTTTAAAAGCTTACTCGTCTTTGGGGAGTTTTTCCCCCTTTTGTCGGCCATCTTTTAAAGCAGACGCGGGAACGTACAACGTGAGGTGAAATTCATCACGTCGTTTACAAAGTTTGATTGGCTGGTTACCTTTTCTTCTCGTTCCAAATATGGTACTTTTGAAAAGGAATACTCACGAGCATCGGACAAAGCAAACATATGAGAGTTACACGTTTCAACCCTTATGGGTTTCTGTGTAAACTCCGAACAGTTTGCAAGATTTAATTCGTTTTAGTTCATATAGTTATAACCACTGACTGGCGTGAGGTGTTGGGTGTCAGTAAAACGCGGGGTTCGGGCCGGGGTCCGGGGTTTATCTTTTTTTTAAAAAAAGAATGCTGTTTTAGGGTTAGCGTTTGGGTTAGGGTTGACACGAACCCTAACCCTAACCTACCCCTAAAACAGCATTCTTTAAAAAAAAGAAAGATAGACCCCGGACCCTGGCCCGACCCCGCGTTTTACCATAGTTATTAGAGGAGACTGGTTATGAAAAGCGGCAAACATCAATGATAAAAACAACAGTGCTGCAGTTTATGTTGGAAGCACCCTGAAAGTGCCAGCCTTTGTTTTCTGTTGGCAAATTGTTACGGAATAAATTAATGCAACGTTTTTATTGGTCAATACAATCAAAATGATAGGAATTCTTTTGAACGTTGTGCACTTTCAGGTCCACAAAAACATATAACAAAGGAGTCTGACGGGTTTCATAACCATTCCACTCAATTAACTATGGTTTTACTGACACCCGGTGCTTTGTTTTTAGTTTTTGGGTTTTTTTTGGAACAACACCTGCCTTCGTTCGAAAAGCCAGTCACGTCTATATACATCTATATTAATAGGGTTAAAACTTTCTGTCACAGTCTAGTCTAGACTGTGACAGATAAAAGGAATAGGAAAGAAAAAAACCTTAGTTAAGAAAACACTGATAATTTTGCTTGTTTGGATTATTAGTTCTAAATATGTTCTTAGAGGCTCGCTGCGAAACCTTGCCTCTCAATTATATCATTTCCCAGTGTGGCGCATTCGTTTATCGACACTAACGTAAAATACTATAAGGGCACAAACAAATGATTCTCTGGTGCCATCTACAACTCATAATCTGCATCCAGTCGGCCAGGAAATACTATTTCGCTGTTGGAGGCACATCGTACTTTCATTAATTAGATTTAGTTTGAACTCTCATTTCTATTCATTCACTCAATTTACGGCGGTTTGATTGTTGTTACATATGGTACCATTATTAAGGTGCAAAATTATCGTCTCTATAGGGTTACGATCATAAGTTATGATGTAGTTAGTGCCCGGTGTTTACTACCTGCACTTTAGCTTGTGATTCAGCTAAAACTTGTAACATCTACTGAGTTATTAATATATTTTGTTCTGTAAACTGCCGTGCCATACTGTGACAACCACAACATCAGACAGCATTAATGACTGATAAACGGAAATTATTGATTTTTGACAAAGATAAGAAACTTGTCGAGCCTCAAGCAAAGCAGCTGCAAACCAGACGCTAAATTGTAATAATGGGTGACATATTTGCATCGCGATCGAAAAAGTAGCCATCATTTAAATCTAGCTAAGTTAAAAAAGAAAAATATCTAACGGTTCTCCAATGGTTTAAGACGTTAAAGTCGGCTAGCTAATGTAAGTTAATCATATTTGAGAAGTCCTCAGAGAAATCAAAAAAGTGCCTTTTAAAGTAAACACCGGATCTTGGGTAAATAACGGTTAGCGCAACCACGAATTACAAGGTAAGTGCGGTTAAAAATATTTTATGATATTGAACTTGCCTTGAAAAAGTTTGACTGTTACACAGATTTTTTCGTTGTTAAAAAGACCTTATGTACTGATTTTTGATTATTTTCAGATAAAAAAGATGTAATTTCAGCTTAATATTGATTCCATACAGTAACATCAACTAACTCAGTGAGCTAGCATGATCAACGTAAGCACATGTGAAAATGGGCTTCCAGCGTTCACGTTGGCGGAGAAGATAGTTTTATCCACTTGGTATGGACTCGCAGGAATGGCAGCTATGACTGGTAACGCAGTTGTACTGTGTTTAATATATAGAATTCCTTCGTTGAGAACCACTTCGAACTTTTTTATATCCTCGCTGGCGGTAGCGGACCTTTTAGTAGGACTAGTTATAGCTCCAGTGTGGATCGTTCTCAGATGTTGGTACACGGATGTGCAAAGCTATGGCGAAGCTATTGACTTCCTTTGGATTCACACAACGGTGGCTACTACATTTAACTTATTGTGTGTCAGTCTGGATCGAAATGTTGCTATATTCTATCCTCTACGCTACCAAAACATTCTCTCTAAAAGAAGGTGTTTTTCAGCAATAGCAATAGTTTGGCTTATGTCCCTGTGTCTTCCCTGCTCGAGGTTCTTGGTAGATGATAGCTCAGGCAATCTGGCCTTATGGATGTCAGTTTCAGTGATTACTATCTTAGTGCCCATGATTATCATTTTGCTTTGTTCCGCTCGGATTTTGAAAGCCACAAACAGACAATTGAACAGAATAATTCATATGAACAGTTTGCCTCATAACCAAGCTAAGGTTAAAAGAGCCAAAACGAACACCAAGGCTTCCAAGACTCTATTCATAATAGTAGGGCTGTTTGTAGTCTCCTGGTTACCAAGTTTAGTCACATCGTTTCTAAATTATTTTACTCAGTCCGGTTACTGCGGTCTCCTTTCCTACTACAACACAGTGTGGTTATGGGTAGAAGCGGTTGCATTCACTTCCTCGGGAATTAACCCATGGGTATACTGCTTGCGAAATAATGAATTTTATCAACATTTAAGTCGTCATTTTGGATGGAATCGAAATAGGATGCAACCGAAACCGTGTACACCGCCTAACGTGGGGATATCTAATGGTGGGGGTTGTGACGGAGGTGAGCGCTGTGTAGAGATGGAATTGTAATGATTAAACGATCAACATAGAAGAGATAAAAGACAAAGGATTGTAACACTTAGCTTGAATATCAGTGGTACTGATGAGTGGTAATTGTGCTTAACTTTCGTTTATTCCCCAAGGCTCAATGGAATTGGTGGAGGTGCTAGGATGCTTTACAGGACAAATCTTAAAGCTCAGCAACTGAACGCAGATCCCCACAAATCATTTGAATTTAAAGAACTATTGCTTCACTCTCACTGACAATTGTCAGTATTACACGTATTATTATTGTTTACCGTCCTCCTATTTCTGTGAAGAATGGTCTTACGCATGCCGCTTTTTTTTATGAATTTTCCGTGCTACTGGAACTCCTAGTGTTCTCTCCTGCAAATTTATTCTTAAATGGAGATTTCAATTTCCATGTTAATGATCCATCTGACAGCACCTCAAGTCAATTCCTGGACCTCTTAAATTGTTTTAATCTGGATATTTGCAATCTTTGTACTCCAAAACACAAGAACAATAATGTTCTAGATCTTATTATCATAAGATCAGGTGAAACATCCGTCTCAATTAAATTTATCGGTTCACGATCCTGTCATTTCTGATCACTTTGCAGTTCACTGCAGCCTGGCTATCATCACATCGCGCAGAATGCCTGGACATCATTAATTATTCATAGTCATCGAAGCGGCAAATTTGAATGCGAGCGTCCTTTGAATAGCCCAGAATTAGAAGAGAAAGAGCCCAAATTGGTCGAGTAGGGCTAGTAAAATATGCTTTTCTGTTTTTCAGAAGTTTTAATCTTAACTTTCACGCACGGCGTTTTGTAAAGCATGTGATGTATCAACACTTTAAGCCTTAAACGAAGGAATATAAGGAAGTATGTAAACACTGTTTTTTTAAACCCGAAAATTCGGAAAAATCGGTCGTTTTCAGTATGGACGTCACTTTTGACAGCGATTTTCTGAACATTTTCACCAGCTTTCATATTTTCAAGCGCGGTAAAAGAAAGATGGTGCCTTTCTAGAACCTGAGAATCCGTTTTAATTTTCAAAATCGGTAAACGAGAACCACTCGATGATCGATGCGCTCTCATTCACAAGAGACTTAAAGGAAACACTCCTAATTGTGTGAATGAACTTCTAGTTACAATTCTAACATGCATATGAAGAATACAAGTTATTTTGTTTTAAATTTGCTTTGTCCTAGATATAATTATGCCACGCAGAAAAAGGACTTAGTTTTAACATATATAATTTTTGCATCATAACTTATCACGATATTGTATTTTAATCTGTATCTATATCATTTTCAATACATTTTAATGACTTACGTTTATAATAGGCAGAATCAGTGTAACTATTTTTAATTTTTCGAGGGCCACTGGGTTATAAGTTGTTAATACTGTCATGTGCTTCGCTCGCTAAATAAAGTCACCAAGGGTGTAAACGTGAGTCGGATAGTCATTCGAGCTTTGTTACCTAAATATATTTCTTTAATAATAAATGGAGAAGAAAAGAATCATTCTGTGTTCGAAACCTACATTTTTAGTCGCAAATGACCAATGCTCCCGGAATGTATGCAGTCATCCGTCTCAAACAAACTGGATTTGACAATTTTTCAGGGAGACAATGTTGCCGCCTTTGCCGGGAGCATGTGCTCTCAGCGCAATCGCTTCGGCCCCTGCTAGCATCGTAAAGTGTTAATTACTTCTTTGACCACAACCACACCTCTGGGTTATTAAATATTTCCGCAATACATGTTCAGTATGGAATCTAGGCATTTGCTAAATTTAAGCGTCCAGAATGCATTAGATTGCATCTCAAAAATTTTCCCGGGGTAGCATGTCCCCCAAAATTCCCTAGAAAAGTGCGCCGTTCGCAGTCCTGATGGCGCTCTTGCGCCCATATTGCCACTTTATACTATTAAACAATTATTCCTCGAGCCCAAATGGGCTCATGAGGCCGAAGGCCGAATGGGGTATTGACTCAGAGGCCATGAGGGCGAGAGAAATAATTCTTTAGTAAAATCCAACTAGTTGGTCAAAAATATCGAGACAAAACAACTTTAGCTAGCAAAACGCGACGCAAAAGCCATTGTTTTGCCTGCGCTTTTCGCTACTAGTGGGATATAACATATAGCCTAGTAGTAGCTCAACCAATCAGAACGCAGCGTTGATAATAGACCACTAGTTGGATTTTACTAAATCTCTGTAGGCCTCATCTATCATAAAATCCCTGCCGACTTACCATCTCATATTCACAGCGCGCTTGTGGAACAATTGTTGATTATCCAGTAGAAATAAAAACATATTCATGTCGTTTTATTGCAGCCATTCCTACATTTGCTCGTGTATTTTTTATTGAAGAAGCAGAAAGAAATTACATTTTCTTTTCCATGCACATATGTAAATAATGTTAATAGATTTAATGCTTAATTCTGTACATTATTTATGCACATGAGGTACCTTGATTATAATATAGTAAGATTTAAAGAAAAAATGTGCGAAAATCACGTTGTTATGAACAAGAAAGAATCTCGTTATAATTTATGAGTTTTGGATTCTTAAGCCCCATAAAATCAGTAAAATAATAACGTGATCGACTAACACTCACACACATGTACAAATATAAATAGATATAAGACGTATTCGTTTTAAGTAGTTGTCACTCAAATCCCGCGGCTGTCTTAAGGCAAGTTAAACTTCCTATGCCGAGTTGATGACGGACCTGCGAAAATTAATTACTGAGAAACAAAGCAATAAAATAAATGTAAAAGCGTTCTAAGGAATGGAACTGCAAAGATCGAAAAACAGTTATCCAAATATTGTTCTGAGTTACATTTTACCTCCACATAAGCAAACAAACGTGCCTTGAATAAAATAGTTTGTCGTTATAAAGCGCCTTAAATAATTTATTGGTACTATGTGCCAATTTCAGCATTTACCTTTCCATTGCAGAATTGAATTGACAGAAGAAAAAAATTAAAATTCCTAATTCAAATGATAAGATTAAACAAAAAAAAGCAAAGGAGAGCCAAAAAGGAGCACGGATTGTTTTCATGTCAGGCCATGGTTATGTCAAAGTGTCTTTCTTTAGATTTATCATTCAAAACTGAAAATATCGTGACTTATGGATCTTCTATAAGTCATAAGTTTAGCACTGTGGGTTGCTAATTTGACAGAACATCAAAAGCGTGCGTAAATGGTAATTTTAAAACTACTCAAATAAACTGGACCTTGACCTGCGCGGGTAGTGCTACGAATTTCATTTAAATACTCCACAGATCACTGGTGAAAATAGTTTTCCTGGTGCTGACCAGAGACGATTTCTTTACTGAAGCTGCAAATGTTTGATGGCTGTTGCAAGCATCTAACTTCCCTTGCATTACCGACTGGCGAGGCAAATTTTCCGGCAAAAAATTGTAAATCATAATTAAAATCAAATAGTTTAAGGTAAGTTTTAGCAATGTTAGTACTGTCGGTTCTGAACAAAATAATACAAATTAGAGATATAGCTATTGACAGAATCACAGTCAAACGACTGAGCTCGACAATAGACGTGAGAAATTTTAACTCCCCTCTACAAGTTACAGGGTACAAAATATAAGATTTTATGATGAGGTAATTGATTAAATTTCTTATTAGCCTTCTTTTAATTATAACTGTTTCTCCAGATTTTATCTTCTTGTACTTTATCATTTCACTTCACCATTGCATTTTATCATCATTTTATCTCCTATGTAGGGCCTACAGCTACTGAAAGAGCTACCGTTTTTCTGTGCATGGTTTCATTCATTCACCCATTTCTTTCCACAGATATTCATTGCATATTATATAAAAGAACCACTGTCGACTCTAAAGAGTATATACTAATTTAACATGGCAACAAAGATCATCATGTCAACTTGGTGTGGTATTCTAAGTTTGCAAGCGATAGTTGGAAACTCGCTTGTATTGTGGTTGATAGCAAAGAACAAGTCACTAAGAACAAATGCGAATTTGTTCATAACATCACTAGCCGTGGCAGACCTATTGGTAGGACTTATCATTGCTCCAGTATGGATCATTTTTAGGTGTTCGCAATCCAACAAGGATAAATATGAACACAAGTATGCGTTTAGTATTGACTATCTTTGGATTCATACAACGGTTGCTACAACCTTTAACTTATGCTGTGTGACGCTGGACAGGCATATTGCTATTTTCCACCCTCTACGATACCAAAGCTTTCTTACTAAAAAACGGTGTCATGTGGCAATAGCCCTGGTATGGTTAATGTCCGTAGTCCTTCCTTGCTCGAGGTTCATTGTTATGAAGAGTTCGGCTATAGTGTTATTGTGGATGTCATTCACGGTCGTTACTGTTTTAATACCAGTGATGATTATTACATTCAGTTCAATTTTGATTTTAAAAGCTGCTGCACGGCAGTGCAAGAAGCTTATCATAACGAATAACTTTTGCCAGGGCCTAGAAGCAATCAAGAGAAGTAAAAAGAATTATAAGGCTACCAAGACTGTCTGCATAGTGGTGGGTCTGTTTTTGGTTTGCTGGATGCCTTGTCTAGTCACTTCGTTTGTGAATTATTTCACTCATTGTGGTCTATTTTGCTATTACAACACCGTATGGATCTACGTAGAAGTGACTGCATTTTCCTCCTCGGGAATAAACCCGTGGGTATATTGCTTACGACATGACGAATTTTATAAAGCATTGACTGCCACCTTTCGACCTCGAGGAAGACAAATTTCTTTGGATCAGAATCGTTTTCATCAAACAAAATCATGCTTTCAGCAGTAGAGATAGTTACTGATAAGATTGATCCGAAGCTTGCGTGCACCAAATTCTTCAATTCTAGGAGCGGTTTAAGCTGGCAATATTTTATTCCATACTATGCAGTCGGTCACGTTCGTGTAACCAGGTGGCTAAATGTTCATTGATTGTAGTTTTGTATAATAATATTGTCAATAGTAAACAATTCACAATGACGTCACTTTAGGAGGATCTTAGGGTTTCATTCGGATGTGACCATCCACAACATCGATTAAGAGGTGTGGGCTAATTATTCTTCATATGAAGTAATGCTTTTTAATATTTTTTTTCGGCTTACACTCCAATTACATTGTATGAATGTTGAGGCGAATGATTCCTGTGATGGGTCATGGGTATAAAATGTATTAAAATGAGCATGAACGAAGGAGAAAAACTTGGGCGAGAAAAAAGTGGAATCAGTATTGATACGTATCTGTGATCCACTTAAATTATGATCCACCTATTATTATTATTTTATTTTTTTAAGCCAAGTGTTAGGATTATTTTGGTTGATTTAATTGTACGCACCCCTTGCGTGCTTGTATTTTTTTTGTGCCTGTACCGAATCATGGGATTGAGAGATATCACTTGAGATGTAACCCTAACCCTAAAAATAAGGTCGCTGTTCGTTCGGTGGATTAAATCATGATCATAAAAAGAGTGAAAGAACAACAGATTAATCTTCGCGGGGTGGGGACGGGGGGCGGAGGGACTCGGGGGGTCGTTACCAAAAAAAATTTGCCATACGTTAACATGATTGAGGCTGAGGTACCGAGTCTGATCTTAGCTATCCACGTTTTTGTGAATCTCAATTGCATTGTCCGGATGTTTTTAGGGTGAAGTCGGTAGGTACCACACTGCGAACTGGATCAGTAGTTATCTAAAATGGGCTGTTAAAAGGTTATAACAAATTCATTCACATACGTAGTTTTTTGTAATAACTGTTAGTGTTTAATAGTTTAACTATAGTAAACTTCCGTCCTAAATTGTAAATAATTGCATTCACTGAAGTAATTTCTAATTTCATCTTGTAAAATTATGACATAACATAATTAGTTTCCTTTAGGCCTCCTCACCATTATTTTCTCCTTTTTGTATCTTTGTTGTTCTTTTAAATTGTTATACATTATCATTGTGTGTGGCAAATTAAATAAATAATAGTTTTGTTATATTTAAGGGATAAAGACCCCCAGTCAGATACTCATAATTTTAGCTTACAGTTGCTAACTCATAGCGATAAGACAAATGCTGGGTAGTGGTATGCTTTCAGCGGGTCGTTCACCAGTGTAGTTATAAAATAAGATCATTCAAGGTAACTATTCATAGGATTCAAGATTTTTCCATAGAAACGCACCTTTTCAAGGTTCTATAGCGAGCGTTACTTACCTGCGTGACAAATGTTTCTAGGGTCAGCAGCATGCAGGGCCACACAAAAACAAAAATGGCGTTGTTGGCGCTCAGTTTGCTATCACTGACTGTCAGCTCCGTTTTATCTGCCCGGATTGTTGGCTTCATGGCCCTTGGAGGATCTCAGTATATTAACATGAAGCATATCATGGAAGAACTGGCTTCCCGGGGCCACCAGGTAGATAAAGAGTCAGTGGTTTTAATATTCCAGAATATTCATGCGACACATTCAAGTTGTAAGCTTAATACTGCAGAGGGCTTCATTGATACAATCTCTTGAAAAGATGTCCCAAATACTAAAGGGGGTATTATTTTGTTAGATTATTTCTTTCCTATTTTAAAAGGTTTGTAAACAACGTTTGATTTTAGGAAAGGCCACTTTAATGAAAAACTCATCGATCAGGTTATGGAACATCAGAAAGCCGATTCGATCGCATAATTTATCTATTGTTTTTACTCTCATATTTCATGCAAATGACTGTGTGCGTTTTCATGACTTAACTGGAACGGACAGTAGTTTCTTGCTAAGTAAAAATTAAAAGCATTTTAATGCCTTGTCCTACGAACAGGGGCACCCAACGAGAATTTAGTTCAAAACCGCTAAAACATAGCATTGTTAAACGTATTTTGGTATTTAAACGGTAGATATAGGGATATTTTTATCCCCTAAAAATTTTTCATCTGTTCGGATTTCCCAGCTGAACGTCTAGTGATCCGAAAATTATAGGGATCAAAACTTACCTTTTCGAAAATTTCAGCCAGAAAAAAGGCTCCCGAAAATTCTAGGTGACCTTTTTAGGGTAAAAATCCGTTAAAAATAGGCAATTATACCATATTTTAGATGTTCGAAAATCTTAGGAGAGGCAGGCAAGCAAGAAATCTTACAACAAATGTGCGAAAATTCTAGATCTCAAATCGTCTTCCGAACAGATATTTTTCCGAAAATTGTCGTTGGGTGCCCCTGTACGAACAGCACAGGTGCTCCTAATTATTAATTACAATCTTGCGTGACAAACCGGTCGGCAACGCAAAAGTTTTCCCACACGCAAATAAATGATTGCCACCGACCATAAACGTACTACAATGTAGATATCGGCATCTGTATGATTAATATCGGTCAGCTTAAGGTGATTTTACCCAGGACTATTCGCAACGACTATGTTTAGCGCAAAACCGCGTTGCAATGTTGAAACAGTGTTGCAACCATGAAACAATGTCGCAACAAAGTTGCAACGCTGGGCTGCGCTAAAAATCGTCGTTGCGAATCGTCCCGTGTAACATCACCTTTAGAGCAGCAATCGGTACTGACATTTAAGGTGATTCCATAGTAAAAGAACGTAACATAGATTTTAGCTAAAACTTGGTACACTGATGTAACAAGTCAAGAAGATGATAAAAAAGTAATAAAAAGTGGGGGTCACCGTGCTCGTTTTGACGTCACAATGCTGACAAATACGGCTATTTAGGACCCTTTTACAAAAACCGCGGGCAGCGCAAAACTAGACAAAAAGGAGAGATTTTTTCGATGATGCATGTGACATCACACAGAATTTGACTTTTATGTATTGTTTATCCACTTACGTACCAGAAAAATGCCCTTTAATGCCCTTGTTTTTACTTCACGCTCCAAAGTAGAATTAAATTGGACGCGCGCTTTTCGACCCGTGATGGCTCAATCCGTACAATTTAGTAAAATTGCCAAAAAACTGAACATAGATTTGTGCCAATTTTTTTCTCATCGAAAGGAAGCACTGTCCTTATTAAAATCATGAAATAAAAAATGGGGGTCACCGTACTCGTTTTTGCGGTAGAGCTGCAGAAAGTGCGCACCAAACGCATTTTCTCCGATTTTTGAGAGAGGACTAAGGCGAGTTTCAAAATAGAATGTATGTGAAAAGGGGAAGAAAGTATTAAAAAGTCCGTTTTTACAGAATTTACATCGAGATATCACATTTAGGACACAATGTGATAAAGAAAGTGTTTAAATGAAAATCAAAGTGAGTAAGCACAAGTTAAACAACCACTATCGCGGTTCTCCGAGAGGAGGTCGAACTCAGCAACACGCGTACTGCTTACGTTATGCACATTCGCAACACATTGAGTCTCACCTCGGCAAGAAACAACAGCAAGCAAAAATTCCAACAGCGTTTCTCTTCAGTCAACTTCATTTTAATAATATTACTTCACATGCTCTTTTTTACGGTGGCCATCTTGTTATGCGCAGTAAGAGATGCGCAGTGCAAAACTAGGGAATCACCTTAATGTAAATGCTTGACTTGAGTCACACGCTACATGTTTGTCGGTTTTTCTCATAAGTTTGGCTCCAAGACTGATTATTTTTTAGAACATTCTATATGACATAATTTACTCCGCAAGCTGAATCTATTGGAGACAAAATTAACGGGCTACTTACAGGCTTAAATATGTAGGGACAAAATTCAATGGAGTGCAATGTTGCGTTTACATTTCACGCTTGTGAAATGGGAAAAAATAAACGCAAGCGCAATGCAAGGAAAAAATGTTTTTCACCGCCTTATCTAAAGTAATTATTGACTTGAACTACTGCGAATCAAAAACGTTGCTTAAAGAAATAAGTCACTTTCTTTCGATTCATTCAGTTGAAATAACTGGTGTCTGAAATATAACTTGTTGTAATACCCAAAATTGAAAATAAACAAACCAATCACCTGACATTTGGATTTACTTTGATTTAAGGTCAATGCGTGAGTGGAAGCATCATCGGAGAACTCGTTTGTAATTCATAGATTACTTTTCGTTTGCATACTTGCTACACAAAACTATCTATTGTTTAAAAACGAGCCTGTATTTTTGGTGGATTAGCGTGTATAAATTCAGAGCCACACTGCGCACCGCCCCTTACACATGAAAGCACCTATATTTGGTTTCACGTGACTAATCGCTGACAGGGACTCCTCTCGCGAAAAGGAGACCAATCATGATTTCACGGTGGCTAGCACAGCAGAAAAAAGACAAGGTAAGCAAGGTAACTCGTGCTACTGTATATTGGTACCTGTTGAATTTTTATTCGAGCCTTGCCAAAATGTTCGCTTGTGTAGATGATTTAAGGAATGGTAACTGGAAAGTAAAATATTGTTGTCCATAAACTATACTGCGAACGTGGTTCAATGGACCGGTTTTATAGACAGCGTGAGTGGCGCTGGTGTCTACCCACAATAATTGGGTCAGAGGGCGCTTAAGAATTAAAAATCTACGTTTAAATGAACTTGAGTAGATAGGTGGAGCTTGATTGTCCACTGGAGGTGGTCCTGAATTGGTCTGTTGTTGACAATGACTGACGCTTCGCTGCTACTGTAAAATACTTTTTTTCTTATTAATAGGTGTCGCTGCTGGTTCCATCCTCCCAAAAAATTAAATCAGTGAGAAGGTGCCACACAAAATGTACCAGGTTCCTCTCAAACCTGACTACCTCGACGCTTTCGTCAGGCTTGAAATGGAGGGATCTTGGTTTCAGGCCATTAAAAGAGGAAGGGAACTCCAAAGTATCATATGCGAAGGGGCTTTAAACAGCTCAGAAGTACTGGCGAAGTTGAAAGATTTTGACTTGCTCGTTTACGAAACTCCCATGGGAATGTGCGGTCCGCTGGTTGGTGAGCTTCTTGGCATTCCGCGAGTGGAAATTTTGATCTCCTCACCGAACACCCCGTTTGGTTTTGACCACATGTTTTCCATGCCTGTCTCCTATGTCCCGCTGAACATGCTTGGATTCTCTGATGAGATGACGTTTATGGAACGAGTTATTAACTTGGTTTCGTATCTTAGTTGCAAGCCATTGTTTGATGTTGTTTTCGGCACTATACTGAATAGTCTCAAGGTTAAGTACAATGTTAAACCTGAAAGAAGTTACCAGGAAGCTCTTGGGGATGCTGAACTGGTTTTGATTGCAGCAGATTTTGCGTTGGAGTATCCTCAACCTCTGTTACCAGGTATGAAATGCCGTCTATCATAAGTAACGTATTCGAAGTAAACCACAGTGCAACTATACTCGATTAATTTTTCCCTTTGGCTTCAATAGGACATGTTAAAGGTTATTGAAAATTCCTTCGCTGGCTTTAAAAGCTTACAATCCTTTCCATTAGACTGCGAGCAGTCTCTCTTTTTCTTCAGATTTAGTTAGCGGGGTGCGCTCGCGGGCGAGCGTCGAGCAGCGAAGCCGCGAGACGCGAGAAACGAGGGCGGCAGCCCGAGAACAAAAAAGAGAGACTGCCCGCATAGCCAGAGCAAATGAGCTATATGCGTTGGCCTCACAGCACAAAATACGATTGGCTGATGCGTGAAGCGTTGACAAGGAACTGTCAACAATCGAAACCATTGACAAGTTGATGATGGCTGAAGCACTGCAGGAATGTTTTACATGTTCCCGAAAATAGAAAAAAGAATTAGATATAGAGCAAAAAGAAGCATTAGAAGGTCTCATTTCTCCGGGTACGTGACGTGATCGCAATTTAAATGCTCAAGGCCTCTCTTCGTTGACGAGGAGCGCTTTTACTGGAAGACTGTTAGACTGTTTATTTTAAAAAGCTACTACCAAATAATTACCCACTACTAATTACCGACGGATGCACTCCAGGTCAACGAGCAAAAAACAAATCGACGCCCGAAGAATGATTCTGAGTGACTTGCAGCGCAGCGCTTAGTTTTAGTTTAAGCCGTATTAGGACATGTACAACACTACCCGGTGAGAATTTAACATCCCGCAAACAAGAAAAGAGCTAGGCCCCGGGTTCAAAACATAAACAACAGGAAATGACTTATTAATATGCGAGAAATAGACCAGCTTCATGACCTCTAAATGTGAGACTAGCGCCAAAATTAAGATTTGTTCAGTCATTTAGTTTAGAATCGACTCTATGCACTGCATCAGCCACGCGTTAAAAAGAAAAGAAAAAAAACCTCTGATGTTCAAGCAAACTCTATGGTCACGTTTCACTTGCTTAGCCTGTCAACACTTCAGTTTTCACGCCAAAAAAACACTAGACCAAAAAAGATCATTCTCTCTGGCTTTGCGGGTAGTCTCTCTTTTTTCGTACCTCCCGTCTGATATCACTCATCCCTGTAAAAAAATATACGGGGATGCAAGATACGGCTCCCATAACATCCGTTCACCCGCGGCCCATACATTCAGGCTCCAGTCTGTACTGAGAGTGCTTTCCTCTACCGATTTACCTTTGCGCACCAACATAGCCGCTGTTTGCTAATTGTAACACACCAGTATAGCCGCTGGGACGTCATGTGAAAAAGCTCCATTTGTGTCCCAAGTTTCTGATTGTCATAGTTTTTTTATTTCTTCAAAGATTTGGAGGAGTAAAAAAGTCGATGGTGGTGTGATACCTCATTTAAGCCGTAGACGTTCACTATGATTTAGCTTATTTCGGTATTAGATATATATACTTCTCCCTGAAGTGTTTTGTGGGATGGGGCGTTTGCTATTCACCCATGATTTCGGAAATGTCGATGGAAATCTCCATCGGATGAAGGAAGCGTGTTATTCAAGGTCCATTCGTTCCCTTCCACTAAAATTCATAATGGCCGTACATACATGGTACGGAAAAACTCGAAACTGGTGAAACGATGGAAAACACGTTAATGGAACAGGAATTTCCACTGAAAAAGTTTCCAGGGGAAAAAGAAGACTATCAGTTAAATTATGTTTTATTAATTCCACTCATCCCTAGGAAATTTCCAGCGGTACGCCCGAAAAATACCTGAATTTTCCGTATCTCTTGGTTAAAATAGAAGGCGTCCTTTATTAACAGCTCACCGGATGGTTGGACCACTTAATGTCAAAAGTGATGTTAAATCTCTACCTCGTGATCTCGAAAAATTTGTTAGTGGTTCAGGAGGGCATGGTTTTATCATTGTTTCCTTTGGATCAAATGTGGCTTCCATTCTTCCTCGAGACCTTGTAGATATGCTTGCAACAGCTTTTGGAAAGCTAAAACAGCTGGTGTTGTGGAGACTTAAAGGTAACTTATGTATATTTGTAAATTATCCTTGGTTTTGTGTGAAATCAGTAAGATATGAGATTCTCTTGTCAGGTCATCAAGAATTTACTGGCAAATTCTTTCTTGCAGGCTACATCCCTACCTTTCTTGCTAAAAACATCAAAGTTATGGATTGGTTACCGCAAAATGATCTATTGGCTCACAAAGATATCAAGGCGTTTGTCTCACACGTGGGTCACAACAGTCTGTATGAGTCTGCATATCACGGGGTTCCCTTGGTCTGTTTCCCACTGTTTGCAGAGCAGCATGCAAATGCCAAAAAAGTGGAACATTTTGGACTCGGTTTAGCAGTGTATCACGAACATACTAATGCCCATCTACTTTCTGAAACGATTAAGCTGGTTGTAAGCGAACAAAGGTAATTTCCATTTCCTTTTGAATTTATTTATTAACGATTCGTCCTTTGAATGGACAAAAGCGTTTGAGTGTCGAAGGCTGAATTCGTTGTACTGCACCAAATAGTTACGTCTAGTCATAAAGAAATTAAATTTAATACTCTTTAAATGATGACTCCATTGGACGTTTCAGTGGCCAATAACCTTTTCACTTTGGTTGCGAAGTATCTTACTATTAGCAGCTGTTTTAACACAGAACTCGTGTGATACACTTAAAAGTTTCGGATGAAGTAAGTTTTTCTATTCCTCCGTTTCCACAGCTACGTTTTTAACGTTATTACCGTCTCTATATTTCCTCCTCAATTTCTTTGAAATGTGAAAGCTGATAGACTCGTGTATAGTTTGCATTACAAAAGTAACTGTTACTTGTCTTGAGTTTTGACCGCGCACTGCTTGTCTTACGTTCATTACATCAGTTCACATGAGCTGCGAGCTGAATTTGAAATCGACTCATTTGAAGTGAAACGTTGACCCAGTTAAGTTCGGCTCTTTTATTCTGATTTGGATCGGCTGAGGAGTTCTGTGTCTGGCCAAGTCGCTAAACAAATAGACCTGCTCGCTTATTTTGGTCGATTCAAGCTGTAATTAAGCACGACTCATTTGAAGGACGGCGTTTGACCTATGCCTTAAAGGCTACCAATTCCCAAAGGAAGCTTTGCAGTAAGGTATATGCCTTCTGGAAAACTCCGTTAACTACTATTCGCACCAGCCCAACCTGCAATTCTACTGTGCTAAAACATTTCTAATTATACCTTCCAGACAAACTGTACCACCACCTCCACCACCAAATTTTGCAATTCTTAAACATTAATCGTCAACCATTTAGTATAGTTCATAGGTGGATCGTGGATGGTGCATGGACGCTTCATAATCCTTTACACAAAAGGAAGTATATGACTGGTTTCATACAGTAGACTTGTTCGGATACAACATGCCAATAATATTAAAAGAAAGTTCCTCTTCTCTAGATTCAAGCAAACTGCAACGCGTATATCCAGCTTGTTAAAAGACCGTCGACGCACTCCTCTACAAGAGGCCTGTGACTGGATAGAGTATGTACTGAGACATGGAGGAGCCAAGCATCTTAGACCTCAAGTGTTTTACATTCCTTGGTATCAGTATTATTTGTTTGACGTCATTGCTTTTATTGTTACGGTGATTATTTTGGTTGCTATAGGGATGAGGTTGATATGTAGATTCATTTGCGGTCTGTGCTGTATGAGAGAAGGAAGCAAAGAGAACAGGGGGTGAAACGAATCAGAGTGGCTTGGAACACTGAAAAGTCAATGTTTAAGAAGGTATAATTGTAGTCACGGTTTGGCTTTGAAAAACGGAGACAACTGTCTGCAAGGTGTGTCATTTTTATATGCAATGTAATGTTAGGTACCGTTTTGGTGCCCACAGTTTTAGCTATCGCAAATATTACCTAACATAACATTACGCATAAAATATGACACACCTTGCAAAATATTTTTACGCCTGTTTCCTAGACGCATTACCACGTGGTTTGTCCTTCCTATACACAAATCCGTAGGAGTTTTGTATCCAGTGTAAAATTACGTTCGTTGTGGCTATATATACAAGCATTTTTAGTTGCATTTTAAAACTCCCTGATAAAGTCCCTAAAGATAGGGTCGGTTATTTAAAGGGGTTTAGCCCGAATTTAAAAATACCGCGTTTTAGCCATGCATTTTCAGTTTGCTCGACGCTTTTATCTAAACACCATTTATCGCGAACAACTTCAATAAAGCATATAGCGTAGACTGGAGAAGCACTTATTTTCGTAAGTAAATCCATTAACAAATTATCGTCGCCGAAACGTCATGTTTTCATCCGGTTATTTTCTGTGCTGTAATGTTCTTCTTCTTTTTTTCTAATATAATTAGTTTCTCTTTATTTAATATCTGTTTAAACTTTAACTGAGATATTTTTATTCAGACTGGGTGAAGAAATTGGTACTTGATCCTGTCATCATGGTTGAAACAACACAAATCAAGATACTTTGTCAGTGCAAAAATTTTAACGTAAAACACAAGCTTTCAATTTCATCGCCATACTTAGATTCCCAGTCCGACAAAATGGAAAGCTTGTGCTAGGATGATTCTACGAACAATTCCTGAGGATAAGATGCCTTTGTATTTTGTTGTCTTGGATTTTGTTATACACCAGCTTATTCGTGTTGTATATATCTTGGACAGACTTTACGTACAGTATATGTACATCTCTTTTAAGGGATTTTTTTGTATTTTGTTCAAATATACCATTTTCGTATTCTCCGCAAAACGCGAAAAACTAGACTCGTTTGGGATGATTCCTTATTTTTAGATCACTATACAGCCTACAACAAAATAATAAGTAACAATCTTTAAAACGTCGTCGTTTATATGTAGAGAAAAGGTGTCACCAGGTAGAAGGGTCACCCGCCTGTTTGAGCTACCCTGGCAAGCCAACTTTTCCTACATTCCCTCATAAAACTTGGCAAACCGTTTACATGAGAAACAAAAGGTAGGCTCGGCTAGCTTTTACGATAGTTGGGTCACCCACCTGGTCGGGCAAACTTTTTTCCATTTAAAAATCTTCGCTCGCCCAGCTGGGCAAACTTGATCAAGGCAGGACGATCAGAAGCATGTGCGAGCTGAGCGTAGCGTTGGCTCAGGCAAAGAGCTCATAGAAGCTCTCTCTAAAGTTGACTCGGCTGGGAGGTTTACTCTCTTTCTCGGGTCAAATTCTCTCCATATAAATGGGCCTAATATAGTCTGAGATACATGTATAAGATACATGTAATTTATAGATTTGGCCAGGGCTAAAAGCGAAGCTCTCGTCACTTGATATTATTATAATTTACTCAGAAAATAAAATCGTGTAATGCCAAACGGCGAAGGCGACGAAGAACAGCAAAAAAATCAGTAGGTCTAATTAGCAAAAACAAACCAACAACTTTGCAAGTGTAGCACCCTTTTTTTGGAAATTTCTTTGCCGTTGTTGTTGCAACGTGAATCTTCCTCGTCACACGTTCCTGCTCCTTTTTTTTTTTTTCACTGCCGCTCATTTTCACCTTGCTGGCCGCTAGCATTTCTCATTTTCTCACCGCCGCTATAAAATTTTCATGCTGATTTTCCAAAGAATTTCGTCTGAATCCTTTGTTTTTTATCTCTCGCTCTAGCTCTCTGTCGCTGTTTTTCTGGTTGAGCTTCGCTAGCATGTCGCCTACCTTCGCGTTTTCTCTGTCTTTCTTTTTCTCATGTTCCAAATTTGTGGACTTGACAATTAATCTAAGTTTAATACGTTAGACAACACGGATACAGAAACAATTTCCGCTTTCCGTTTTGTCTTTATTGACTCTTTAATTGTCTCTGCTTCACAAGACCCCGGTGGCCATGCAATTTCCCGCCAAAAAACCTCGAGTTGCATTTGGGTTGCCATACCTGTTGATTGAGTTATTTCACTTTGGTATACCTGTGTTGCAGATGGCCGGACGGACGTACGGTCACATGACTACAAGTTACTACCAAAATTTCTCGGATGCATAGATAACAAACTTTTCTTACCCACGGTGCACCGCTGCGCACGCCTCGCGCGCGAGAGAGCCCTGTTATAACTTTGTTAAGAGTAATTCTTTAGCTTATTAGTTTCACTTTTTAGAGATTAAATTTAATGTTCATTCTGAGTTAATAAGTCTTAGGTTTAAGCATTTTCTTAGATTAACCATGCTTTTAGCTTATTCTTCATCATTCTTAGTTTTTAGTGTAGTAATTTTATTTAATTTTTAATCTTTGTGAAGCGCGTCGAGTAGCTAATGTATGTGTGCTCTATATAAATGCACTGTTGTCATTATTATTGTCATTATTATTATTATTATTATTATTATTATTATTATTATTATTATTATTATTATTGTTATTACTATTATATTTTCCTACATTGCGGAGAACTCGAAAATTGTTCCATATTGTTTATTTGAGCAAAATGTCGGTTATATATATAGACGATTTTTACATCACCGATTTGGAACAAGCAAATATCAGAATTTATATGATAATGTCACCTTCTACTTATACCAAGTCAAATTTCGTGGTTACTTAATAGCATTAGCTGCAAAATACTTAATGACTTAATCATTACTGAGTCAAGCATCGCCATTATTGAAAAAATATTAAGTGCAAATTAAGACGGAATCCACCAGTAATTTTAATTTTCAGTGTATAAAAACCTTGTACCAGAATAGTTTAAACAATATTGCATTTTTTTTCACTTTTCAAGGGCTATAGACATAATTAGTTATCTACAAAATCACCAAAGACAATTTCTCATGGGAGCCCGAGAAAATAAATGTCAAAGTTCTCAAGAATTGTGAAAACACAGTTGAAATTCAGAAAATTTTATGTGTAAGATGTCATTTTGGGAAATTTGACATTTAGTTTCTCGGGCTCCCATAAGAAATTTTCTTTCGTGTTATTTCAGATAACTAATTATATCTATAGCCCTAGCCTGCGAGGGCATCCGGTTTATTCGGCTTTAGTTTCTAGCTTTTCGGAAGGAGATCGAGAAGCGACGACCCGAGATACGTCTTCGGTTCGCAGGCTACTATAGCCCTTGAAAAGTGTAAAAAAAGAATGCAATATGCTTTAAATTATTCTGGTACAAGGTTTTTGTCCACTAAAATTTAAAATTACTCAATTTCCTGATGGATTCCGTGGTAACCTCTTATATTTACCGAGTTATTAGCTCTGTATTAACAAAAACCCATTAACGGCTAAAGACTGTAAATACTGAGTATAACCTCATTAAGTCGTATACAGCTGTTTCAACAATTATTTTGTCAAAATCGTAATTTTTAACTATATAAGGCCTCTTTTATATGGAGAATCTATTGATAATAATCCAGATTACCTTTCGGAATTGCCGCGAGCACTTTTGCGCTTTTTTTCTACAGTCGTTCTCGAAACAGCTTTGTATACAGAGTGAGACTTTTCCGTAAGTGAAAAAATGATTTACTGCGAAGTATGCACGCCTTTTTATATCGCCGTTTATATACTGCAAAATCATTGCATTGTTCTGTATCGGCCCAAATTAATGCACAATACCGAATTGCCAATTCCCAATGCCTAAAGCAACCTTTATTGAATCAGCTATCTGCCATCTCTGATTCACATAACGACTCCCACTCCCACTCCAACAGCTTTGTATGTGAAAAGTAGCCTTAACGCACAAAAGCATAAAGATGGCGTTGTTGGCTCTGATTTTGCTATCATTACCGATCAGCTCCGTTTCATCGGCGCGGATTGCCGGCTTCATAGCCATTGGAGGATCTCATTACATTAGCATGAAAAATATCCTCGAAGAATTGGCTTCTCGGGGCCACCAGGTAGAACAGACAATACTATTTTTTCGTACGTTATTCTTACAACCTATTCACGTTCAGATACAGTTTGGTGTTGCTAAATTGAAGGAGCACTGAAGAGACGAACCAAATAGATTTTATGACTCAATATAGATGTGCTGCCAATATACTCGGAGTAGTCAATTGATAAAAATCGGTAGCAATCAAGTGATTTTTATCGATTGGTGACGGAAATCGGTGAAAATCGATAAACGAAACAAGTGTGTCATCGATTTCTACTAATTGATCGATGCAATCGATATCAACCAAATCAGATTTACCGATTTTTATCGATTTATTGATGGATAAACCGATACCGATTTTTATCGATTGACTACTCTTGGTTATATAACGTTATAGCAAATGTGCATAATCACTTTTATTAGTTTTCTCAGTTACAAAACGTAGTGCAACTAAGCATATTTCTAATTAAAAAGCCAAAATTGTATCCGGTTTAGACGTCGAATATCACAATTCAGGGATGAAAAGCGTTCGTGAAGTATACGTAGAACTCAGTCAAATTCGACAGTTTTTAATTAATATTACACTTAGAGTGATTTTACTTGAACCGTGAAATAGATACTAACAAATAGTGTCCAATAGCAAGAGGTAAAGAAAAGAATACAATATTCTTAGTGCATGATAGTGCGTAGTATCCCACTACCTATTTCACAAGTCAAGCAAAATCACTCTGGACCCAAAGGAACTAACAATTTAAACTGTGGGTTTTCCTTTTCACCTCAATAATCACCTGAGTAACTTAAAAGAATATTTATTATTCACCTCTGGCTCAGTTGATATTGTATAACTCAGTTAACAACACTGTAATTGCCTGATGAGTGTGGTCATTTTTGACCATACGAGACACAATTGATACGAAATAATATCGTCGCAATAAAGCGATGAACTACCTCTGAAGTCTAGAACAATATTTCTTTTATATTTGTCTGTGTATATAATATTTGAGGGTGTCCGCAATGACGTCATTAAGAGACAAACTTGGTCGATGTTGTTTTTACTGCTTTTGCGGACGTTTTGGCGATCAAGAAATGCAAGACGGCAATGGACCAGTTGTTTCAAAATAAGAGCGACAATCGAAATAAAAGACTGTACATTTGTCAGAGCGTCTCATTGACGAGTTTGCTTAGGTAAAGGTTTGCCGAAGAACAATTGCCTTCTATCAAGTATTTTTTCAGCAGGGTAGGGTGGCTTTGGGCAAATGATGTATCGGTCACCAGAAAGGTCACCTCAGAAATTCCGGGATGGAATTTTTTGTACAGTGCCCAGGCCTCATTTTCTTGGCCGCGCGTTGATCTGGCCCGGCTGCTTCGGCGAGCATATTCTCTGTCTGTTTGGATTATATCCTTCAAGTTTATCAAAGTCTGTGGGATTCGTTTCTTTATCTGGGAAAGCTTCATTGGTTTCTATATCTGCTGCTATCCTATTTCTACGATCCTGGCATGTTTATTATCCGTTGGAGTTCGAATTTCGTGGAAAAGGTTGTGTTGAATGAGAGCATATCGGCGAAAATGGCGTCTCGTGTCTCCTACCTTGTATATTATTATTGTATATAGAGTGAATTTAAACAAATTACTACAAATTATCACGAAACTTCGTTGGAGCAATAAGGACAACGACAATTAACTGCAGAGTAAGTTTCATTGATCTTTATTTAGTATTTCCTTGAAATTCTAGGATGGTATTTTTACCCAATACAAACACCGTAATTTTACTGGAACCGTACTGTGGTACTATCACAGAGCCTGGGTTACCTGTGATATTATCACACATGGCGCTGAAATGTGATAAAAGATTCGAAATTTCAGCCATCTTTGGTCGATGAAAAAGTCTTCAAAATGTGGGTACTTCTGGGTACTTCTTAGCCTGCACAGTATTCAGGACATCATTTTTCTGGCGTGAGGTCCACGTTTGGAAGATTTCAACATATTTTCCCAAAATTCTTGAATATTCATGACCTTGTTGTGGGTCACTGAACACTTTGTGATGGGAAGACTAATTGAAAGTATGAAAGCAAATGTTTCTATGTGGAAATTTCGCTCTTAAAGCATTGCAAATGGGAGAAATCATGTCAAATAACGAAGTAATGCAATTTTCTTAATTTTACTGGAAATCGAATGCGAAAAAAGCCGACGAGAAAACCACCTTATTTCACGATGGAATCTGCCATGACTGCGATATTGCGTGATACTTCTGGAAAAATGCATCATAGGATACTATTCGATCGTCGTCTGGGCGTGGAACATACCTATATAGCCTATATAAGGGACTACCCCACGCGGCGAAAAACGCGTTGCAGATTATGAGTCTAATAACTAAGACATTGATTAAAGAAAAGAAAAAAACAACAGTGAAAGAATTAAGAGTCCTCACTGCAGGCTCAGAAATAGAACAATTACTGTTTGCTATGTTCAATATCCGGTCGGTTTGGATGTTATAATCCCATAAGATTTTCACCACATCGTCCTCTACCACCTTCTCCGGCCTACGGTGATACACTTGCTATGGATGGATCTACATCAAGCCCATACTTCTTGCTGAGACACCAGTGAAGATGGAAGCATACTTTATCGTAACGCCACTTGTAATCTTTTTGTGCTAGCATTTTGCAGCCACTCACGATGTGGGTTACATTCGCTACTGTCTCGCCACATAACCTACACCTGTCCGACTCTACCTGATAATAGATGTTCTTTCGGACAGAGTTCGTGTTTAAGGCTTGGTCCTGAGGGCCTGTCAATAAACTCTAAGTGTCGCGCTTCAAGTTACCCTTTGATAATCAGTCCCACAATTCCTCTGTCTTCAAGGTTTCGGTATCCTTTTCAAACTGTCGATGCAGTGGTATAGCTTCCCTTAAGGTAACCTTCCCCATATAAATCTTTCTCCTTTATATATCTTTCTCCTATACTCCTACATGCTTCACTTCTTGCAGCATATAGGTCCAACAACCTACCCTCACTGGCCCCGCCCCCTAACTTTCGGGACGTGTAAAAACGCAACACGTTAGCTCTAGGATGGACCACACGTCTCAAACGTTGCCTGGTATTCTAGCCTAGAATAGTGAAACCGCGAGGGGAAGGTTTCAATTCGACTTGCTCCCAATCGGCACGCGAGTCCTCAACCAAAAAATTACATCCCGCAAGCTACGCAGGTTACTGGTATTCCTGTCCATCTCCTCAAGCTTTACATTGGTCCACCCAAAACGCCTGCACTATATCTTATCACCGCTACAGCCCACGTGTTTATCGCCATGATCAAATTACCACAGTTGAGCTTAGACTTCAAGAGTAACTTGAGTCTGCTCATGTACGAATCTTTCTCAACCTCCTTCATTTTTCTGTCGAGGGTAGAGTCTAGTTCAAGTACTCCCGGGTAGTTGTATCCACTCTTTTCTGGATCACTTATGGACGTTCCCTTATTGGAAGATTTATCCCTCAATTTTCTGTTCTCTTCCCTCTAATGTCAACACAGCACAGTTTGCAATACCAAATTCCATACCGATGTTTTTGCAATAAAGGCATACAGTCTGCCCAAATAGTCAATTTGCGACTCGTTCTTTGCAAAGAATTTTAGATCATTAATAAATAGCAGATGGTTTACTCCAGGGCTCTTAACTTTTTTTCCAAACAATACCCAATGCTTACTTGTTGCAACACCATCGATATCGGTATTAAGGTAATAACAAAAAGAACTGGCGAAAAGGAGTCCCCTTAAAAAATGCCTTTTGATAGAGATAGAGCCCTGGTGTTGATTGTCCGCATACGTGTTGGTTTTCCCCATGTGAATGCGAGTTGACCCAAGGTCGGTGATGTTATCAGCAAGACCAAACATCTTCAAACTGGAGCCCCCATGTCATTATCATTATCATTATCATTATCATTATCATTATCATTATCATTATCATTATCGTTATCGTTATCGTTATCGTTATCGTTATCGTTATCGTTATCGTTATCGTTATCGTTATCGTTATCATTATCATTATCATTATCATTATCATAAGTAGTAGTAGTAGTAGTAGCAGCAGCAGCAGCAGCAGCAGCAGCAGCTCGCAGTAGAGAACTTTGGAATGCTGTCCACATTATATTATAAGTAGTATAGGGCGCATAACATAACCTAAACCACTTGAACCACTTAAAAAATGCCTTTTGATAGAGATAGAGCCCTGGTGTTGATTGTCCGCATACGTGTTGGTTTTCCCCATGTGAATGCGAGTTGACCCAAGGTCGGTGATGTTATCAGCAAAACCAAACATCTTCAAACTGGAGCCCCCATGTCATTATCATTATCATTATCATTATCATTATCGTTATCGTTATCGTTATCGTTATCGTTATCATTATCATTATCATTATCATTATCATAAGTAGTAGTAGTAGTAGTAGTAGTAGTAGTAGTAGTAGTAGTAGTAGTAGTAGTAGTAGTAGTAGTAGTAGTAGTAGTAGTAGTAGTAGTAGTAGTAGTAGTAGTAGTAGTAGTAGTAGTAGTAGTAGTAGTAGTAGTAGTAGTAGTAGTAGAAGTAGTAGTAGTAGTAGTAGTAGTAGTAGTAGTAGTAGTAGTAGTAGTAGTAGTAGTAGTAGTAGTAGTAGTAGTAGTAGTAGTAGTAGTAGTAGTAGTAGTAGTAGTAGTAGTAGTAGTAGTAGTAGTAGTAGTAGTAGTAGTAGTAGTAGTAGTAGTAGTAGTAGTAGTAGTAGTAGTAGTAGTAGTAGTAGTAGTAGTAGTAGTAGTAGTAGTAGTAGTAGTAGTAGTAGTAGTAGTAGTAGTAGTAGTAGTAGTAGTAGTAGTAGTAGTAGTAGTAGTAGTAGTAGTAGTAGTAGTAGTAGTAGTAGTAGTAGTAGTAGTAGTAGTAGTAGTAGTAGTAGTAGTAGTAGTAGTAGTAGTAGTAGTAGTAGTAGTAGTAGTAGTAGTAGCAGCAGCTGCTGGAGCTGCAGCAGCTCGCAGTAGAGAACTTTGGAATGCTGTCCACATTATATTATAAGTAGTATAGGGCGCATAACATAACCTAAACCACTTGAGAAGCTATACTTACAAGAAGAAAAAGTTCGGTAAGGAAACCTAATACAACCCTAATATACCTAATGATATGATTCTCTCTACTTATACTCTCATTTTCTCTTATAAACCTACACGGGACCATCATGATGTGGTTATCTCTGGTAAAAGCCTATTTAGAATAATATCAAACTCTTGTATAACGTAAAACTTAAAATCTGGTGTCCTTAGCGCCCTAACTAAGCATTTATCTCAAATGTTCTGGCAATGTTAAAAGTGTTTGAGATGGCCGACTTTTGCATCCGCTCAAGTAGGCCCCGTGCTCTCGCTCCTAGTAGCTTCCTCAGCGACTTCTCTAGGGGTTTAGAGCAACCACCCAGTAAGTCAATTATTACGCTGTACTGTTCAACCCTGTAACCGTATCTCTTCTTCAGTTCCCACATCATGGGCCCATACTTGAGTGTCTTTTCCACATCTTTCTTGGCTCTACTCTCAGTCCATGGGCAGCTCATTTCAATTGTGCAGACTTCTTTTCTTTTCTTCTTTTGCTCGCGTCGATCCGATTTGCTCTAACTTCGTTGCGCTCTGCATAGGTGGGAATATCGGAAAAACGCCTCACTCGCGGTGTTCTGGTACGCTGGTTTTGGCATCACAGGTGAGTACCATGGTGAAACCTCTTCTCCCATGTTCTCGCATGAGCTCAAAAAACAGAATCTTCAAAGCTGCATTATGGCTTTATAAATGTAGGTACTTGGTTTGTGCCAGGGAGGAACATCCAGCCAGTACATGTGCAACGCTCTCGGCTACCTTCCTACATAACCTGCATAGGACTTCGCCGTCGGCGGAGGTTTGCGTCTTCCCCTTTGTGTAGAACTTCGAAGGTAACAACTGCTCATACAATTCATACATGCTCACGATGGTGTTTGTAGGGCATGTAGCCCAACCTTTTAACCATGCAAAGCAGCTGGTTATGCTTATGCTCTCGTCTTCTCATCTGATACGGAATAACTTTCCTTGCCACTTTTTGTTTTCAGCGATCTCCAAGAACTGTATGCCTTGAGATTTCTTCAACAGATTTCCAGATCTTGCTGTAGTCACCACCTTTCCTTCCGTTGTAACCCACACGGGATTTAGGATATCTAGCTGAAGTGTGATGTTCAGTTCTTCAGCGTACGTAGCTGCTTCCTTCACAAGCGACTGGTGGCTTGATGCCATGGCATGTTCTTCTAATTCTCTAACTAATTCCAAAGTCTGGTCCGAATTCTGATACAGTTTCAGAGGCGATTTGATTTTAGTGAGCTTGTACTCGTGTTCGACTGATCGCGGGTCTCTCCCCTTTCTGCCTCGGTAGATACAACAAAGAAGTTAGGCTAGCTGTGTGCTTCCTACTGTTCTCAACGATAATCTTCCGAGCTGCTCTGTCCACTTCTCCCACTCTGTAAGAGTCCAATGCTGTGTTTACATTAAGTGGCGTAGCACCGGGCGTGCATACAGCTTAGTTGCCTGTACCCGGTTACAGTCAAACGGGGGGCTGGAGCATATAATAGCGGAGCTCTGGCGCGCGAAGCACGCCTGCGCAGCACCATGGGTAAGTAAATCTACCCATCCCAGAAAATTTGGTAATCACTTGACCGTACACCGCCCGCAGCCCGTCCGTCAGCAGCACAGGCATACCAATGTTTACTCTCACACTTTCTAGCTACTCTGGGAGCCCAGGAGAAAGCTGATTGCACATCAATGTTGTCATTAAGGTGACTCGACCCAGTTTTTTTGGGGGGGTACCATCCTACTTTGAAGCTCTCTGGTATCCCCACCTTTACTTTTATCGTAAGTCTAACACATAGAATGGATAACATATAGATCAATCTACAATATAACATAAAATTTTTGGCGATCGGCGTAAATATCACGTGGTTATAATGCCATGCCTCTTTGAGGTCTGAGTCGAAAATCTGCTGTTGCCGGCATTTTTTCGTCAAAATCTCTCGGCTACACATAGTGCGCATTAGTGCCTTGCGCTGAACAGAGTTTCACCAAAATTGCAAAGACCCAATTCGAGAAATTCAGCGGTTTCCAAATTTCGGTCATAATTTATGCGAAAATGATGAGCAAACTTTACACGGATTATATCTAATAAACTATGACATTCATCTCTTTATTTTGGGCATCGTTTTAACAGATGGGTCCTTGCAAGTCAGCAAAACGCTTTAGGGCCTTGTAAATGCGCGCGATTTCGAGCAATGCAAACATATAGAAATTATATTTTTCGCTATTTGTTGACGTTTGTCAGCGTTTAAGAGTCGTTCTCACGAAAAAAGCATTTTCTTAAAAATTCGTAGTTTTTTTTCCTTCAAATTTTTTCAGGGCCACAATTGATTAACTAACTACCCGGACTCTGAATTTCATGGTCATTGAAAAACTGTGACATTATCTTCTATAAGCCCAAACTTGAGTAAACATTGAAGATTTTTAGCGTTTTGGCTGAGTTTGTGCTTTGGGAGTTGTCTATTGTTTCTAGTCTGTCATTATACAGCATTCTTGTTCAGCACGCGTGCAAAGACCGCGCTTGGCTGACTTCCGAATGCTCTCCGAGATATAATAATTTTGGTACAGTGAGACAGGCCATCGCTTGATACATAGAGGTTTAAGTCACAATTTTTAATCAATTCTCGTGCTTCTTGTGCCTTTGCAAAAAAATCAAGAAGTGCTACACACTAAATCTATTTACTATTAAAAAATATTATTTTTTCATAGGTTTAATGCAAGCCAATAATTAAACCAAGTCGTGACGGGAATATCTCGGTGAGCATTCGGAAGTCAGCCAAGCGTGGTCATTGCACGCGTGCTGAACAAGAATGCTGTATAATGACAGACTAGAAACAATAGACAACTCCCAAAGCACAAACTCAGCCAAAACGCTAAAAATTTTCAATGTTTACTCAAGTTTGGGCTTATAGAAGATAATGTCACAGTTTTTCAATGACCATGAAATTCAGAGTCCGGGTAGTTAGTTAATCAATTGTGGCCCTGAAAAAATTTGAAGGAAAAAAAACTACGAATTTTTAAGAAAATGCTTTTTTCGTGAGAACGACTCTTAAACGCTGACAAACGTCAACAAATAGCGAAAACTATAGTTTCTATATGTTTGCTTTGCTCGAAATCGCGCGCATTTACAAGGCCCTAAATTGTTTTGCTGACTTGCAAGGACCCATCTGTTATAAGGATGCCCAAAATACAGAGATGAATCTCATAGTTTTTTAGATATAATCCGTGTAAAGTTTGCTTATCATTTTCGCATAAATTATGACCTAAATTTGGAAACCGCTGAATTTCTCGAATTGGGTCTTTGCGATTTTGGTGAAACTCTGTTCAGCGCAAGGCACTAATGCGCACTATGTGTAGCCGAGAGATTTTCACGAAAAAATGCTGGCAACAGCAGATTTTCGACTCAGACCTCAAAGGGGCGTGGCATTATAACCACGTGACATTTACTCCGATCGCCAAAAATTTTATGTTATATTGTAGATTGATCTATATGTTATCCATTCTATGTGTTAGACTTACGATAAAAGTAAAGGTGGGGATACCAGAGAGCTTCAAAGTAGGATGGTACCCCCCCAAAAAAACTGGGTCGAGTCACCTTAATTGACAGTTGTCAAAGCAGGGTATCCGCTGACCAGTATCACCTAACCGTATCGCGGGCTCAGGTGTCGACCCATCAAGGTCGAGTATTTTTTTGAAGTTATCCGCTGACAATTTACTCGTTTTCAAATTGTCGCAGGCTCACGTTTACTTTTTTTTTCAAATTCATATCAAATATGTTGTGTTTATGTCAGTATCTCCCCGCACTATTACGATTTTGATTTCAAACTGACCTCAGACGAAAAAATTCAGCCAGTTCTTTAAAAATGCAGGCGGGGAAGACCTTTTCTAACCATGGTCACGTGTTGGTTACGCTCCACGTCCAATTTGTATGCTCTGATTGGTTGAAAATTGTTTACTTTGACAGCTGAAGCTGACAGAGTTTTGAGTCAACTTGTGATGTTTTTAACTGTCTTTTTCCACTGGATGTAAAAATTGAAATACAGCTGCTATCAAGAGTGTTCTCTTACTCATGGCTGGTTTGTTTATTGGGTTTTTGGTTGAGAAATGCGTCGCTTGTCAAAGCCGATAATCCGATTTCGGATGTCATCGTTTTTGTTTTTCACCTTGCTGGATGCGTACGAGAATTTCTAAAGGCTCAAGCGATCCTTGGCTTACTTGATAGCTTTCAGGAGCTGCATCTCGAAATATGGTAAGCCTGAGTAGTTATTGTATTTATATCTAATTTCATGAAGTCCAGCTGCGCAGTTTATGAAGCTAGTTTATGCACGTTTGTATTAAGATTTAACTGAGACACTGATCTGACCGAGTATGAGGTTTGATATAAGCTTAAGCTTACAGAACTCTTAAAAGCCTTTAGTCGATATTAATTCACCGTAAATAGAAAGAAAAAACTTTCCGAAGAATATTTAGTTATAGTTTTGGCTGTAGAAAGAAAGCTTTGAGCGATTTTCTTGTCGTGAGTTCATCTTTGAAAAAAGCAAACACCGGGAAATCGGCGGCTTAAAACATAAACTTAATCTTTAAGCTTACTAGTAAAGACTTGAGGATTCTTAAAGACACTTAAATACTCATTTGTTTTCGTGAATGAAAATTGTTGTCTCTGTAAATGTTCTACCGATTTATATTTCTTTATTGATTGTTGGTAATCTCAAAAAGTGTAATTTTCATCGCTTTGCCGTTCGTTTTCAGGCGTTCATAAACATCGCTTGCAGGAGTACTCAAAATGCTGAGCGTATCAAACGCTTTTTAAGATTACCCATCGTTATTTAACCCATTAATTAAAAATTGACTCAATAAATTCTTTATCACGTTGAAGCGTAACTCTTTTAAAATTTCTTCGCAAATTTGGCGCTTGTCAAAAGTTAGAACCGGCTGGCCGTATAGGTGATTTTGGACATTTTTTGAACGGTTTCGCTAATTAAAAGTCCACGCGTGCTTCGATGGTCCTGAGTATTGAATGAATGCAATTTGTCTTGAAAAATTGTGAAAAACTGCATTTTGTACGAGGTCTGTATGATAAAAACAGCGCCTCATAGTACTCTTTCTCCTCAGATGTGGTGTATAAAAAAAAATAAAAGAATGGTTTGCAAGCACCCAGATTTATTGGCAAGAATTTGTAAACTTGTCGAACGCAAAAAATTCGTCCTGATATGTTTTCCACGCCTCATCTACTGTGATCAAGAGCCATTATTGCTCTTGTGACCGAAGACTATTTTTTGGGTGTACATATAAGGCTATATCAACGCGATACAAGATTTGTTTCACTCCAAAATCACTTACCTTTTCCCTCAAAAGTCACATGAATGTGCCCTTAAGTTAACTGATTTGTGGAATACAAAATTATTGTTTGATTTAAGTTATAAATTAATCAATGGGAGCTTCGCTTTTAGCTGTGGCTGAATCTATATATTACATATCCTGCATAAATACTCTTTAGCCGCACGCGCCAGGGCCAGCCGTTCATCCTGTGAAACGTTCTCTAGCACCTCAGAAATTTGTAGTGTTTTCCTTCCCCAAGAGCCATGATGGTGGTTGTCTTGTCCATCCTCATACCAGACTCGTTTAGCACTTGGGCTCCCTTCTTCACGTGTACCACTGAGTACTTTTTCTGATTCCAGTGGAGGCTGATATCCTGCATCGCTCCTCTAGTTTCCTTCAGCACTCGGTTCAGCTTGCCCTCGGAGGCAGCAAAAACCTTCAGGTCGTCGATAGACAAGAGATCGGTGACTTTGACTTCAATAGGCTTGGATAACCGATATCCCTCCGTTGCCCACAGAAGCGACGCCAGTGGGTTCAGACACAGACAATCTGATCAATAATACTTATAACCAATAGCCTGTTCCAGGCGTTCGGATGGTGGAGAGCGGGCAAAAAATTAGGGCGCCGGCGAAAAATTGACGGGGGAAGAAATAGGGCGGGAAAAGGGAGGGAAAATTAAATCACGAATGCTAAACGGGGACGGCAATAAAAAAGGCATCAAATCAATAGATCTAATAAGCAAAAATAACAAATCAGCACCCTTTTTTTCTAATTAGCAAAAAAGAAAATTAGCACGTGCAGCACACTTTTTTGTCTTTCTTTGCCGTTGTTTTGCACGACTACAATTACGTTTTGTACGTACATACGTTACGTACATATGTAACGGCAAACTTCCTAGTTACACAGTAATTTTTAGGGAGTTATTATAACTCCAAAAATGGAGTAAAAATTTTAGGTACAGGATAACCCCTTTTACCGGGTTACTTTAACTCCTAATTTAACTCCAAATTTGGGGTCATTTTTACTCGTGAAAAAGAGTTCTTTTTACTCCCAGTCTGAAGTTAAAATAACTCCGAAAATGGGATTATTTTTACTCCTTACATGGGTCTTTTTTACTCTTTTTGGAGTCACTTTAACTCTGAAAGTGGAGTAAAAATTTTAGGTACAGGATAACTCCTTTTTTGGGATTGTTTTAACTCCTCAATATGTGGGGTCATCTTTACTCCTGAAAAAGAGTTCTTTAAACTCCTTTTTGGAGTTAAAATAACTCCCCAAAAAATAACTCCACTGTTAGGAGTTGAATTAACCCCACTAGAGGAGTTGAAACTCCTTGAAAATTACTGTGTACACATTATTTTCATGGAGGAATTGTCGTATGTGCTTACCAAAGATTTTGTTTCCTGTGTTCATGTTCCGTTTTATTTTTTTTAAAGGCCGTCCATTTTCACCTCGCTGGTCGCTGTCATTTCTCATTTTCTCACCGCCGGTATGAAATTTTCATTTTTTTCTTATAACGAAATTCGTCTCCTTTGTTTTCAGTCACTCGCTCTTGCTCTTTCTCTGTTATCAACGTGAGTGTGAACATCAAAAATAACGTCTAAAAAGACATGACTTCAGTTGTTGTTGTTGTTTTTCTTTTTTCTCTTCAGTCCGATCGGCCATGCGATTTCCTTCCAAATAAAACCTTGAGTTGCATTTGGGTTGCCATACCTGATTGAGTTGTTTAATGTTGGTGTGCCTGTGGTGAGGACGGACTGGCGGTCGCGCGGTTGGGCGGACATACGGTTACTTGACTACCAAAATTTCTCGGTTGCATAGGCTACCAAATTTTCTTAGCGGAGGTGCTCCGCTGCGCGCGCTTCGCTCGCGAGAGCTTCGCTATCATTAATATTAATATTAATAGTAATATTATTATCATTATTATCATTATTATTATCAGCAGCAGCAGCAGCACCACAGAAGACTTGCGGAGCTGATCGCAAATAAGAAGGGAGAAAGTTACTCAAGCGCAATTTCCTGGATAAGAGCTAAAGTATCTTTCGCTATCGTACGCTCTGCGATATTATGCTTGAGAGGCTCAAGATCCAGAAGACTACAGCTAGACTTTGTTGGCTCAGATCTACAGATCGAAAATATTAGAGCCTGCCCGAATTACTTAATTTTTTTTTTTGTTAAAGAACTTTTTTTAAAGAATTAGGAATTCAGGAATACGAGACTTTATTCTCTATAATTTGTTTCTTTTTAATATCAGAAACGGATGATTCTCTTTTGTAATGACAATTTAAAACTCTGGACCGCCTGCAAGAGTTATTGATCGCATCTGAGCTGCAAGGAATGTATTTTGGGAAATCGTAATTGACACAGTGATTATAATTTTTATAATTGATATAATTCTTAATGTTATATGGTGTTTAATTATCATCATCATCATTATCATTATTATTATCATTATCACAGGAGCCCATCACCCGAAGCCTATATCTCCCATACAGGCCTTAGAGTCAACCCTTTCCCGAGTAGATTTACAATTAGAACGGTTCCCAGAGGAGTCTCCTCATGTCGACAGTGGAAAGAGCCAAGCACAACGACGTAATGACGGTGCTATTGTTCTTAATCTAACAGCAGGAAATAGAGTGCTGACAGGCCAAACATAACCACAAGCTAGTGAATCGTGACTTCATCGTTTTGCTCCAGAACATCCCTAAGAGATTTTCTATCTTTTCTTTCTAGCGGGTAGATTATCCTGTGGAAAAATTTAAACTCTGACTGTGTAAATCTCAATTTTGGCTGTTTGTCTCACATTAAGAGCCCATGAAGCTGGTCTGTTCCTTGCATATTGAATACTTATTTTCTGCAGTTTATTCTCTATAGTTCTGACAGGATTCGATTTTAGCACTGGTTTTCTTCAGCCAATTTTTTAAACGTGAATTTTTTTATTTCGGTTAAATGACCCCCCATATTAATCAAGATTTTAGTTTCTTAAGAGTTTTTCTGAAATGCGTTTTTCTGAATAAATACTAGTGGATGTTTCGTCTGTCAGTGTGATGATTCCCTGCTATGTTTTGTAACGCCGGGCCCTCAAGAAAAGTGATCTACAGATGTGAATTTAAAGCAAAGGATTGTAGCTTAAACTGGAGTTACACTAACTGCTGAGAACTGTCCTGTTATTCAGTCATAATTCTTTAAACGCACAGTCCATTTTGTTTTTCTTGAGATAAGTGGGTCTTTGGACTGGAGCGCGATGTCATGAAGATTACTTTTGAGTTAGCTTTACAGTCGAGCAACTGTTCTGTTCTGTTCAACTTTTCAAGTGCTAGTTTTTATCAGGCAAGCCTCATGGTAATACAAGTTGTGAAGGAAGACTGCAATTTCGGAACTAAAGCATTCCTCGTTAGTTGATTCTATGGTAATCGCTTTTGCACGCGGTGCTTCAGCTGGCGAAATCCACTCCACGGTGATGACAAAAATCCAGTGTGAGTGAAGATAGACGTATAGGAAAAAAGATAACGGACGAAGGACAGGCTTCTGATTTAGCCTTCATCCAACTTTATTTTTTTAACGCTGACATACGAGACTTACGGAAATGTGACACTTTCGCGGGAAGCAAGCCGTTCTATTTATAAGTCAACTCGGGAAAGGGTTGACTCAAAAAATCAGTGAAGATAGAGGCTCATGGGCTCCTGGTTATCATAGATTATCATTATCATTATCTAAAGTTAGTGTGAAAATAAGTTAGGATAGGGCATTAAAGTTCTATATATTTTTTTAGGTATCATTGCTTGTTCCATCGTCCGAGGAAATTAAACCAAATGAGAAGGTGCCACACAAGATTTACCAAGTACCTCTCGAACCGGAATATCTCGACGATTACATACGGCTTGAGATGGAGGGATCCCGTATGCAGGGCTATGCACGGCTAGTTGAGTTTCAAAATGCCTTATGCGAAGGTGTTTTGAATAGCACAGAGATGCTAAAAGAAGTGAAAAATTTTGACTTGCTTGTTTACGATAGTCCTGCGGGAATGTGCGGCGTCCTGGTTAGTGAACTCCTTAGCATTCCGCGAGTGCAAGTTCAGGCCCACCCAAACTCCCCGTTTGGTTTTGATAACATGATTCCCATGCCTGTCTCCTACGTTCCGGGTCTCTTTACCGGGCTCAACGATGAAATGACATTTATGGAAAGAATTATCAATTTGTTGTCATATCTTCTTATCAAGACTTTCTGGATAGATCTTGTTTACTCTAGTGCTATGAATGACCATAAGATTAAGTATAAAATTAAACCCGGAAAAAGCTACCAAGAAGCGATAGATGATGCTGAACTGGTTTTAATTGCGGCAGATTTTGCGTTGGAGTATCCCCAACCTCTGTTACCAGGTATATGTAATAATGTATATTATACCAATAAAAGAACAATTAAATGAATTAGGGACATTTAGCTTAGCTTGTGTCTTTTTAATGTTCTGAGAGGCCTGGGATTAGATGCGTAGTTAATAAGCTACTTTTTATAGATGGCTGTTGAATACCTGAAAATTTTAGTGTTGTAGCTGCCTTGTAGCTGTGAAACTACTTTCCACCTAGTACCCTCCAAAAAAAGTTGTTAGAAGCTCTGTCGTAAGCGGCACTAGTTTTTTAGGGCTCTCCAAACTTTCCCAGTGCCTCAGAGCTCGATGCACGAACAACTGAAAGAATGAGTCAGTTGTTTTTTTTTAAATTGCCTACCTGGAAGTTTTTTGTTGTTGTTGTTGTTTAAAAAAATCATCCTGGAAGGTTGAAGATGAATAAAACCACACACACACGGTAGCACTGTAGATCACTATGAGGGGATATCTAAGTACAATATTGGATTTTATTCATCAGGTAACCGTATGGTAGGACCACTGAATGTCAGGGATACCATTAAACCTCTACCACGTGATCTGGAAGAATTTGTAAGCAATTCAGGAGGACATGGTTTTATAATTGTTTCCTTTGGATCACAAGTGGCTTCTCTTCTTTCTCGAGAAAAAGTAGACATGCTTGCAACAGCTTTTGGAAAACTAAAACAGCTTGTGGTGTGGAGACTTAAAGGTATCTTATTCTTCGTTCGTTCTCTTTTGTTATACAAAGGACATTTGCGCTAACAGCTTATGCCGTACATTCTTATTTTGCATGTATTCTATCTCCAAAGGGCACCAATAGACGTACGATTATTCTTTAAAGATAGTTTATGACCTCTGCTTTTTTCCAATATTCAACAGATTCTATGAAAGAGAACAGAAAATCAGTGTGGGAGGTTGAAAAAAATCCATTATTCTCCCCTTCTTATGTCTCTCTTACTGTCAGGCAAAGAATGGGGTCTTTTAATGATCTAAGGTTCACCTTAAGGAACGTCAGCAGTTCATAATGATTTACCGGTCCAAAAATGCCAAATGTGGCAGAGAAACTTGCACTTAGGCGATTAGTTTGTAGATGGAGCCATATAGCCAGAACATCAACATTCGGCAAGGAGGTACCCAAAAACAAAACTGAACAAAAAATTATGGTAATGTAGGCTAATGAAGTTGAAACAAGGGAAAAATAAAAATTACCTCAGATAAAAAAAATTACTGCAACGTATATATTTGTATCATCTGGCAATCACTCTTGATGTCAAGATACAGAATCCATATTTTCGTAAAAATGGGATTCACTTAGCTCTCTTAGGTCACTAAACAAAATTCTTGCTTGCAGGTTACATCCCTCCCTTCCTTTCAAAAAACATCAAAGTTATGGATTGGTTACCTCAGAATGATCTACTGGCTCACAAAGACATCAAGGCGTTTGTGTCTCACGTGGGTCACAATAGTCTGTATGAGTCTGCATATCATGGAGTTCCCTTGGTCTGTTTCCCTCTGTTTGCGGAGCAGCATACTAATGCTAAAAAAGTTGAACATTTTGGTCTTGGTTTAGCAGTGCACCATGACCGTACTAACGCTGAGGAACTGTATAAAACAATTGAGCTGGTTGAAAGTGAACCAAGGTATTAATAGTTTCTGTTTCTGATCATTGACTAAATGCCTTTTTCGTAAAGGTGGTTCTATAGAGTTGGATACCGATAAGAAGACATATAAATATTATATTTTTAAGTGTCAAAAAATTTAAAATGTGGAAAGCGAGAATATTCTTGATGTGTAAATTTTAAATTTTCAAATTTACTGTTATTCATATTTTCCTTTCACTTCCACAATATTTGCTCTTGCCTTTTTTATTTTTTTATCGACTATTGAAGATGTCTACACTCATTCTCGCCAAAAGCGTCATAGAAAAATAGAATGGACGAGGTGAGGTTACGCAAAAGATACTCACCACTTAAGCAGGTTATATTACATTAGACAGGTAAAAGAATATGCAGGTCGTCAATAAGATATTTTGCAATCTTTTATGCGCTATATTTTTGATCAGTCGTACTTCAAATCATCCATTTATCCTCCGTTACATCAAGGGAGGTTCTATGGGCTGGCCTTATAAGCTAACTGATATCATAATTGAATTACTGATAACTTGCTCTTTTCAGATTTAGACAAACTGCGATGCGTATATCCAGCCTGTTGAAAGACCGTCCACGCACCCCTCTTCAAGAAGCTTGCGATTGGATAGAGCATGTATTGAGGCATGGCGGATCCAAACGTCTTAGACCTCAAGTGTTTAACATTTCTTGGTACCAGTACTATTTACTTGACGTCATTACTTTCCTTGTTGCTCTGGTTACTGTGATTGTAGTGACGATAAGGTTGACATGTAGGTACCTATGCCGTATGTATTGTAAGAGAGAAGGAAGCAAAAAGAAAAAGAAATGAGGTAAATCAAAGAGGCTTCAACTTCGACTGATGTCAATCGAGCCTTTCAGTATATATAACTATATAATGTATATTAACACAGGTAACCCAGGCTCTGTGATAGTACCACAGTACGGTTTTAGTGAAATTACAGTGTTTGTATGGGGTAAAATACGATCCTGAAATTTGTAGGAAATACTAAATATAAGTCAATGAAACTTACCCTGCAGTTAGTTGTTGTTGTCCTTATTGCTCCAACGAAGTTTCGTGATAATTTGTTCAAATTCACTCTATATACAATTGTAACATACAAGGTAGGAGACAAGAGATGCCATCTTCGCCGCCATGCTCTCATTCAACACAACTTTTCACGGAATTCGAACTCCAACAGCAAATAAACATGCCAGGATCGTAGTAATAGGATAGCAGCAGATGTAGAAACCAATAAAGCTTTCCCAGATACAGCTGCAGATAGAAAAACGAATCCCGCAAACTTTGGCAAACTCGGAGGATGTAATCCAAAAAGGCCGAGAATATGCTCGCCGAAGTAGCCGGGCCAGATCAACGCGTGACCACGAAAATGAGGCCTGGGCACTGTACAAAAAAAATCCATCCCGGGTGTCCTGAGTTGACCTTTCTAGGGACTGATATATAGCTTTACCAAAGTTAGCCACCCCTGCTGGAAATACATTTGCTCGAGGGCTATTGTTCACTTGAGACAAACTACCTGTTCCAGTCCACGTGTCAAAATGAGAAAAAAAGCACGAAAGGTCAACCCCAGGACACCGCGGGATGGGTGTTCTCAAGCAATGAAATCACGCTTTTGTAAAAATCCTAAGGACAGATGTTTCTGTTGGTTTCCAGCGGCCATATTTCTGCCCCTCAATAAGACACCTACATGGCGTCTTCATACAAAGCTTTATAAGTTTGGGTAAAACATTTTTTTTGCTAATACCTCGTATATTTATCAACTTTTATTTCCCAGATGCAGGAGTGTATTTTGAATGGTTTGCATTTTTGTTTTTGATGGCGTGACAGTGAAAACAGTGAATAAGCTGCCTCAGTCTGTAATTTGTTATTGTGAACTTTACTTTACAAGAACTTATTCGTGCCTACAACTAAAAATAAGGACTTTTAAACTCTAACTTAGACAGAATTAAGTTAGGTTATTCAGAAGTAGACAAATTGGAACTTGTTCCTGTCAAGACAAAACAAACCAGATTACCTTCTGTGTAAAGCACACTAGCTTTGACTGTTTCTGTAAGTTTGTATTACTGAAACTTATTCGTAGCTGATATATCTTGGACCCTCTCGAATACCCTCCGTACGTTAATTGACTCTTTTAATTACATTAGTTAATCATTCAAAATAGTTCGCCTTTTTCTGCGTGGCTCCAATCCCGCGGCTAAGACTTCATAAACAGCTTACGTTTACCAAATTTGCAAGATGCAAGCATTATATTATGGTATGCTCCAGCAACCTCGTTTCTAGGTAATATCCGCCTCAGTAGTGCAGAGCGCTGCAATCTCCTCGATATCTGTATAATTTTCAAATCATTTACTCAGCCTCATTCAAAAATTGTTAATTGTACGTTTTGCTGAAAAAGTTTTGGGCTCCCGCATTATACGGAATGAAGCAGGATATGAAATTCCTTCACCTTGAAGAATTTGTTAAGGGTATTCCCTCGTAATACTAGTTGTTCGACAGTTCTACGTCAGCCTTGACTTAAGGTAGCGCATAGCTGATACACCCTATATACCAAGAGAATACCAAGTCTCGATCGAGTAACGTCACAACAACACAACAATGATCCCTAGCCCTTACACAGCACAATTCACACAATAGATCCACACAATAGTGCACATATTGACTTGGTATATATCGAGCATCACCCTAGCTTATATTAGCAACTTCTTGTACATCTTGAATTGGAAGCAACGAACAACGACATTTATAAAGCGATGCAGATGCATTGCAATACATGTGACATATGCAGCAGGGGTTTGAGCCACAAGTGCGGAAGGATATTTCTAAAATGTCGAAGAATAAATCACTCGACTTCAGAGCAAGGCTTGGAGCAATTTTTACTTCAATTCTCAATTCCTTTTCGAATTTTAGTTACGGACTTCTGCTCCAACCATTTCTTTGAATTGTATTTGCATACTTATTACTATCAATACCGGTTGATACCAGAAATTTCAGTAAAAAATATTACAGATTTTCTTTGAAAGTAGGACCCACTTTAGCGCAAACTCCGTAAAAAAAAAAATTACTACCGTTAAAAATCGGAGAATTTAATATTGCTGAGTGATAACTTTAGTTCTTTCGTGACCCTCGCGTGAAAACCGAAAAGGTTTATGACAAAAAGTTCGTCATAGTTCAATGCGCAGTTTTTAAGAAAGTCGAAGCTGCACGCAGAAAAGAAGATTCAAAAGAAACAGATAGAGAAGAAGATTAAAACGGATTGGAAATGGGTTTCCTCATTTTGCTCACAGGTCTAACACTAGTGTTAGTTAAAGCTCATCTCTCCTGCAAAGCTGGCTGCAGAGGACACGTGTGAAGTCAAGAAATTCTCTCGATATGAGTCAATTCCTTATTTTAGTCATCTTCTGGTGATGTGATCCTAAGAAAATCCGAGACAAGGGTCTTGCACAATGTAAATAAGACATAGATATTGTAAGACATGGCGTTGGGGGCACTGATTGTGCTGTCACTGATTGTCAGCTCCGTCTCCTCGGCGAGGATTGCTGGCTTCATAGCCTTTGGAGGATCGCACTACATTACCATGAAAAATGTATTGGAAGAATTGGCTTCTCGGGGCCACCAGGTAAACCAGTCTCTACCTTTATGAAACGTTATTCTTTTGTCATGTTCAAGTTTAAGAATTGTGTTCCCACAAACGGCTAAAAATAATTGTTTCATTCGGAAAAGCGAGCTGGATAATAATAAAATGAAAATACAACTTTGGACTCGATATATTTTAGTAGTCTATACAGAAAAATATGCTCGTAATACAATGCTAATCGAAGACCAGTTTATGTCTATAAATAAAAAGACATGACGTCACGTCATACATCGGTGATTTTCAAAATGGCGGGCAAATTTCTTGGTCGTTACGTTGCAAAGGATGTCAATTTTCCGAATGTTTGGATTCATCTTTTGCCTTCTTCAATAAGGCGGAGCTTTTGAAAAATAACATGGAAACATTCGCGATAAGGTTCAGTCGGAAAAAGTTTCAAAAGCATCACATGAGGCAAAGAAAGGTACCGCGAAGTGTCTATAAATTGGCACAGTTTGTATGATCGTTTATCGCTTTCGGGCAACGTGCGAGGTGGTGTGGCAATATCCTGATCTCAGAATAGGAGGATTAGTATATGATACATTGAGCTTAATGTACGCCGAGTTTCAGCGAGCCAAAGTGCGTAGTTCTTCTCGTCAATCCCTTTAAAGTCGATGGAATGAAAAAATATGGAGACGACATATATGTAATCTGCTTACATCAAGTCACTACCTGCTGCAACAGGTTGGCAGTAGAGATCACTGGTAAGTGTTGAAATTTCCTCGTTTACTTCTAACAACAGGAGACTTATATGCATGTTTTGTGCATGAGCCAACATCAGGAAAACGTAATTTTTTGAGTGGCAAATAGATAGCTCCTGAAATAGATGCAGTTTATAAATTTAATGTTCAGGCTCCACAAACGGCTGCAAACGGTTAGACTTCAACAGTCTCTCCATATAATTATTAATGCTAGAGGGATAACGCTGCTAGTCTAGAATCTATGTGCAATTGCATTTTACAATATTAACTGCAATATTCCTTTGAATAATGTTTGATCAGGGGTGCAAGGAATCTCTGTTGTCAAAGTACAAAATATAAAAATAAACAAATTAATACTAATTATTTTTAATTAAGAACACTATAATTATGATAGTGTTAAAGTTTATGTATACAAACAGAAATAGATTTGAGGCATCGTTTGTGAAGGTTATTGTTTTATTCACTTATTGAAACCAATCTGTGCAACAGTCAATCTTAATTGTTCAGGAAGTATTGTTTCCCCAAATTTTAAAGTGGAAAAATCAATTTCAAGCTTTTTGTAAGAGCCGTTAGGGGGCAGCCAGTGAGGAATAACACGACATGGTATGAATGGTATAGCTTCCTGAATGGCCACCCAAAGATGATGGTTTCCTTCAGTGATACAGGCTTTTCCTGTTGTAAGATCACATGATATAATTATTGGTTCTTGAGAACCATTTTTCAAAATGAAACGTCTTACTTGTTCAAGATGTGATTATTGCCAGCTTTTGGCATGAGAGATCTGTCAAATTCCCTATATTCCCAAAGATCTTGTGTTTTGACCATTTGAAATTCATGCGAATAATCAAATGCATCAGAAATGTAAGATTTGGTCTGCATTGCATGTTTTTCACTTTCTGTGGGTTCATCAAGTGTCACAAAGAACATGTTTGTATCAATTAATGGTTCAAATGCTTTTGCAAAATCATCATCACTATTGTCACTGTCAATCTCTGCAGTCATGCTTTTAATCAACTCTTTAAAGGATTTACACTTTGACTATTTTTTACCACCTTTTATGTCTGAAGTTGTTTCTGTTCTTCCAACTTAGAGATGTTATGATAATGGCGAATTGCTCTGATGTTGTCAAGTTTAACTTTGTTGTCAGGTAATGAGAGCAGAACTTTGTGTTTGTTTCTGATGTCTTTCATGATTTCATTGTTGTTGGAATGAATTGGCGTATAAAATGTTGTTGAAACACCATCATTATTTGCATGATTGTTAGATTTGATCTTTTCAAGCATCAGCAAGTATAGACTCTCCTTTTCTGGAAATAATGGCCTTGATCCTACAAAAGTTGCTTTTCCATTATTCCACAAACCATTATACACGTACCAGCCACTTTTACAATTTCTCTGAGTTGAATACACTTCACAAAAATAGTGAACATTATTCCTGAAATTCGGTATGTGCAGTGATTAACTTCCATGTTGCATTTGCTGTCTACTGGTAAACTTGGAATATGCTTTTTACTAGGATTGTGTGTGCACCCCACAAAAAATTATCAGGTGAGTTTACAACAGTTTTTGATATTGTTGTATGGGGGCATTACAAGTGTTAGGCTGAGGAATGATGGTACAATCAGAGTCTGCACTAATTGCCAACACTGAATCATTGCCCATCAGGACAGAGCATTTTGAAAGTCCTACAAAATTGTTTAAAGTTAATTTATGTTGTATAACTTGAATAAAAATTATTATTGATAAGTTCTTGGGAGTTCAAGAGGAAGTGATTATCTAAAACATCATCGGTACTAATTGAAAAAACACTATGTGTGTGGCTGCGGCAAGAACTGTGACTTCCATTCACATTGGTACAAGCTTGAGCATATCTGGTTTTTAATGCAATGTTTCTTTTAGATGATTTGGCATTGTTTCTGTAAGCCTGTATATAATGGAATCAAGGGCAGCCTCTTTTCCATAGGCATAATAGGTATGGCCATGAATAGTATTGTCCCTTAGCCACCTCCACAAGTTCATTTTGCTGTCGTGAAATTTTTTATTTTCCCTTAATGCAAATGAACTGAGCAGTTGTGTCAGGCCTTCCCCTAGATTACTGTTTGGAGGACAATTTAATTGATGCTTGAATGCATGATAGGCTACTTAAAGAAAAGTGTCTTGATGGCAGCTGTTATGTATGCCATTAGAGCCATATTTGTAAGACTGGTATGCAGCTAAGGCATTACACATACTTGTCCTCTTTAACCGTACCTCACAGGGACTAAGTTTACACTTCGGAAGTGTAAACTTAATCCACTCATCTTCCTTACAGCCCTGGCATTTCCGAGGTATTTTTGTTTTTTGTTTTTTATTATTGTCATTAGGCACACCTGCAAATTTCTTCAGGTCATCATGAGAAAGAGCATCTGTGTTGAAATGAATCGTATGCAAGGGCTTTTCAAAGCAATTTCCTTACTCTTTTGCTTCAACCCAGAGACATCTTCATGCCATGCTGGCTCAAATTTTCTTGATGCAAGGTCCCAAAATTTATAGTAGCAATTCTATGAGAAAGACTTTCGTGCCAATTGGTGTCCAGACAACATAGTGACATCGTTTTGTTGATGTGCAAAACATTTCAAACATGATTTGGGGTATATGATTAATGCAAACATTTTTGTAAGGAATAGGTTTTCCTCCCATGAAAGGGCATTTTATTTCAATGACAGTTTTTAAAATTCCATTGTGTTCAATTATACCATCTGGAGAGGATCCTAACCATTCTTGGTTGTCTCCATCCTTTAAAAGCCAAATTCCGGTTTCTTTTATAACCACTCCATCTTTGTCCTCTGGAAAGAAGTTTTTAAGGTAAGTGACAAGAGCACTATCTTCATTAATAGATTCCCACAGCATAGCAAGATTTGATTCACCTGATTTAGTTGGCAAGCCATGCAAATCACTTAAAATTTGATTCCAGTCATCAAGCATTGCCTTTTTGCCATACCCTCCAAAGGCAGTTGAAGCCTTGCTTCCATTAATTTTTCCTTTGCGAGAATTAAACCACTGACCACTCCTCTGTAGAACTGAGGGTCATCATCACGAGAGGGGTGGTGTAGGAATGGGTTGATAACATTTAAAATCATTGACACTCTTAGATGTTAAAGTACCTGACAGCTTTGCCAGAGATGTACTAGCAGGGTTACCATGTGTGCTTTATAGGTGGAGGTTTGTTTTGCTTGATTTTAGACAAATGCTGTGTTTTGTCACTTTTCTTGGGGCGTGCTGATCATAATTATGTGGGCTTGCTGTCCATAATAGAAGCACTTCTGTTGTGCCAACCACTCTGGTTCATGTCCTTCAGGGTACTCTGCTGCCCAGTGACCTAGCTTTTGGCAACGAAAACAGGTGTCTGTTGGTTGTGCCGTGGATGATGTCTTTCCTGTGTCCAGTTTTGTTCAAATTTTTTCAGCATTTGTCTAACTGCAGACTCATCCTCTTCATGTTTGGGTGCAAGCCCATCTTTTGCCAAATATGTAACACACCTTCTCTTTGTGAATTTACAAACAAATGTACACATGTAGAAAGAACTTGACACGATGAAATGATTTGAGAAGATGTAATGTTTAATTTTTGTAGTAGCTCTTTCCAGTAGAAACAGAGGGCATTTTCCTCCTTCAATTTTTCTATTGCTCTCTGAAGTGAGGTAGGAGACCAGTTGCCAGTAAAGAAAGAAGATCTTATGAAGTAGTCAAGTTTTCTCGCAAATAACAAAACATGCACGGGGATGATGCTCTCTGGCATGAAGGGCAGTCAGTGTGGGTTGTGAAGTTCTTAAAAGTGTGGTTGGGGGGAGGAGATCGATGTATTCTACTGTCTGTTTCACATGTCTAGACAGCTGTCGCTCGTCTGCAGCATTGTGAAATGTTTCATCAAATTCCCACCTGTCATTAATGACACTGTCAGAATCTAGCTTATGAGCAAATGATTCCCTGATTCCCAACCTTCTTTTTCACTGAATACTGTTGTGTTTTCGCCAGATGAGGGTTTTTGTTTTGATATGGAAGTGAAATAAGGTTGGGGAGAACAGTTAAGTCATAAGAGCCAAAATTTCCTTGCAAGTCTTTCATTTCTGAGGACAGAAGAAGTTGGGTTTTTAGGGAGGCAGCTAACACAAAAAATTGTAGTGTGGTTGGTTTCCCCCCTGATATCCTGGCTCGTTGTAATGAAAAGTAAATTTCCACATCATCCTGACACATTGTTTTAGGTATGATGTGTAATTCTGGATGGTGCATCTGCACATACTGGACAATGCCCAGAAAAGCCCGATTAGTTCTTTTGAGATCTTTATATGTTATTCTTGGTATAAATTGCTTCCAGTGGTCTTTTAAACTGTTGGTTGATTGCAAACGTTTTTGTTTCACCTCCTTGTACCAGGTGTCAAACGACATCATAATAGATATCAATTGTTTATAGCTTTCATGATCAACTTCTGTATTGTTGTTAAAGATTTGAAACAATTTGTGGCATTGCCTTAGGTATGTCCGGGTTCCAACTGTATCTTCCGGTGTTAATGGTCCCTTTAGTATGTCTAATGCCACATCAAGAGAACACACAGTAGTACCTCTCTTAACACTCATTTTTGTTCAGGGTGTTAATTGTTTATGTTTCCAGTTCAACTTAGTCATACGGCGTTGAGCATCAGGTATCAAATGGTTAACTGTTACTTTTTTTCCCTGTACTTGAAGCTGACCATCAGGATTAACTAAAAAATTTCATAGTTTTTTAATCATATGGGGGTTATCAGTAAGCCACCAAATTGGTTTGTTGTCATTAAATGGATTGTAAGTCACCCAATTCTGTGCCCTACTCCTACTAAAGAAGGCATGAGAGTATGTTGAGACATCAGAAACGCCATAGAGAACCTCTATTTTTTTCCCCCAGTCTAATTTAAGACCACCTATTGACTCACAGACTTGCCAAAGAAGGGTAGAAAGAATTCTGTGGTTGATTTTGTGTAAGGGAAAGGAGGCAACTGGCCAAGAAAAGTCCCCTTCTAATTATGATGAAAAAAGAACTGGCAAACAAGTTTGGCTTTTTTTGATGACTGAGACTCTTTAACATCAAGTAATGGAGCTTCAGAACTGGAATCATATTCCTGTTAAGATGCACTAGAATATTGGGAATCTGATGACTCAGATGAACTGTCACTTTCATCTTCTTCATTATCATTAAGATCTTCAGGTTCTGTGGTGAGTTCAGGACTGATATTTAAGTCCTCAAATCCAACCAATTCTCCCGTCCATTTACATAGTACAATCCCTTCCTTTATTGCCGTTTCATCCCACTGAATACCTCCAATACCCTTACAACCCCTTCTGGTCATTTCTTGAACCATAAGTGTTAAATTATCCTTGGAGATTGGGCTTGTTGTACTTGTCGGCTGCCAATATTTTTTGATGGTTTCCCAGGACAGAATTGGAAAAATGCTTTGGACCACCTCGTAACCTTTTTTGTGACATTTGCTTGCTATCATGCAGCTCCACTTTATCACAAGAGGGTTATATCTCATACCTTTAGGGTGGGCTTTTGCAAATTCCTCCTCCTGTTTCTTCAGTGAGGTTAAAGTGTCAGTAAGTAGAGCATAGAGAACAGAATTTTCAACAAGCCAATGATTTTCAATTGCAGTATCCATTACTTTAGCAAGGTCAGATGATTTGGGTTGAAAATTTTTTGGTGCTTTTACATTTTTTTGTTTCTCCTTTAGGTACAAACTGTAATATCGTTTTGCTTTTTTTTGGCTTTGGGCAACCACTTTGTGTAGATTTTTTGCTTTGGCTATGAGTTCAGCACGTGAAAGAGTACTGAGTTTAGTGTGTGAATCATAGGCTGTTTTAGACTGAAATGATTCAGATAAAGGTTTTGTTTTCCAACGAAAGCAAGATCGTAAAATATCTTGACATTTGTTGCATCTGGTTTTTGAATGGAGAGGTAGTTTGTAGGTGCAATTTAAGCTCCTGATGCACTTGACAATCTCTCCATCTACATTTGCTCCTTTTGCATCCTCAAAGTATAAATTTGTTTCCCTTTTTCTTTCAGCCATATTGACAAGGGCTGGATCATATATACCAGGACAAACTGGTAAGTTTTGAATAGTTTTAAGCATGACACCCAAAGCAGATTTTAATACAATGTACGTTTTCTTGAAAAATATTGTGTGGGAGTTCCCCACGGTCAATTTTGTTACCCAAGAATTCTACTGTAAATGGACAAAAATCCTTTGAAGAAAATGTTTTTATTTCGGAAGGAAGAAAAAGGGTTAACTCTTTCCACTTAGTTATTACAACACCTTTTCCGATATTTGGAAGAGAAAAAGACATAGAAACGTTCATAGTATTATCTGTAGTGTGCTGAGTAAAGGACACTATCCATGGAAAAATACATGAAATAACTGTTTGAAGAACTGTATAAACTGGCAGAGGTGATGACTGTACTTCATTGTCATTTCCTGCATCTACTGGTTCTCTTGGAGTAGTTTGTATCATTATTTCATTCAACACATCTTTAAAAATACCTGCTTTAAAGTTTAAAGCATCAGACACAGCAAATTCTCTATCCAAGACCATTTTTTCTGATAACACATTGGCTTGTCCTTTAGTTGGATTAATAGTTGTTTCTTCAAAAAACTCATGCTTGTTGCTGTCATTATCTGTTGTTATTGTGGAAATTGAACTACCTTGTTTTTGGTGGAAGATGTTTTGAGCTTCTTTGTACTCATGCTCTATTTTAATGCATTTTAAATAGACATGCATAATATTATGTAGTCTGGAAAAGTTCCATCACAAGGATCTACACTAGACAAGTCATTATGTAAATCAGTCTTATTGCCAGTTCTTTCATCCAAAAAATTGCATCCCACTGAAAACGTATTTTTAAAAATATTTATGTGGTGTTTCTTGCAGGGAACATCACTACTCAGGCAAACCTTGTTGCCACATTGTGAACAAGTCACTATGCATGGTGTAACTTTCAGGATGCCCAGCTGGGCATCACTGCGTGATCTAGAGGAGCTTTTCCCGCTAGGAGGTTTATGCCCTCTTGCTGATAAACTGCTGTAATGTTTATCACATACCCTAAGATCTTTGAGATTTTCAGGTGTAACATCATCAGGGGCACATTTCAGTTCATACCGCCCAACCATACTATCAAATTTTCTTGATCCTGCATCATTTTCACATCCCTTCAGACAGCATTGTACACCTTCCATCAATCGCCCATGCATAAAAACTGTTCCTCTTATTTCTTCCAAAAGTACAAAATCAAATAAAGGCTTTCCACAGCATGACAACCAGTACAAATCACTTGTTATTCTGAATTTAGTATTTATTTGAGATCTTAGATCTTTTATTGTGGCACATGGTGCAAAAGTGAGGGTGTGTGGCTGGCCTGTTATATCAACAACTTGAATTGTTGTTATCAACCTTTTAGATCTTATCAACATGGTAAAGAGGAAACCAGGGTGATGTAATTCAAGCAGTTTGGCACAGGGATAACTTAGAAGTACACCAATTGAGAGATATAAAATTGGAAAAAGGAGTGGCATTTCTGTACAGGATCTGGAACTGTCATCAAAGGTCTCCCCAAATATAATAATAGTCACAGCATATAAAGCCACAAAGAATGAAAATGGGAGTGCAGAAATTATCAGCGAAAAGGCAGCAGTTGCCAAGTAAACAGGATATTGAAGCTCACATTTTAGAGAACAATATTTTGTAATGCCAAAGTTCAGTAAAAAACCATGAGAAACAAAAATACAGGTGGTCATTAGACAGGAGAAAAAAAGCTCTGATTTTAATCTCCAGAAATATTGTACCAGTGAAAAGTTGAATTGAGGCTTTACATGTAACAAAACTTTGTATACTGGATCAAGCAAAAATAGAAATAATTTCAAGATAATAACAGCAGCGAATAGAAGCATTTCTAACAAACAATTTAAAGTTGATCTATACTTGATCATTTGCCTTAAAGAAACCATGCACAATACTTTCCTGTAAAACATAAAAGTCAGTGTAAAAATAATGGTGGTTAAGGCTAAAAGGGAAACAAGGAAGTTTGAGAGGTTTAAGTTTTGAATTACCCTCACTTTGAAGTGGATAATAAAAAAGGACAAAGCAGAGGAGACCAACATTTTTACTAAATGCAAAGTCTTATTTTGTAACTCAAAGGAGTGAGGGATTTGTGTTTCCAAGAAAATGGGGGCTTTGAAGGGATGCAGAGGGCACATGGAAGGTTTGAAAGGCCCTTCTCAAACTCATTAATAATTCATAGAGAAAATTCAAAGGAAATTAATGTTTAATGAGTGTTTGGATATCAGATGAAAAACTGCTCATTTTTGCATCCTTAATTTCTCCTTCAAAAATGATTTTGTTTGAGAAGAAATATCAAACATTCGACACAGTGTTTCATCACCAGATGAAACACCTCGAAGTTCGTCAAAAATACTCCGCTGCGCGTCGTATTTTCAACTCTCTTCTCGGTGTTTCATCTGGTGATGAAACACTACGTCTCATGATTGATATATTACAGGAAAGATATTGAAATCACTGCAAAAACAATATGAACAAACAGAATAGCCGTCACAAGATACACAATCTTATGATTGTGAGGACTAAAAAGCCAAGCAATGTCAAAATATAAATCATACAACAAGAATCCCAGTGTCAAATATATACACAATAAAATATTTTTATTCATCACGATGTTTTCTTCTTTTAAAGTAAATAATTATATAGATTTATTTTTTCTAAGCTTGCGAGCGGGCGGAATCCTTCAAATCCTGCAATCTGATTGGTTCCGAGAGCGGGCAGTTTTTTACGATCTCGCCCGGTAACCCGGGCGGAATCGTTGGCAGCTTCATTCACAAGTTTGTTTGTTATTGTGAATGAGCAAAACCGGTGATTTTTAACAATTTTTCTTTTGAAACGTGCGCTATTATTAACGTTAGCTGGGGAAAAGTGAATTTTGTTACTCAGACAAAACATCTGAAGAGGCAGGTACAAAAGTCGGACCGGATCAACTCGGACCGCCAGTCCGGGTCGGATCGACTCGGATCGAATAAAAAAAATAAAAATAAAATAAAATTGGACTAGGATCAACTCGGATCATAAAAAGAAAAATAAAATCAATCGGCGTCACTTACCTTTCACCCGCCATTTTGTTTTTTCTCACGAACTCAGATTTTTTGGGCAGCAAAATAAAATTTGGGCAAAGCCAGGTTTTGACAATAGTTTCCGCAACACCAAGAAACACCCCAGGTTTTAAAGACGTTTCCATGTTATTTTTTATTATTATTATTTTGAAGAGATAAATATTTTCTATTTTAATTTAAAAAAAAACTCCTGAAGTCGGCGTAATACACCGTATTCACAAATGGCGGACACGCGGGAAAAAACTGGTGCCTAGTCATGAAAGCGAGGCGTTGGAGGATAAACAAAAATTGCAAATGAAGACTTTCAGTGAACTTGCAGAGTGTTTAGCACGGATTCCACCTAAAATAACTTTTTACGGACTTCTTTTTAAATACAATTACGTGGGATGTCTTCTGCTTTTAATGTTTAGTAGCTATTTGCTGTTTGCAATCAAAAGGGACGCGTATATCTTCAAGGAAACAGGATGATTTTGTAGGTTTCCGAAGCATCGATCAGAAGCTCGAAGAGTAGGCGATCGCTAAAGAAAAGCGGCAAACATGTTGGCCCCAACTTCACACTGAAACCGAATACGAAAGCCAGATCACTACAATTCTGTATTGGATTAGATTAATTCCGTCGCTTTGGAGGGAATTGTTAGAGGTGCGTTGGCAGAGCTTAGCAAACATCTCATGATTTCTTTGTCATTGCGAAACAATTAAAAATAATTTTATCAAAATTAGAAGCTGTAGTGTGTGAATCTTATGGCTTGCTATTTGCCTGGTTTCTTTTAGGGCATTATCTCAGAGAGCTCTTGGTAAAAAAGTGGTATAAAGCTTACATTTTACTAGGTTAAAATTTTAAGGCAATGTTTTTGTCAGGACTGAACACGGCAAGCTTCTGTTTCGAATAATTGAATTCGAGTCTGGATCAGTTTAAGAAGACCATCATTTTATTTATTTATGTATTCTTCAACTTTAAAATATTATGAAACATAAAGTTAAAACTCTTAACAGCCAAAGGTAAGAAATACGAAATTACTCGCTGAAATGATATGTGGCCGGCTTACCGAGTCTGCCGAGTAACAAGTTGAAATTTTGAGCGTACTCCTCTCGATCGCTTCTGCACATTAAAAATAAATTACCGAAAAACCGCTTAAAAAAAAGGTCAACCCCGCTGTCTAATTGATGTTCTTCATTGATAAAGACCAGAGAATAACGTCCTGGCAAACAAAAACCAAACATAACTTCATCGAAACCTCAGTCACCTCTTCTTTCCTGTCTTCCTTTTTTCCATCTCGACTTGAATTGTTTTGTTCAACGGCAGACGTCTCTTGCGTTAACAGTTGCAAGTAGGCCATACATCTGTCGCTTATTTCTTTTTTTCTTGCCACCAAGATTTGTTTATATTTCTGTTTCACCGAATTGCAGTGAGCTGACTTTCGTACTCGGTTTCAAAGTGAAGTTTGGGTCAACATGTTTGCCGCTTTTCTCCAGCCATCGTCCACTTGTCAAGCTTCTGATGCTTCGGAAACCTACAAAATCATTCTGTTTCCTTGAAGATATACGCGTCCCTTTTGATTGCAAACAGCAAATCGCTACTAAACATTAAAAGCAGAAGACATCCCACGTAATTGTATTTATAAAGAAGTCCGTAAAAAGTTATTTTAGGTGGAATCCGTGCTAAACACTCTGCAAGTTCACTGAAAGTCTTCATTTGCAATTTTTGTTTATCCTCCAACGCCTCGCTTTCATGACTAGGCACCAGTTTTTTCCCGCGTGTCCGCCATTTGTGAATACGGTGTATAATCCAGTTACATTCTCTCAAGACATTGGTTGCCTAGCACGTGATGAGTTTCTGTTTATTAGGGAAGGGTATCATCTGTTGATTTACATATTATTTTATAGTTTTTTATTGTTGAGCACTGTACTGCACTGCACGAAGTGGAATGGGCTCTTTCCAGTCGTGTGTTGATTAGAATAATCTTCCGCATACCTTTCTAGAATCATCTCCGCTCGTAGAACAGTGTATGGCAGATAGCATCAGCAATAGGTCTGAAAATGAAGAAGTGGCTGACTAGTTCTCAGTTCGATAACGGCCAGACATCAAGATTTTCCATTTTTACCATATTTCTAACGATAAAACTTCATGCCAAAATATCCCAATAACACTCTCACAGTTTCCGCTTTAACTTCACGAACATCGAGGTGACTATTTGAGGAAAACGTTTGCGTGAACGATTTGTAAGAACAGTTCCCAGTGCCGAGAAATATTGCTGCAAATACAATATGCAATGGCTTCATTTCGTTGCTATGACAACTCCGATGTCATTGCATTCCTGATCATAACAAATTTTCATCTTTACCTAATAAAACTGTTGTGGCAATTTTTCCAAATGTTTGTCTAGGACGACGTATTTATGCTCAGAATTGGGAGGTATTGACCCTGAAAAACTGTTACGGTTTCGAGCCACCTTCATATGTCAGTACGGCCTATGTTGTTGCATCGTATGGCCCTCGTATCTTGTCGACTGTACGTTTCGTAAAAATTTGGGCAACTTGCGAGAATTTTGTTTGGCAAATGGTTTACCACCCCCCCCCCCCCCGGTAAAAAAATTTCCCGTACGCCTATGCACACACACACTTCCAGTGAACACTTTCAACTTGAAAGGAGGAGAAACCATGCCCACCCGGGACAACGAAACTTTTCGGACGTTCTAACCACAGAACCGGAGGGTCGCGAGTTCGATTCTCGCACTGGGCATGAAAATTTCCTTTGTCCCGGACGAGCATGATTTCTCCTCCTTCCAAGTTGAAAATGTTCACTGGAAATGTACGTGTGCTGCTCACTAGTGTATCATTAAAATCAAGTTTCAGAAGTCCTGCAGAAAAAAACAAACAGGACTGGAACACTCTTCAGTCTGACACCTCGGAAACTATCTAAATGCGATCAGGAGACCAGGTTTAAAAAATAAGCAAATATATGCATTCTAGGCGACTTCTTTGGAATGAAGAAATGGTCGAGATTTTACCTTCCTCTAGGTCATCTATATCTGTGTCCTTGAAACAGAACGCGCGCGTCGTGTAACGCAACCGCGAGTTCGTAACATGATCCGTGAGGAACTGGCACTAGTAAAACAAAATGGCAGCTGAAAGCCACGGGAAAAAAAGGATTATCTGGCCTTTTTTACCCTTTAAATGGGTTAAACTTTCAGTTTTGCTAATTAAATTATTTTTTTGTTGTTGATCCGAGTTCATCCGAGTCCACTTTTATTGTATTTTTATATTTTTATTCGATCCGAGTCGGTCCGAGCTGATCCGACCGGGACAGGGGGTCCGAGTTGATCCGGTCCGACTTTTGCACCTGCCTCATCTGAAGGGAGAATCAAGCAAGTCAGCCAGGAAAACTGCTAAAGTAAAGCACAACAGGCGGCTCGTGATGTCGCTTCACTAGTTTTATAACCTACGCTGTAAGTACTACAATCTTGCTCTTATGCACTGTTTATTCGACATTTTTCCTCTGTTTGTAGTTTGTTTTCCATTTTTGCTGACTGAGTCTAGATTCTACCGTTTTCATTGAATTTTGCCACGCTAGTTTTCTACTTTTCAGAAAAGGTTGTTGCCAACAATTGCATGTAGCTTTCAAACAACACGGACAACTTTTCCAGCAGTTGGTTATCGCCGTTATTATTTCTTTGTTTATGTACTTGTTTAGTTAAACCACATCCCCTTCTTTTATTCGAATTCACTTCAAAACCCTAAGATTGGTATGTGTAATTAGCTCTTTTTGTAAAGCCTATGTGCAGTTTTTATCCCGCTCGATTGAATTAATCTTAAAGTAAATATTCAGCCGAAGAAAATCTTTGATGTATTTTCTTTCCTGTGGCTTTTAAGTTCGTCAATTCTTTTATCCTTGTTTGACACTCAGGTTATGAATTGTCTACCAAGACACAAAAACCTTTGTTTATTCTAAAAGAGAGCTTAATTGTGATAATATAAATTACAAGTTAAAAATGATGTTGTAATATTTTGTTTTGGTGTTCAATCGATCGCGCGCTTCGAATAACATCGACACGAACGCGTCCTTCTTCAACATACATAGGTTGGAGGCTGAAGTTAAATTTTCCTGAAACTTTTCAATCTCAGTAGGAAAAAAATAAAAATGTTATTCACCGGCCTAGGTCGGTCCGTATTGGGAGAAACTGAGCCCTCGGTCTGAGTACCGCCCTCAGCGTACGGCCTCGGGCGGTACTCAAGACCCAGGGCACAGTTTCTCCCAATACGGACCTCCCAGCCGGTGAATAACATATATATATATATGTTATCTAACTATGAATATGATCTTACTTTATTAATTTTCTCACTAAATTAATTTTTCCTTTTTAAAATAATCTATCTTCGTGAATTAAGCTATGTACTTTTTATTTAAAATATTTTTTTCTGTCTCTTTTATATGTCTTTAATATATTTTTTTTCTCAAGTAATAGTCACACTAAATTAATTAATAGAATAATCTTTTTAGAAGGCAAATACAGAAGCCAACAACACTGCTAACAAGTAACAACAACAATTACCAGGAAAAATTTAAGACACAAGACACAAGCAAGTAAAATACGGGGAAAAAGCCAACAAAAACCGGCAGACAAATGCAAATAGCAAATTTTAACAACAATAACAAAACAGAATAAAACAACCAACAGCAGTAAATTTTCAAAGCAGAAAAGGCTAGCAATTACTTTGATCAAAACAGAGGGGCACCAGATTAACCAGCAAACCTTAGACACAAGCAGTAAACAAACAAGCAAACTTAACCCACAATGACAGCGTTCAAGTCCTCAAAATTTTTCAATACCCCAGACAGTCAAGAAGCCAAGAAACCACACGCGATTCAAAACAGTATCTTCGCATTCAAAAGGATTGATGAGCAAAGTGGCTCGTTACATCAACACAAATCAACTATCGTATCAAACTTCTGTTATTAATGAATTAAACCTCCTCTTCTGAGGAGATTTGGTTTGCAATTTAAAGAGAAAACGGCTAACGTTTAGGGTGGTCTTATCTAGTTCCGAGTTCAAAATGGCGTCCACGCCACTGACCCGAAGTGGATTGGAGTAGAATTTAACACAAACGTGCGGACAAAGCAAACACAGCTTTTACACACAAACAATATAAGCAACAAAGTTTGCACACTTACGACAAATTGTTTTACAAACGCTGAACAAAAGCCTGTATTAGCCCTATCTTTGTTTAACTTCGATGACTTCTCCACGCTAAACTGATCAAGCGACGCGAAGCTCTGACTCGTTGCTATGTGACGTCACACTTTCATTGATGACTAGACGCCTCCTCCCTAATGCTTTAGATTAATTTGTCATGTCGAATTTAGTAAAAGTGCGAACTTTCATGACGATTTGTCGTAAAGATATGGTGTCTGCAACTTGGAGGATTTTTACCAGGAAATGTCTTGTCCGGCTCGCCATTATTCGCCTGTTAAGGAGCTCATTTTACCGTTAGTTTGCGACGAACCCTAATGAAACTTCGCAGTTTTACTAAGTTCGGCATGAAAACTCGATCTACGGTGGTGATTTTTTGAATAAATGAAAAACATTAAATGGCAATTTTGCGTGACATGTGGCGATCACCTGTGCAGATTGTGTGACAGCAGTATTTCACATCAGCGTGACGGTTCAAAGCAGCAATCCGATGATTAGTAATGCAGTTATAGACAGCTCGTGTACATCCAAAACATCCTCCACGATTTTTGGGGGGAGGAGGAGGATGTAGTAAGGTTGAGCCAACCGGAATTGGAAATTGTTTTCCGTTGTGTGTGTATTGATTGTCAAAGAATAGCCCATTTTACAGTTACAAGTGGAAACGGGGCAGGACTTGACCTTGTTTTGATTCACCCCTCCTGCTTAGTTTTTTAAAACATGTTTTTCTTAGGCTAATTAGTATTTTTAAGCACAATTTACATTTGAAAAGGTAGGAGGTTTGTATCAAAACAAGGTCAACCTCAGACTTACGTTCACTCAAAGGCTAGAACACTAAGCACACAACTGTAAAATGGACCAGTGGCCTATTCACACTTTTGCGAAGTTAAATACGCATGGAGATTAGTTAGGATAAGGTGGTCTTATCTATTTTTCATTATTTATTAATTTGTTTACATCATTTTATTTATTTCTTCCATCCGGAGCCGAGGTTTATAATATTATTTTATATTATTTATTTTATGGGTATCAGTACTCGTTCCATCCTCCGAAAAAATCAAGGAAGGTGATGGGATAGAACACAACATTTACCAGGTGCCCCTCAAACCTGACTACATGGACGATTACATACGGCTTGTACTTGAGGGATTTTGGAAACAGGGAATGGTGAGGTTAATGGACTCCCAAAAGGCCTTATGCGAAGGTGCTTTAAATAGCACGGAGTTTCTGAAAAAAGTGCAAGATTATGACTTGCTTGTTTACGACAGTCCCACAGCAATGTGCGGTGTGCTGGTTGGTGAACTCCTTAGCATTCGGCGAGTGCAAATTTTGCTCTCAGCACTGAACTCCCCGTTAGGTTTTGACCACATGATTCCCATGCCTGTCTCGTACGTTCCCCGTCTCTACTTGGGATTTTCTGATAAAATGACATTTATTCAACGATTTATCAATTTGGCTTCCTACCTTGGTGAAAAGCCTTTGTTTGACATTTTGTTCGGTGGTATGATGAATAGCCTCAAAGTAAAGTACAACATTAAACCTGAAAGAACTTACCAGGAAGCAGTTGGTGATGCTGAACTGGTTTTGATTGCAGGAGATTTTGCGTTGGAGTATCCTCAGCCTTTATTACCAGGTTTGATATAGGCTAGTTACCATTTGTACGGACATTCATGATCAAGTGAAAAATTTCTAACAAATAATAGTGGTATATTCTTTCGCATCGAAAACACAAAATGACAGGAAATTTCTCGCTTTCTCTCGAAGGAAAGCATGGTACTCTGGTAATCCACGCAAACGGTGCAGAAAGGTTTTGGTCGTTTTAGTAAAAGCGAGAAAAAGTAATACCTCGGGTAGTATTACCTTTTCTCCGCAAAAGTTCCATCGGGATGAACTCTCAGCAGAATTACCGAGTTTTCCCTAAAAATGGTAGGCATTAATAATGTCTATCATATAACAAAACCTGTTGATACCGATTGCTGGGAAAGGAATATGCCAAATTGCTATTACTGTAGCTAGATTTCTGCAAAGAATATCATTTGATATGAACATAAACTTAACCTTAAAGTCGGCTTCTGACGTGACATGTAAAAGTAAATACAGGTTCCACAGCAGAAATCCTTATAGCCTCCCACGCAGGCGTTTTTAGGGGAGCTCGTCTTTCACCACTCTCCACAAGCGCCTCCTCAACCGAAAACAACATTCCTTTCCCATTGTTTTGTTTGCTTGGTAAGTGACCAATCAACAGTTGTGCAATAAAGTGTTGACAGGCTAAACGCGACTAAAACGGGACCCTAGAGTTACCGTTTTCCTTCTTTTCTTTCCTTCGCTGAGGTTATGCAGTGCATGGAGTATTCTAAAATTTGACAAAATCTTATTTTTGCCGCTCTTAATCTAACATTTATTAGAGGTCAGAAAGCTTTCCCAGTGTTTCTTGCAGATCGAGTAATAGACCTTTCTACCGATACGGCGGACATATTGAATTAATTCGATTTAAGGAGTTAATTCGATTTATAGGATGCCCAGGGGGGCATGAGCACATTTCGTTTGTATTTTCGAGCGCTTTTCGGGACTTTTTTTCTTAACGTTTTCTTAGAATAAGATTGTAATGGGAAAAAAGACCCTTGTGCCGTGTTTGGATGTAATACTGATCGCCCTTTTTTGGTTTAGTATTAGAAATATGGTCTTTCACTGTATATTTCTCGGGAAAAAGGCGATCATTATTACATCCAAACACGCCACAAGGATCTTTTTTCCCATTACAATCTTATTCTAAGAAAACTTTACGAAAAAATGTCCCGAAAAGCGCTCGAAAATACAAACGAAATGTGCTCATGCCCCTCAATATGGCCGCCGTATCGGTAAAAAGGTCTATTATCAAATTACCTTTCGGTCAAGGTCAACTTTCCAGAATTTGGAAAGTACAATGTGATTAGCTAGGCATGGGAAAGGTTGAGCAGGCGTTTGTGGGAAGGGATGAAAAACGAGCTCCCCTAAAAACGCCTGCGTGGGAGGCTAAAATTCTATAGCTTACCATTAAGATAAGGTAGTTTTCTTCAACAGGAATCCATATGATCGGACCCCTGAATGTCAAAGATACTGTTAAACCTCTACCACGTGATCTAGAAGAATTTGTTAGCAATTCAAAAGGACATGGTTTTATCATTGTTTCCTTTGGATCAAATGTGGCTTCTATCCTTCCTCGAGAAACTGTAGACATGCTTGCAACAGCGTTTGGAAAGCTAAAACAACTTGTGGTGTGGAGACTTAAAGGTAACTTATTCTCGGCTTCATTCTCCTTGGTTAAATGATAACGTTTACCCTAACTGTTCATGTGCGTATGTATTTCCCACATATCCATCTAGCAAGCCGCGTTCATCAAAGCAACGAGCTATTTGGATGCAGTTTTCACTTCTTTTGATAGTTTAATGTCCCTTCTTTTTGATTTGGGGTTGTTTTCATTTCCAGTGTTCAACACGTTTTAAGGAAATGGACAAAACGGTTAACGTAAGAAGTCCTTTCCATTATTGATTATAAGTCCACCAAAGAAACTTAACCCCAGATGAGGAAAAAGTGGCTAACACAACCACTCGTTACAGTTTTTAATAGTTTTACACTAACAGTGGCAAAGTGGTTTAAATAACAAAATCTGCACTCATTACAGATTATAACAGTTTTAGACTAACAGACGTGTGTTAAAACCCCATACCTAAGAAGGAACTGTCCTAGTTTTGATCATTTTTGTCAATTTCGAAAGGTAGCCTTTGTTACACAGACCCCAGTGAGGAAATATATTGAGGCCTATAAGCCTTTGCATTTATTATGAGGCTTAAAATGCAATATCCTATAATTTTCCCTATTATTAACTGAAATTGATATTCTTTCTTTCTTTCTGTCTCGGTCAATTCCAGGTTTCGTAATGACGAATGTGACAAGATAAAAACCGGGATTAATTTTGACCGAGTCAAAAAGTGGAATAAGGACAAGGGCCCCACCCCCTTCGCGGTCCCTCAGCATAAGCATTCACTCCTTGGGTCAAGATAGGGGATAAATGGTTTTCTTAAACGTGGCATTGCCTCTTTTAGGTGGTGATCAGTTCTTATAAAAGGTTGTTAACAAATTACTTTCTTGCAGGCTACATACCTCCCTTCCTTGCCAAAAACATCAAAGTTATGGATTGGTTACCTCAGAATGATCTACTGGCTCACAAAGACATCAAGGCGTTTTTCTCGCACGTGGGTCACAACAGTCTGTATGAATCTGCATATCATGGAGTTCCCTTGGTCTGTTTCCCTCTGTTTGCAGAGCAGTATGAAAATGCTAAAAAGGTGGAAAATTTTGACCTTGGATTAACAGTGTACCATGACCGTACTAATGCTCAGGAATTGTCTACAACGATAGAGATGGTTATCAGTGAACCAAGGTATTGATAGTTCATGTTTTCTCTTGTTTCTGATCTTTAAACCATTGCCTTTTTTTTAGATGGCTCTATTGGATTGTTCGGAGACCTATACAGAAATGTGCTGAATACTGTGCTATTCAAAAATGGCTTTAAATCGCAGATATAAGGGATATTTTTGTGTACCTTGCACAATTGATTGAAGTTTCCGTTGAACGTAACTAACGTTTTCGGAAAAACGTTTCCAAACCAAGAAGTTAACGTCATTGAGTGAAGTCTGTACGCTTGTTTTCTATTGTTTGTTATTCATATTTTTCCCGCCACCACAACAAAAAAAACCTTGCCTTTGCAAATCCACACCTATATTAAGTCTTGCTAAAACAAATTCTCCCAAAAATCTCGCAATATTTCGGACCAAAACAGAGAACTGACTGCATGATGTCGAGTTTAAGTACTGAAAACATTTAAGTTTCTGAAAAGAAAATTTTCCGACGTTTTTCAGGCGCTATATTGCTAATTAATTGGTCGTGAATCTTTTAGTGTTGTTTTTCAGAAGGGCAAGCTTTATAGGTTAACGTGCCGTTTAGACGGTTCCGGAAAAATTTTTGATCGGTCAAAAACTTGCACGGATCGGCCTTTCGTTTACACGGGACCGATGGAAACGTGCAAGTTTTTGAACGCCAAACAGTACTGCAGTCTTTAACAGAATTTGCATGGTTTCGTGTAAACGGGTTGCAAAGGTTAAAAATTTGTCCGTTCAAAAAATTCTCTGGATCCTTATCAACGGAGTGTAAATGGCACAGAGCTGTAGTTGGATTATCGGTGCCCGTTTCTTTTAGATTTTAACAAACTGCTAAGCGTATAAAGTTTATAACAAGAGGAATTGTGAAACTGCACGCATTTTAGGCATCCTACACTGATGAACGATTATTACATTTACATTATTCTTTAGCAGCAATTACTTACAGTCTCTTCCCTTCGAATTGCTAAGTTAATGTCCAGCTCCGAAAAATTTCCATACCCAAACTCTCATTAATCAGCTTGAGATTAATGCAGTCGACAGTTCGAAGTGGCGCATAAGAATTGCTGGTTCCAAAGTCTTTTCGTTAAATTTGAAAGATGCAAATTGTACATGTCTGTGTCATTTTAAATTTGCTCGTTTTAATTTTGTCAGAGCGCAATCTAATGAATCCTTCACTCATGATATTCGAAAGTAATGCTTCAATTTACTTCATATGAAACATTGTCATGAAAGGAAGCTCTGAAACCTGACTTTATCGATTTAGGGATTGAAATGAATTTCAAGTGGCTCTTTGTCTTTCAGATTCAAACAAACTGCAATGCGTATATCCAGCCTGTTAAAAGACCGTCGACGCACTCCTCTACAAGAGGCCTGTGACTGGATAGAGTATGTACTGAGGCATGGAGGAGCCAAGCATCTTAGACCTCAAGTGTTCAACATTCCTTGGTACCAGTACTATTTACTTGATGTCATTGTTTTCCTTGTTGCCTTGGTTACTGTGGTTGTAGTGGCGATATGGTTGACATGTAGAAGCCTCTGCCGTTTGTGCTGCAAGAGCAAAGGAATGAAACCGAAGAGGGAGTGAAAAAAATCAATTCCCAGAAATCTAAACGAACATGCGCAATGGAAAATGACACTTAGAAAATATCAAGGCATTTTACATACAGGGAAAACACAGACAACTAAAATAAAATCGAAAACAAATATCCTTGATTGATTCGATCATATCCACCTGTATATTCATACCATTGTATAAGCACTGTTGTTCCTTTAAATTAAACTGCAATTATATTTACCTAACAAGTAGTATTCGTCGCGTTTTGATTAAAATAGACGGCACAATGCATGGTGCAATTGACCTGTTACCATGCCCCCCGGGCATACCCCTGGGGATTTGCATTTTTTTTCCTTCTCTGGTGGTCTATTGCCTACCCCCGGGCAAGCAGAAGGAAAGAATTCCCCACCCCCGAGCTCCTGATTGATGTCAAATTGCGTAAGAGCTGAACTGGGAGCTGCTTCGTCTAGTACGAATTTTGTCTACCAAAAAACTTAACTTGAATCTGAACACTGACCGTTTAACCACTTAAAATGGATCAAGACTTTTCAGAGGTACGTATATCTTGCATAATTTGTCTCCAGTGTTTCTGTCGTGAGTTTCCTGTGCTTTCAGCAAAAAAATCTATCTTAATTTAATCTTGCAGGCACAAATAACAAAGACCTCAAATATGATAAAAGTAAGTTTTGCAGAGAATCCATTAATATATAGATTTAGCCAGGGCTAAAAGCGAAGCTCCCGTTAATAAATTCATAATTTAAATCAAACAATAAACTTGTAATCCACGGATCAGGGCACATTCATTTGACTTTTAAGGCAAAGGCTGAGTGATTTAAGAGAAAAATCAGAATTTGACCGTCCAAGAGTGAAACAAATTTTACATCGAGTTATTAAATAGTCTTATTTGTACACCGAAAATAGCAATCATGTGCGATCACAGTAGATTAGGCCTGGAAAACAAATAGACCTATTCGTGTATAGTATTTGCATTAGCTGTAGCATCATAATGTGGCATTCACCAGTGTCTCCAACATTGCTCCGTTAGAGAGACTATGGATAATTGGACAACCCCGAAATATAATTTTAAGAAACACATGCGCCACGATAGTCCTTGGTGGCAGCCAATTTACACGTTGCATTCCTCTGTCTAAAAGAGAGGCCAAAATAAAAATCAGGCCGGATTTTTGTGTCCGACAAGTTTAGTCTACTAGTAAATCTTGGCGACGAATCTGGTGGCGTGTAAACCAGCCTTTTAAACATGCTTTTCTCATCACGTCTCAGGTAAACAGTACACAGACCTCGGACAGAATTTGTTCTTTTTTGCCCTATTTAAACCTATAATTCTGCAGTTTTTCACAATTTTGCAAGAGAATTTGCACTCATTCAATATCCACGACGATCAAAGCACGCGCTTCCTTTGCACAACAAATTATAGCATTGAATTATAAAACGTTTTCTGTTAGAAAAATCTGGTCCTATGTGATATGCAGGGTAATAATTATGGGCTTTTAATGAAAACCATAAAAAAAATTCCCAAAATCACTTTTCGGCCAGCCGGACGGGTTCTCACTTTTGACAGGCACCAAATTTGCAGTGCGATTAATAGAGTTACCATTTACGCTTCAACATGATAGAGAAATTGTTATGTTTAGGTTTTATTTCCCTTTATTCATTAAACTGTGTATGATTTTGTTATGTGTAATCTTTAAAAGCGAGTGATATTTACCCGCGGCGTTTTGAGTATTCCTACATGCGATGTTTATGTTCGACTGGAAACAACCGGTGCAGCGATGAAAATTGCGAGAGGGACTACTAACAATCAATAAAATAAGTTTAATTCGGTGAAACATGTACAGAGACAATAATTTTCATTCACGAAGAGAAGTATTGAGAGTAAAGTGTCTCAGAAAATCATGAGTCAGGCAAGCATAAGCTTATTTATGTTTTAAGCCGGCTTCCCGGTGTTCGCTCTTTTTCAAGATGAACTCGAGGCAAGAAAATCGCTCAGAGCTTTCTGTTTACAGGCAAAATCATAACTAAATAATCTTCGGAACCTTTTCTTTGAATTTGCGGGTCAAAAAATGTCTAAAGGCTTTTTAAACCTGATATTATTGTAGGTTAGATCATTGCTCGTGTTTTAACTTAAGCCGCATAAACCATACGCTCGACTTCAGGAAACCGAAAAAAAAAAACATCAAAAACAATAATGGCTCAGGCTTACCAGTCGAGATGCCGCTTCTGAAGGTCATCAAGTGTTCCAGAATCGCTTGAGACTTTTCAACCCTCTTACGCCTCAAGCAAGGGCAAGTGGGTAAGCTCATTTTTGAAAACGATGCCATCCGAAATCGGATTTCCAATGACTTTGACAAGCGGTGCATTTGTCAACAAAAAGTGCAATAAACAAACCAGCCACGAATTACAGAACAATCTTGGTAGCATCTGTATTTCATTTTGTACACCAAGTAGAAAAAGACAGTTTAAAACATCACAAGATGACACAAAACTCTGTCAGCTCCAGCTATCAGAAAGCAAGTTTCCAGACGCTGCATAAATTTTCCGCATAAACTCACCTGTCAAATTTTGACCAATCAGAACATAAAAGTTGGAAGTAGAGCGTGATCAACGCGTGACAGTGAGAAAAGTCAAAAGCGATTGCCTTCCCTGCATGTAAATGTAAAAGCCGGTTGAATTTTCGTGTCCGAGATCAGTTCGAAATCAACATTTTAAAAGTGTGGCTCATGAAACACGACTTATTGCATATGCATTTTAAAAAAAATGAACTTGAGCCTGCGATCATTTGAAAAGTAGCAACTTGTCAGCGGATACCTTCAAAATATTACTCGAACTCAGAGGGTCGATACCTGAGCCCGCGATTCGGTCAGGCGATACTGGTCAGCAGAAACACTGCTTTGACAGCTGTCAGTTAATCAAAACATGGATGTAAAATATCAGGTCGCAGGCTCCCAGACTAGCTAGAAAGTGTGAGATTAAACATTGGTATGCCTGTGGTGCGGACAGACGGAAGGTCGGGTGGTCGGTGTACGGTCACGTGATTGCCGAATTTTCTAGGATGGATAGATTTTCTATAAAGCTATGGGGCTTCGAATTGAGCCCGTGATCAAATAAAATATCAGCGCAAAACTTTAAACACTACGTGACCTCAATAGATAGAAAAATGAGCCCGCGATCCACTCAGGTGATGATAGTCAGCGTATACTCTAGTTTGACAGCTGTCAATTAACCTTCATTAGAAGGGGGAATATTCGAATTAACAGACTACAAGTGTGAGTAGGACATTTTCGTCCGGCATGTAGTGGAAAATGCCAGATCGTGTACCTGAGCGAACCTGAGCCCTCGTTATTAGTTTTCTGATGGTGGTCTGCACATGTCCCATTTTGACAGCTGTCAATTGACCTTAATTTGGCTTGCCAATGTAACTTTAAACAACTGTCAGCCAACTGACAGCCTTGCCCGGCGTAGTTTCGTTTTTATGTTGAATTGGTAAGTGTGACTTATATCAGCTTATATATAGGAGCAAAACGACCGGTCTTTTATCTGAGCCCGCGAGACGGTCATGTGATAATTGTCAGCGGATGTCTGATTTTGACAGCTGTCAATCTAATCGTACTCATACGGATGGCTTACATAACTAAGAGGCTAGTCAAGTTGTGCAAGATCTATTGTGACATTTGACATCGGCTTACATGAAGTGTGTGTACGGACGGGCGGGCGTACGCTACGTCATAACCAAATTTTCTCGGATGGATAGTTTACCAAATTTTCTTACCCATGTAGCTCCGCTACGCGCGCGCGAAGCGCGCGCGGGAGCTCCGCTATTAAATGAAACGCAAGTGCTGGGAAGGGTTTTGAGCCAGTTCCGTTACTTATACTATTTCTGGAAGAAAAGACTTCGAAGCACTAATTTTCAGGAAGATAACGAAATTGCTCTTGTCACGAGACGAAATGGCTTTGCTGGAAATGCCTTTTATTGAAACACGTCGAGTCGCGCAATAGAAATTAAAAATTCAAACTTGGCTGCGAGGCTTAGGGGAATGAAACAAAAGAAATGTTAAGGCACTAGTAATTATCGTGATAAAAATTAATAAAAAGCTTCCCTTAAGAGGAGCGTTTTCAGATGGCACTTAAAAATCCTTAGATCTGTAATAGAACGAATCTCACGCGGTAATACATTCCAGAGTGCCGGAGCTGCGACGTGGAATGATCTGTCTCCTAATGTAACCCTACTTCTATAAGTTGGCGTTGCAAGCAACAAACCATCCGAGGAGGATCTTAAATTATAATTTCCTGATCTTTTAATTGACACAGGTTCTCTTAAATACGTTGGCGCGAATCCATAGATGGCCTTAAAAACAAATAGTAGAATCTTAAAACTAATGGTTGCCTAACCGGTAGCCAGTGCAGCTCGTACAGCAACGGCGTTATGCGACAGTAGCGTGGCGCGCGACAAACTGGTCTTGCTGCGGCATTTAAAACGCGCTGAACCTTATTCAGGTGAGAAGCTGGCAAGCCATATAAAAGACTATTGCAATAATCTACGCGCGAGGTAACAAACGGATGTACGAGGGTATCTGGTATCTGTACTTAAAAACCTACGGATCCCACTTATATTATGCAAATGCATATTCAACAAAATATCATTCTTTACTTTGAACAGTTCTGACTCGGTGCTCTGGTTTTGGTTATACGCGGACTGGAGTAGCATATGCAAATCATTAGTTGTCATGTGGTCAATGAGCTGATTAGCCACTGCCTTCTCTGACAGTTTGGAAACACAAGGGAGGTTGCTTACTGGGCGGAAGTTATGGAAAGCAATGTCAAGTCCACACTTTTTAAGCAGCGGTTTTAGTAAAGCCTCCTTCCAATCGCTAGCGAATTCGCCAGATTCGAAAAACAAGTTAAAAACCTCTAGGACTACCGAAGTAGACATTGGATTCAGCGGACATGATTTCTTGGCAGCTTTCTTGATAACCTCAGAGCATGTCAGAGACTTGCTCTTGAGACAACGTATCAGAATCAGCGTACCCCTTTCCTCCGGCTTTTGACATCTCCGAAGAGCTCTGCATATCAATTAACTGATTAATTTTATCGATCTTCTGCATAAAGAAATTTCCGAAACCATTGGCGAGATCATCTGGAGCTATATCCTTTGGAAACGACACCTCAGACGGTTCACACAGCAGCAACTTGGTGGTGCCAACGATTATTGCATCTTATCCCCATAAAACTGGTTTGCTTCTCGTCGATTTACCGGCACAGTTTTCGATTTACTTTTTCATGAAAACTAGGTAGAAAGGAATTCCGAGAAAAAAGCCGCCATGTTTGATTTTCTTCCCAAGCATTGCACAGGAATCCCAACTCGACATGACGAATCGGTCTTGCTCTTTTCCTATTTTTTAACACCATTCACTTTTGGAAAATTCAAGATCTTGCGGCAAGATTTGGAAAGTTCAAGTTCTTGCCGGCGAGTTAACTCACCACCCTTGAATATACGTAGTCTTAAGTTCCTCAGCTTCGTGCAAAACACGTGAGAAATAACACGTACTTCGCAAAAGTCAAAGAGAGGTTATTTTTTATTTGCCCCAGCCCCCTACCCCACGGACAGGACCACTTCTAACAATTCCCCACACCCGGGCCCGAAAGGCTGGAGCCGCCTGGGGGATGGTAACCGGTCAAATTGAACCATGCATTATATGGCCGTCGGCTCCAAAACTGGCCAAACAAAGTTCTGTTTAAGTGTTCCAGTTCGCGTCAGAATTTACTGTAAAGAATCATTCTGTCTCAGAGCTGGCTGGACAGGGATGGTGGACGTGCAGTGAGATACTTAACAGTTAATGAATGAGGCTGAGTATCTTATGAAGAATTATGGAGATCGAGGAGGGTGTTATCCGTCGAGGCCGTAGGCCGAGGCGGATAACACCCTCCGAGATCTCCATAATTCTTCACATGATACGAAAGCCGAATTCAATAACTGTTTTATTATTCATTTAAAATAATTCCTAGTTTAAAAACATAGCTAAAACATGCGTACCTCCATCGATCCATCGATGTTAAGTTCATCTTCGATACTGTACGTTTAGGTTTGTCCACCTCCGCAAATATTCTCCAAATAGCAGATGTCGCCCTTCGAGTTGTCTTCTTGCTGTTCTTGCCATGTTTTTAGATATTTTTCGCCTAGTTCTTACTCTTAAAACGAGTGAAATGTCCGCCATTTTTTCAAGTTCACAACCAAAACAACTCAACCTCGTCCCTAGGTCTTCTCGGTTAACGGTGCCTTAACCTGCACGAACGCTGCATTTTTGACGTCATTTCCTCGTTAAAGTCAAATTTCTTCCAAATTTGGTCATCGGTAACTGGTTATGGTGAATTAAACGTGCGCTTTTAGCCAATCAGAATCAGGGAAATATTTTGAATGAATAATAATTTTAGTTATTGTCTCTTAATAATATAATTACCGACTCAAATGATCAGTTTTGGTCATGTGATCCGAGAAAAATCTCCCTCATCCGTGATAAAGATCATGTACGAAATTAAATGATGGCGTTGTTATCACCACTGATTTTGCTCGCATTGGTTGTTAGCTCCGTTTCATCTTCACGTATCGCTGGCTTCATGGCCCTTGGAGGATCCCAGTATATTAACATGAAACAAATCATGGAAGAACTGGCTTCTCGGGGCCACTAGGTAGATAAACAGTTAATATAATCTACGTCCTTTATTTTTGTGTCACGTTCAAGCAAAGGTTGTTGACGCGATCTCCAGACAAACTGGGCGCTGTGTAATGCCTTATTTTAAATTAACGTACTGAAAATACAAGCTGATTAATACTAAGGAAAATAATTTAAAGGGTTTTTTTTGGCTATAATCACATAAAACATGGATTTGAATATTATATAAAGCAACCGCATTCCAAACGAATCCATTTCACCACTTCACCAATCAGGGGTGGTCTTTAGGTATGATTTAGGAGATTCGTAAAAATTCGGAACGGATTCTCCGTTAGCATGACAGCAATATATTGCCGCAAACAGGCAAGAACGTGACGAGTCTCACCAGACTGTTGTCAGGTACTCTTTTTACTGTTTGTGCCAAAAGAAACGAAGAGGTTATGAATCCTAATATCCGTACAAAGCAATGGAACTTTGTCAAGTATATGTTTACTGGTAATGATATTGTTTCACAGAAGAAAAAAAAACAACTTTAAGAACTACACATCAGAGGTCACGAGAGATCTTAGATGCTATTGCATTCCCCCTCGGAATTATCTGATCTATAAATAAGATCACTCAGAGATTAGATTTCTTGGGTTAAAATCCTTGCCTGTTTTTAGAATTCTGTAAAGAAATGCAAAATCCGTTTTTATACTGAGAGAGAATCCGGATTTGGATTTTTCAACGAAACGAAATCAAATTTCCAAGCCTTCCTTTGGGCGCGGATCCGTAAAAACCTTGTTCGTAAAGAATCAAGGGAAGCTGAAATTAACAATCTCATCTTCACAAGAACTCAACCAAATTAAGACTTCACAAATTCTCGCTGCTCAAATGGAACGGTGAGTTGTTTCTTTCCCAACTTGAACGATTGCATGTTTGCTACCCATAACCCAACCAAGCGCCGCTCGCGTTTGCATCGCTTCGATAAACCAATCAAATACTTTTATTCTTGCAAGTTGTTCGTTTTAGTTTTGTTCGAGCGTAAACATTTGATTTTCCAACCCAGTTTCCTATTTAATTCCCCTTCGGAAATAGTATAAAGTACTCCAAGTCTACAACCAGTTGCAAAAATGTTAAGTTGAGACACTCCCACGAAAGAACCACGACCTTTCTTGCTTCAAATCCCTCCTGGTCACAGGTCTGTGAGATATAATACTGACCTCCCTCCTACCTCCCATTCAAAGTTGTTCCTCCAAGTCTTGAGTATGGTCTTGTATTGCTAGCAACTTTGATAAGGGGTGGAGGGGGATCACAAGCACAAGATCATGGACAGGCCAGTTATGCCAAAATACGGCACAGTGTTTCAAGTACTTTTGCAACTGGTTGTTGCTCATAGTCTACTTTTGGCTCGTTTACAGGCTCAGATTTCGTTGAGGATTTTCATGATTTTGTACATTCACTGCAAACAAATGGTTAACTTAATTTTTGTTTTTAATTCTAACAGGTTTCACTGCTCGTTCCATCTTCCCAGAAAATTAAACCAAGTGACATGGTTCCACACAGGATTTACCAAGTGCCTCTCAAACCGGATTATCTCGATGATCTCATTCGTCTTGACTTTGAGGGATCCTGGTTACAGGGCATATCATGGCAAAGGAAGATCCTAAATATCTTGTGCGAAAGTGCTCTAAAGAGCATCGAAATGCTTGAAGAAGTCAAAGATTTGGACTTGCTTGTTTACGACAGTCCTACGGGAATGTGTGCTCCGTTGGTTGCTGAACTCCTTGGTACTCCGCGAGTGGAAATATTGATGTCTGCACCAAACACCCCGTTTAGTTTTAACCACATGATTCCCATGCCTGTCTCCTATGTTCCGTCTCACTTGTCAGGATTCACTGATAGAATGACGTTTATGGAGCGATCTATTAATTTGGTTTCCTATCTTTGTGAAAAGCTTTTGCTGGATCTCTTATTCGGTAGTATAATGAATAACCTCAAGGTTAAGTACAACATTAAATCTGAAGAAAGTTACGAGGAGGCTGTTGTTGGTGCTGAACTGGTTTTGATTGCGGCTGATTTTGCACTGGAGTATCCTCAGCCTTTATTGCCAGGTAAGAATTGATCTCCGTTACACCAGTTAAAAACAATTTAGCGTACAGACTCTCTCCTTTGCAGGGGCTCCAGCTGGGTATTACAACAAAAAAAATCACTTTGAATTTTAAAAAAAAATAGTAAGCGTGCGGCCGGGCGACGGGAAGGATCGTCCCCTCGCTTCTCCCCATAGTCGGCGTTTTAGCTTATTCGCGTCGGTATAACGTGTTTTAACTACCATGATAAGAACGTCGGCGCTTTATAATAAACCCAAACAATTCCTAAACATTATATACTTTTTTAACAATTGGCTCATGCTAAATTAGGCTACAAAATTGGAGAGTACAAGAGAAGGGTAAGAGTTGCTCAAGGTTCTGTTGATAGCAACTCTAGTCACTCTAGCTTCTTGGGCGCTCTTCCAAAGTCCTGTAAAACCTGACACCCGCCTATAGCTGCAAGCACAACTTTTTTATAAAGTTGACCATGCTGTGGTACATGTAACTTAAAGGCGAAAAACAAACCAATAGAAGCACAAGACATTGCAATCAAATACATTGCATCGGATTTTCTTCAACAGGTAACCGTATGGTAGGACCATTGAATGTCAGGGAGACCGCTCAACCTCTACCACGTGATCTGGAAGCATTCATAAGCAATTCAGGAGGGCATGGTTTTATCATTGTTTCCTTTGGATCAAATGTGGCTTCTATTCTTCCTCGAGAGATTGTAGACATGCTAGCAACAGCTTTTGGAAAGCTAAAACAGCTTGTGGTGTGGAGACTTAAAGGTATCTTATTACGTCACCAACACCTTCATGGCTAAAAATTTCAGTTAAAGGGCAGCTGAATAATAATAAACGTGCCCTCCGTGTGCAATTTATTGTTTTAAAAGGTCAAACTTATTCGCTTATAATAACAAATTTGTTCTCATTATAAAAACGAAAACGAATAGACAAACTGACCATTTTCCATCCTTTTTTCCTATTTGCCTATCAGGTATGTAAGCCGTTATCTGATGAAGTGTTTCCAGTTTAATATCATAGGTGACGAATTACTCCTTAATTTTGGCGCGAAATTTCAGCGTTTATTTGTAATTTCACATGTGAAATTACAAAATTGCCATGGCAACCCTCTGTACGTCTCAGTGTCAAGATGGCGACCAAGTTTTCAAATGCCGTGAATGAAGATGTCAGGGCACAAAAAGACGCTTTAGAAAACCTGAACACACAAGAGAACATCAAGAAGGATTCTAAGAGGCATTTTGTCGAAAAAGTCTGAAAAAGTCTGAACTTTGTAAGCCAAATTTAAGGTCTAAACGTTTGAGAGAGTGGAGTTCTCGATCGATACGATCCAGGATAAACATGTCAAAAATCCAAGATTGCTAAGGTAATTCGTCACCCATGTTATTAAAAGGTAATCAAATGGTATACTCGTGAAATTAGGGAATAATTTCACTTGCGTTTTGTCCAAATCCTAATAATTATCCGAGCCTTTATACACATACAAATCAATATGCCAAACAGACCTTAACTTATGCCAAAGAAAGTTGTACCTATTATAGGCTAAGTGATGAGTTCAGAATAATTTTAGCAGTCATAGAAGCCATACCCAAGATAGTAGACTATTTTTGACAGTTTTAAAAGGTGGTCTTTGAAACAATATTTTCGAAACGAAAGACTGAATAGGCGAGACCGACTGGGGAAGACTGCACAAGAATCATTTGCCAGTTTATGGCCCTTGGCATTCACGGCGAGGCTGAGAATACAGACTCCATGACGTCCTTAATAAACTCCCCTAACTCTCCCTAACCCTGCCTCTGAATGAATGTAATGACATTTCTCAAGATTATTGACCAAAGTCCTTTATTGCAGGCTACATCCCTGCCTTTCTTGCTAAAAACATCAAAGTTATGGAATGGTTACCTCAGAATGATCTATTGGCTCACAAAGACATCAAGGCGTTTGTTTCTCACGTGGGTCATAACAGTCTGTATGAATCTGCATATCATGGAGTTCCTTTGGTCTGTTTCCCTCTTTTTGCAGAGCAGCATGCTAATGCCAAGAAAGCGGAACATGTTGGTCTTGGCTTAGCAGTGTACCATGACCGTACTAATGCTCAGCAATTGTCTAAAACAATTGAACTGGTTATCAATGAACCAAAGTAATAATAAAAATACATACGGGTGGTCTTTTTATTATTATTATTCACTAAGCTCGCGTAAGGTAACTCCTTTGGATTTTTGAGTCAGTGATCAATTACCGTTTCATTTAATTGATAACGAAATACAGATAGTATGCAGTGTAATGTATTCTGGTAACAATAACTAGTTGTATAGCTATCCTCCCTTCCAATCCATTGTCAGATTTATTGCCCTCAGCCCATTCAGACTAAATTTTTCTACGATCTTTTGCAGGCCTTGTACGTAGTGTCGAATTGAGCCTTGTAGTGCATGTCGTATTGAGCCTCCTCGATGTTATTGTCTCTATGGTCTCCCAAAAATTATGCTTTATTTACGGATCTTATCGGCGAAATCTTTGCGGCAACTTTAAATTTATTTAATCTTAAATTTGTTTGCTCTTCTCAATTTAGTAATTTGATGGTGTATGACTACTACACAGGTTGTCGAAACGTCAGTCATTGTCAGAAACGGTCCCGCCTAGAACTACGCTCGCTCGAAAGATACCGTATTTATTCGATTAAACGCCACGGCGTTTATTAAATTTTTAGCGCTTCCAATGCGGCGTGTTCCAAGGGCGGTGTTTATTTCGAAATCACTTTTTTAAAATCACTGAAAATAAATCGTTTGTAAATATTATGTAATTTGAAGGTTCCAATGTCTCCCTCATTTTGCTGAGATAGAATCGTAAATGTCTGGATGCTGTAAATTACCAAGTTGTACCGAAAATTTCCTTGTTATCCTCGGGTAAGTAAAACGCCACATTCTTCTGATTAGATGCGGCGTTTAATAGAATAAATACGATACATATATTCCACAGAATTATGAGAAATTCTAATGAGACCGAAACCAACAGCGGAATTGCACGAAATTTAGGTCTCCTTCTTATGAACAGTTAGTGCACTATGATATTTGCCGGGGCATGTTCATTTACTGTACATGTCTCTCCCCCCTTGTCAGGTTAATACCCATATCCCCAACAAAAAACGATAAAATTTCCAAATAAAATTTCCGGCTACTCAATAAGCAGCTTAAGATTAAAACATTATTGTCCGTGAGTGGGGTTGCCCATAAGAATAATACAAATCCCTTAAGTCGTTTTGTTCAAATTAAAAGGTGCATGTCATTTCTGCGCTATAGTAAGAATCTTTCAATATTGTTTTACTTAGGTAAAGACAAGAGCCATAACGGGACAGGGACGGAAACGCCCAGACTAGCCCTTATAATAATTTCACCAAAGTTATTTTTAGACCAATTAAACGGTTAAAAAAAATCGGAAATTTGTTTCCCGAGAGGTCCGCAAACTTTTTATTCAGCGCTGTCAAAGAGGAGGGGAGAAGATAACGGCGTCCCGCGTGGAGGTGCGTTTCATCGACGAAAGCGATTTTGTAAACAACGGAAATGGTTTTATCTTGGAAGATTCTCCCGATTGGGAGCTAGATTCCATGATTTCTTTGGAGTTGACTGATTTGCTAGATGACATATCAGTTTTTTAGGAGGAATTTAAATCCGCGGACAGCGATCCTTGTGGTGAAATCTCAATTTCGGTACAGGAACCTAGGCAGCAAATAAAGTTAGAAGAAAAAAACCACAGCAAAAAGAAAACAGAAGAGTGGGAATAATCGTCGCACAAAACAATCAAAGCAGCTAAAAGTCCGACTCGATTCCAGTGAAGCGACATCGACGCGGAATTGGAACAAAAACGCTAAAAAGCAAGCAAATCACAGCAGAAATCAAAAAAAAGAAAGCAGCAAAGATGCTAATAAAAAAAGAACTAGAAGGTAAACGTCGTCCCATCTGTCAGAACTTCGTATCAGAACAGCTCTAACAACAAGTCATGAAAATTTGGAAACCGGTCGAAATCTTATGGCTAATCGAAGAAATACTCGACGCTCAGAACTTCTCAGTATTTCTGGAACTTGTAGCTGTAGTTGCAAAGGACGTAAACAAAAGCCGTCAAGCTCGTTTGGCATTCGAGGTCGTGGGCCAAGCGTCGTTAAACATTGCAGGAAACCATCACCTTCACGGACAAAAGGGAATTGCTTTTAGTTATTCAGATCCAGGAGGAACTTAAGAGAAAATTAAATGACCTAAAACCCTTATTTATCCGCAACAAAGAGGGTTAAGTTTCAAGAGAGGTAAAAGACAATGTTCTTGCATCAGAGGGTCAAACCTGCCGACCAGAAACACAGGAAACAAAACCCACAGAAAATCAATATGCGTGTCGTGAACAAGCGGCAAAAATCACATTTGCTCGATCAAAACTAAGAACCCTCCAAAGTATAATCTACCCGCCAGAAGGGAAAAAAAATTTGGAACAACCAGAAGCATTTGAAGCATTTTTGACTTTCGTCTGTCTCTTTTCATAAGCGGACTTCTCCTCACGGCTTTCTCGAGCTCGCCGAGGGAAACAGAATTTGAGTCCTCTTCGGACAAATCATCGCTTATCCTACGCTTGCGAGTAGCAACGCTAAGTTCAATTTCTTGAACTGAAATGCGCTCTTCAGGATAATCTAAAATATTCATGCCGAAATGAAGACGCCTGTAAATTTCTCTCGAAAAGGTCATGTTCATTATTCCACGTTGCCATTATAACATTCTGCATTGTTTGTCATCGTGCGTGGACTTGATGACGTTTCAAACAATAGATTAAAGCGAGCGGACGTCCCAGGTATTAGACTTCCGTTTAAGTAAAACCTCTAAAAATAAATTTAGTGAAATTAGCATATCCCGGCCAACACCCTAAGATTTGCTCTCTTTTATTACAGATTCACTCCACTGCATAACAAGCAAATAATGAAATGAAATAAGCTAACACTACTTTAACAAACAAACAAAAAAAGAAAAAAAAAAGTTGTGGAGAAGGAGACAACCAAAAGCACCAATGCGCCATACTTGGGATGCTCTCTCTCGCATAACGGCTCTAAGTGACGATTAATACGTCGATACATTAGGGCAAGTTCTATGGACTAGCTTTTTACGTTAATAGTCGTAATTCATAACAAAACAGTTAAATAGAGAGTGATTTTTTTTGGTTTCAGATTCAAAAAAACTGCAATGCGTATATCAAGCCTGTTGAAAGACAGGCGACGCCCCCCTCTTCAAGAAACTTGTGACTGGATAGAATATGTCCTGAGGCATGGTGGAGCCAAGCATCTTAGACCTCAAGTGTTTAACATTCCTTGGTACCAGTACTTCTTGCTTGACGTCTTACTTTTCTTGTTGCTGTGGGTACTGTGATTGTAGTGACGATATGGCTGACATGCAGATCCTTGAGCCGTTTGTGCTGTAAGAGAAAAGGAACCAAAACAAGGAAGGAATAAAACAAATCAAGGTGGTTTGGAATAACGTTAACTTTTTTTTACGAGGTTAGTGTTCATTATAGCATACTTGAAAGGACTCAAAGTCAGTTATCTTTCTATCTCGATAATCTCCCCAATAATTGATAATTATGATTTATTTAAAATATATTTTCGCCTTAAATATATCCCTCGGCTAATTCTTCATAACCAGCTACCGTTGACTAAATTTGTTTGTTTGCTATAGCCCACTTAGGAAATGAGTGATAGCCTGGGACCAAACTAAGCGCGCACGTTTATTGGATCGTTTGGGGGGACGCGAAAAAAACATGACGGAAAGCAAAGTGAAATGTAGCGGGGTTAAAACAGCTCAAAACAGCCAAAGAGAAGGTGGCCATGAAAGAAAAACACATGAGAATGTGAAGCTAAAGGAAGAGGATGTGCCTGGGGCTATTTTACCGCGAGAGAAACCTGAAGAATGCACCGTGAAACAGCTCATGAACCGCACCTAGGTATTAAACAGAGTGGAAACGGTTGTTTCTGAAACATTGAATCTAATTAACCTAACCTAACCTAAGTCTCATCAAAGTCAAAATAAACTCTTCAAGTATACTCATTGATCTGGGTCTTCCAAGATTTTGCTCAGGACAGGTGTTTTTCTTCGCATACGAGCCATAATTTAAGTTCTGGGCCTTGTCATGTAACATATCGTTAAGAAGCATAAGTGCATTCCAGTGAAGAAGAACAGTATCAAATTCAATATCTTCATCCTTTTCCTTAAATTTTGAAATGTCAAACGTCGGATTTTTCAGTGCATGCTGAAGTCTCTTTGAATCTCTAGTCAACTCGTCTTTTTCTTTAGCTAATTTGCCTTTTACCTCGCCTGTCGATTTTAATTCAAATTCCAATCGATTGAGAAATTCGCGCTTATTCGAGTTTGCGTCTCAGTGTCACAAAAGGAAAGAGTCGGTGAAACACTGTTGCTTTGAGTGTCCACGTCAATCTGCTCAACTGACACTTCATTTACTGAGTCAGCCTCAAAATTCGCGCTTTTCACCACCATCCCAATGGAGAGAGCAAATCCGTGCGCTATCAGAGTTCAGATTCAAATTATCGTTCCGAAGCAAATGTACATATTCTCGCCGGATACGTTTTGCCTTGGGTATTCGAAAAAATGCCAGACCATGGGAGTTCTTGAAATTATTTGGGCACAAAGGCACACAGCAAGTTACACGTCCCGGCATTATTCCAGGTGGCTGCTCGGGGTTTTCTGTCCCCCCCCCAAACGATTCCATAAACGCGCGCGCGTATAGTTTGGTCCCAGGCTATCACTCATTTCCGAAGTGGGCTTAGCCTATTATTTTACGATTCACATCTGTCGTAAACTGGTAAACTGAAAGGTGCCGCAGAATGCGGCGTGGTGGCTAAGCTGTTTTGGCAAGAAAATGGTGGAAGAGCTTACACTTTCCCGGAAGACGAAATAGCCATATTACCGCCACAAAAACATAAGAGAAGCACAAGAAAATACCACCCGAAGGATGACAACTGCCTTTTAAAGAATATCTGCGGAAAAGAAAAACTCTTTTGTTTCCTTAATCTGCCGAGGAACGCGCAAATGTTTCAAGAATTTTACGTAGAGGTATTGGGATGCTCTGAGCTCAGAAACATATTAAATTAAAAAATGAGGTGATTAATGAATTCGGCTTTCGCAGCCAGTGTATTTTGGCGTTGATAATTCTTGTTTTACCAACTCTTTAACTCCGAATTCACGTTTATAGCATTCTTTCATGTTGAAAGTCTCTTCACCAATACCCCTTTAAACGATTGTATTAACCTGGAGGCTAAATAAACTAAGAACAACGTAAAATGTACTCTGAAAGCTGAGTTAGATCATCAAAGGTTGAGATTTACCTGAAACATTCCTTTTTTTAATTTTACAGTTATATTGTGACCCGCCGGATTCAAGAAAATAAGTATATAATACAGCACTTTCCGGCAAAAACTTAAAACTTTCACTTTCAACACGAACGCTGATGGAAGACTTTTGAAATTGCTTGAGTCACTGAACACTGACCTCACTAAAGAGGGCCTCTCGAAGTAACAAGTTGTAGAAGCAAGCAAATGTATGGACAATCGTCGTTTCTCGCGTTAATTTACTCCTACTCAAGATAGCACTTAATTATACCTTTTTTTCCAGACAGAAAAGATGGCGGGAAACTTCAGTCAACGCTCTCCTTACAAACCACTCTAGGCGCAATGACTAGCTCTGAAGTTGTAACGAACAGCAGCATCGGAACCCCGTGTGAACTGTGACTTAAACTTTATAATGAAAAGCTCCCGTAAGCTTCGGTGTCCACGTTTTTGAAGTACTAGCTGGTCGTTTCCCTTGTTTTGAGTTCTCGTAAGTGACCCCTCGATCATTACATGAAAAAAAGGACTTACTCCTTGGTAAAATTAAGGGTTATACGCAACACAAGTGCTAACGGTTCGTTAAGGTCGTGTGTGAAAAGTAATTAAGTAGATATAGCCAAACGTTGAGGACTTCGGGCGAGTTTCAGGCTTCTTATCGAAGATCAAAACGCTCTTGCTCCACACTGGTGCTTTCTGTAAGTTTAACGTTAAAATGCGGGTGAGCAGATTACACGTGATAGAAGGTACAAACGCTTGTGACTTGATTGCGTTCTAAGCATTCCATTCATTCTTAGTGGAAGTCCAAACAAATGCTGTTCACTGGCGTAAAATGTCTGATTTGTCGATACGCCACCATGTGACATAGCGTAAATTCAACATGGTGGCAAAGTCGTCCCTCGTGTGTTTTTAATATTCCAGCCCTTCTATGCCCTTCTATATCTTCTTTAAGTACACGTGTATCGCCAGAAAACTTTGCTAAGTGTAGCTGCCCTTAGTTTGATTCAGGATCAAGTTCATCTTCTCTGAAAAACGTAAATAAATGAAGTATACGTCAATATTTCATTGCCTTTTCTATTGATTCAACAGTAAACCACTTCACCAAGATAGAATGATCTAAGAGATCGAATCCCCCATACATGGCCCTCTTTCCATAAAAATTATTTTAAATCTCTTCTTGGTTATGTGTGATACTGCGTAGTCATTTTAATAACGCCTCCTTATTGGTCGGTCAGAATGGCGTCAAGTAATTTTAAACTTGGCGGGTAATTCATTTTACTGCCGATTACGCACTGCACGTGATATGACGTGCGAACTTGGCATTACTTTCGCCGACAAGTCAAAAGATTTCTACGTGGAAAAATATTTCCAGAGCACATGCCGACGAGGAAAACGGTCCTGCCTTGCGAGAGTCGCCGGAGAAAACGGGTGACGGTGCGACTCGGCGAAAACCGCTCATAATGGTCTTCGCTACACATAAGTAAGTAAACAACCAACAACCTCGAGTAAGTCATACTACAGACCTTAAGTTAGGGTGGACGGTATCGTGGAGTACGACAACCGGAAATAAAATTTGCCAGATTTGGGGCTAATTTGCGTATATCTCACCCGTCCAGCCTACGTCGATTGCACATCGCGACGGTGAGAAGGCTTTAGTGCGGCGGCGTGTCGAGAACGTGAGTTTTCTCTCCGTGTTTTTGTCTTCAAAATATCTTTATTTTAACAGAATACCGCTTTAACCTGTTTCTGTAATGTCTTTTTTACTTCAAATTGTAAGCCTTTTTCAATTATTTATTATAATTAACAGTAAATGAATAAGGTTGAGTATCTTATGAGAAATTATGGAGATCGAGGAGGGTGTTATCCGTCGAGGCCGTAGGCCGAGGCGGATAACACCCTCCGAGATCTCCATAATTCTTCATATGATACGAAAGCCGAATTCAATAACTGTTTTATTATTCATTCAAAATAATTCCTAGTTTAAAAACATAGCTACAACATGCTTACCTCCATCGATCCATTGATGTTCAGTTCATCTTCGATAGAGTACGTTTAGGTTTGTCCAGCTCCGCAAATATTCTCCAAATAGCAGATGTCGCCCTTCGAGTTGTCTTCTTGCTGTTCTTGCCATGTTTTTAGCTATTTTTTCGCCTAGTTCTTACTCTTGAAACGAGTGAAATGTCCGCCATTTTTTCAAGTTCACAACCAAAACAATTCAACCTCGTCCCCAGGTCTTCTCGGTTAACGGTGCCTTAGCCTGCTAAAACGCTGCATTTTTGACGTCATTTCCTCGTTAAAGTCAAAATTCTTCCAAATTTGGTCATCAGTAACTGGTTATGGGGAATTAAACGTGTGCTTTTAGCCAATCAGAATCGGCGAAATATTTTGAATGAATAATAACACTATTTAAGGATGGAATATAGCACACTGAATTTCTTCAAATGGTACAACTGTAGGATTAGAATTCCCAGAGATGAAAAAGCTAATTTATGCAACAGGATAAATTAGAGTTAATGTGATAACCATAAACCCACCCTTACCAGTAATGGAACCAGCTCACTTCCTTTCAGGGGCACTTCCTGTGGCGACCCCTGTCACACTAATTGTTTCGCTCAGCCAATTAGATGCGAGCTATCACATGTACAGTTGATGCTTATATTTTCGCGCCTAGCTCAGCAAAATAGTACTTCATATTCTTCTCTGCGTGGAACAAAATGTTCGTTACTTATAGCCTGGTTTTTCCTTCATGAATTGGAATTTTTGCTAAGCCGTAATGACGAGATCACCGTTTAGGAAGGGCTACCTTGATCTTCCCACTGCATACAAGCCTTACGCGTTTGAGTTTTTCTGGACAGACCTTCCACGAAGAGATGTTGCACCGCCGCTCTTGGTCTAACTCCGTCCTTGAAACATTGATCTACAATAGTTCAACCCTCCTCTCGAATGTCGCTGCTTTCTCCTCTTCTTGAACTTTCGACATCCTCTCGCATGTACCGTCACTTTAACCGTTTCGACTCTCTCGGCTGGCACTTCACAGTCAAGGTTCCTCCGCAGCAAATCATCTTAGGCCAATGTGTCTTCCTTTGGGATCAGAGTTGCTCTCTCATTATTCAGGTGCGGTATTTTTCTGGTTTATCGATAGTTAACTTAATATTCTTATTATATTGTGCCTCGAACGACATCTGTTTTTGCAATATTGTGTGCATGTGACTGTACTGAGCGCTTTGAGACATGGAAAGTTATTTTTGAGTTAGCTTACTGTATTACGAAGAAGGACTTGGCGCCGCGGCCTCTGAAATTCACTTTATTCAAGTCCTGAGGATTCAAGCATGCATGTCCGTGCTTTTATTATGCTCTTACTATGGAGTAAGAAAGAATACGAACTGTCAAAATCAAATCTGTGACGACTGGGCCTTCGAGGTTTTCTCAAATAATGGATTGCATTTCAGTTTCAATTGTTTTTTCACATCTAACATATTTGAGTTGAGAATGATACATGACAGAAAATCATCAAGGTCGGTTTCATGCTTCGCACGTACAGACTGCTCCTTGCGAAAGGCGCGTTTTACAGTATTCGAAAATCAGAAATTTCCTTAGTTCTACGGATCATAAACAGGAATTATAAGCTAAAATTTTCAGGATTATCTGTGAGAGCAAAAATATATATATATATATATATATATATATATATATATATATTGAATACACTTCGTGTATTTGTGGGGATAAAGTGCTCCATATAGGTCGTCCCTTTGCCCCACAGACTCACACGGTCAGCTTTTGTGGCAGAATGGGCCCCCAGACAGCCTTGTTACATGGTAACAAGGACCTAACCTTTTTTGTTGTGGTTGTCCCCAGGGGGCCTGGGAATTAGGATCCCAGAGAGAGATTAGGACCTCTCTGTGGCCTGGGGACTTGATGGCTTGTTGTGGTTGTCCCCAGGGGGCCTGGCAATTAGGATCCCAGAGAGAGGATTAGGACCTCTCTGTAGCCTTGGGACTTGATGGACTCATGAAAAGGAGGGAGAGGATTACCACCTCTCAGGGCCTGGGGATCAGGACCCCCGAGAGAGGATTAGGATCTCTCTTTAACCTGGTTGTTGTGTTGTTGCGTGATAATGTTCTCATTTGGTGAGTCCTCTCTGTCGGAGCTAACCTTTCTTGTTGTGGTTGTCCCCAACGGGCCTGGGGTTGTACTGTTTTCATTGTTTCAATAATTGAGTTGAAACCATAAATAATACAATTACTTTTAGTAGCTTACAAACAACAACCATGAGCATGTGTATTCCGATTTATCGATAAGGAATTGTTTAAAAATGTTTTCAATATATATTGGGTTCTCACATCTCAGTATCTGGCCCTGACTTGATAGATACACCAGTTGCATCCAGTTTGTGTAATTAGTCAATTAATTGTGCTTAATTTACAGACTGATCCTTTGTTTTCTTCTTTGTTATTGCATATCTCCTCATCTGCTGTGGAGGAAGTCTTAGGCCCCTGACCAACTTGTTGCTGTTCCTGGTTAAGTCCTCAGCTGATACCTGGTCGATGGGACATTTGCCCAGTCTAACCTTTCACGCAATGTTCAAGTACCATGTGACCATTATTTCAAGTGACATTTGACTTTGGAAATAGCCCTACAATTCCTGTTGTTCGTCTATGGGGAATACCCCCTTTGGGGTATTTGTGGGGATGAAGTGCTCCCATACAGGTCACACTTTGCCCCATAGACTCTTGTTACTCCTTAAACCGGGGAATTAGACATCTAGAGAGGTCTTTCCACCTCTCAAGTACCCAATGGGGATTATCACCTCCACTCACAACCATGGGGGATTATCAACCCCAAGAGAGGATTATCACCTCTCACTATCCTGGGGGATTATCACTCCCTGAGAGGATTATCACCTCTCCCCTTGTAGATTTTGGATTGTTACACCAATATGTAGAGAAAAGTGACCTGCTGTCCATATTTGGAGTACTTCATCCCTTACCCCTTTTTTCCATAATAATTCTGGTCTAGTTACTTGCTTTTATCTAAGGGGTTATGGGTTGAGAGCATTAATAACACATTTAATATTCTCGCATTATGTGAACATCGGCTTCTACCCTTTTCTTTATTCACGATGTATTTAGTTCATTTTTTCTGGTTAAGTTATAGGTCAAAATGAAATTACGTGTTCATTAGTTCATTTATTGGACGAAATAAACCCCTTGATAAAGCAGGATGAAGTAACTTGTTTATCGCGCGCAACCTGTCCAACGTATTAATTTGCTCTTATTATAAGAATGTGTAGTGCACTAAAGATCACGATATTCAGCTTGCTAAAGAAATTCTTGTAACTGAGCCCTACCGCTTCAAGTCCAGAACTGTGTAAGCTCGATTACCAGCCGTGGTTAGCCTAAGAACTGTGGAGCGTGGGGAAATGTGGCAATACGTAGATCGTAAACGACGAACATTCGCTTTCGAGTAACAAAGCGCTTCACTAGATTTCATTGTACAAGAGAAAGAATTCCTCATCTGATATGACATCACCATATAAAAGTAGACCAAAGTCTCTCGGATCTCTTTCAGGGAACTCATTCTCTCTAACCTTCAATAAAGTTAAAAAAAGTATTTGACCGTCACCTGTACTGAAACTTAAAAGTTTGTTTCTCTCGCCAAGTCAACGTCGTCCCTCCCCAAGCCGCCGCAGCCAGAGTCACCGCCCTCTATGTCGCCGTCCACCTAAGTTTAAGGACTGTAGTAACTGTTGTAAATGACAATGGTCTATCCCGGCGATGAACAGGTAAACCCGCGAGCTGTGATACCGTCGTTTGGATCCAAAAGTGGACAAGTAAAGAGAAAATGGGTTCTATGTAGGTTCAAACATGCCATGTTTGGCCCCCAAACATTTGAATTTTGAGAGGGGGTTAGACAAATGTTTTCTTGAAGTTTCTGGCTTGAAGATACCGAGAGTCCTAAGAGGACTGGGATATCATGGCACTTATCGTTGGTGTATAGACAGAAGGAGGAGGAACTGCAATGGTAAGCCCTCATCCACGCAGTACAGTCCTGTACCCAAGGGAGTTCAGCTGTGCATCCATGATGCATCATGGGCTGGAAACAATGAGCATCTTTGGTGCTTCGGAAGATAGTGACTTGGTACTCAGAAAGGTTTATTCCTGTCTCAAAGACGGCTCTGTTAGTGGTTTTCCAAAGGGTATTCGCTTAAGAGAAACATCTCTCCAAATCCCCCAAAAAGGTTTACAATCCCCTAAGATAGATTTGTTAAATGATTAAGCAAAAAAGGGTTACAAGGCCTGTTTGAAGGGAACTGTTCGCATATTGCATTCATTCAAAGCCCCAGTTGTTCCCCAGGAAGTTCACTCTGTTTTAAAAAAGGGATGGGATCGCAGAGCAATAAAGAAAGCCTGCTGATTCAGTGAAAAGCACTGGATAAATTCTGCAGTGGTCAAACTACGTTCCACAAGCTTGACGCTGAGGGTCTTGCGAGGGAAATGTGACGTGCCCATGGGGCCAATGCTGTACGCCTTTTAAGCGTCAGAATTTCACACCACCACACAGGCTATCTTAATTCTTACTTAAACAGATTTCAAATAATTATTATGGGGCACAGGAATTCGCTCTCTTAGCTCATTCTCTCTTGACTTCACTCAGCAACAACCTCTTTAAATAAATTTTGTAGTAAACCTATAAAAGCGAGAAAATACCGACAAAGTTGTTTCTACCACCAATACAGCCTATACCCTCCTTGAGGTGGTTGGGATTGTTGTCGGGCTTTTGGAAACCGTCGCCCTTCGTGGTCTTGTGGCTCGGAATTCCCATACACAAGAGGCCTTGGATACGTTTGGCCACATGCGGCCCCGACAGCAAACTGCTACGCGGTGCGGCTTTACTTTTTTTACTTTTTTGTGGTCTTCTCTTGCACTAGTCTACAATACAGACGCCCTTCTATGCTCCCAAGCGACTCTTTTTTCGATTTCTTCTTGAAGAGACGCACCCCAAACAGGCGTTTCCTCGTTTCCTGTTTATTGTTAACCGTCCTCCCCCACTGGGGATAGGAAAAGGATCGTTCTTGGGACGTTGAAAGATTTTCTCTGCGCAGTGCGCGACTGTATATTCGTATGCAGCAAGATCCAGTTTTTTTTTTTTAACTTTTGGTTGACGGAGTCGCACAGCAGACCAATCTTGTTTGTTCCACCTCCTCCTTTGTTCTCTCCAAAAGCTCTTCCTGCTCCTAGTTTTCCAGTAGTTTTTGCAGCTCCTGCAGCTCTTTCTCCTTTAGGATGGATAGTACGGCAGTGGGGTTCCAAACAATTTTTGCTCCAGAAGATTTGGGGGTCTTGCACAAAGATAAGCAGTCTGGTGCTTTTTCGTTGCAACCACTGCATCGTGCGGCTGTAGCCGTCCACCTCCTTTTGAAAACATTACGCTTGGCTGTCTAAAATTCTTTTCAGGCCACTTTTCTCCCAAACACAAACCGTTTGGTCTTCTTTTGTCCTGCAGCAACAACTCTTTTCCGGCCGGTTTGCGTATCCCGGCACCCCAAGACCCGGAGAACCTTCCCAGCCAGTTCTGCGTTTTTTTGTGTCCGTCTTCCAGAAGGGCTCTTTGGACAGCGATTCTGGTTGCAGCCCTTTCTTCCCAAAGCTCAGGGATTTCCTTCGTGGCGGCTTCCAGCCGCTCGATCTCTTTCTGCCGTATTTCTGTCTTTCTCTGCAATTTTTTCCATTCGTGTTCCCCAGTCCAGGCGCGTCTTTGCTTCCAGCATCTCTTTGACGCAACAAGCGCCCTCTTTGATGCTTGCCTGCTCCAAAGCCTCCATCACCAGCTCTTCTGTCACAGTTTTGGAAAGATCCTCGGACACGCAGGCGTACAGCAGGACCCCGGTCCGCGTTCATCCGCTTCTTTGCACGTCGGGATGCCGCAGCATCCGGTAAAGGTGCTTGTTGGTACTGTGTACATAGTGCGCCAAGTGGCGTCCAAAGGTTTCCCGCACCTCTCCTGCCTCTAACTGCGAGACAACTTTGTTGTAGAATTCGGTCGACGTTGTGCCTCCGAGGCGCATTTGGAAGGAGGTGTAAACGTGGTCGCTAACGCTGGCCGTATTGTGCAGAATGCACCCGCCGCTATCGAAAAAAGCAAAGTCTCCTTGGCGGGAAAATCCGTATGTGTCCACCAAATGCTGCGCCAACGCCGGCAGGTCCAAAACGACACAAAAGTCTTAAGTGTAGTATATCTGATAGAGGCCAAAACCGACGGTCCCAGCAAGCGCCGCATGGCTGGCAGCCTTTTTTGCAGCTGTTCTATTTCCAACTCCCAAACATCCACCTTGGCAATGAAATAGCCCACAGCTTCCTCTTGGGGGTGGGGCTCCTTCCACTTACGGCGGGCCCGGTAGTTCGTTTCTTTTTCTATTTTCTCCACCGTCACCACCATGAGGCTGTTGAGGGACGTTTTATCGACGACGTGGCCGATCGCGACGCTTTTGTACCCGCCCTCCTCGCTCCAGACTTCTCGAGCCCTCCTCGTCGGGGGTGCACGAAACTCGACCGCGCACCGACGCAGTTTGGGCATTCCGGAGCGGCCCGTAGACGTAGAAATCGTCGAAAAACACCAGCAGCAGCTCTAAGAGTTCGAACTTTGTTCGCCCTTGATGTCCGGCCAAATAGTTGACGCTTGCAATGTCGGGGATCAAATTGCTTTCCCAGACGACGTTCTCTTGCAAAATGTGTTTTCCAAAGTAGCCCTCTTCGTTTCCATGGTGCATGTATACACAGTAGCTGAAAAGTATATGTCTAATTGGCGGGCTACTTGGTAGCCTGAGATCCAACTAGGCAAAACAAATCTTGCAGGTGCGCCTCTTGGGTAACCGAAAATGTTGGTAGCCCTGACAAAATTTCCGCTACTCTGAATAACATGCTGTGCCACAAAAGGAACCAAAGTGATACGAAGAAGAGAAAGTGGAAAATCAGAGGTTTTGGTTTGTTCGATCACCGATCGCTTTGTGAAGGTATGTGATGTAGTATGCAGAGTGAGAGTCCTGTCTGTTGCCCCATTTCTCACCCGCATCGCGAAAAATATGTTCGCTGTGGCCGGACCCGCAGCCATGCCGCGGTATCGTCGATTCAAATGCAGTGTAGTATATAAGGTGATAAAGCCCTGTGACAGCTGGCTAGGCCTTCATTTCAGTATTTTATGCTTTAGCCACACAAAGATTTAAAGGCGGCTAAGGCATAAAATACTGAACGAAGGTTTAGCCAGCTGTCACAGGACTATCACCTTATATACTACTAGCGCAAACCTCTGCGATGATTAGTGTGTACGCGCTCAGATTTAGCATTCAGAATATTTGTTTTAATCAACGAAAATGGAACCGAAAAGGTCTTAGCTACCACTCCCCTGCAACTAGGTGTAAGCTAAATCAAATTTATCCCTCTTCTTTTTAATTTTCTGTTGTGTTGTACTACGTTGCGATTAACTTGAACTACGCATAAAATTTCAAAGTTGGCTAAGATGTTGACAGTGTGTGCAGACCGAGCTTTAGTCAAGTTGTAGAACTCAATCATGTCGATTTATAGCTCAAAAAAGGTTTAAACGTTTTACAAAACGGACGCTTCCGTACAACTCAGTACATGCTGATTTATATACCAAAACAAAGCCCAAGAATTTTTCTTCCATTGGCATTTTATTTCTTGTTGTACCGATCCGCGAGTTGCACGAGACTTGCACTAAGCATATTAAAAGGTGAAAATGACCTACCTTTTTAGCATGACTTCAATTCCAACGATCGCAACGCCGATTTCAGTTAAATGGATCGAGCCGCTGTGTTTTGCTGACAGTTCCAGCATGCATTATCCTCTGGACAACACACATTACAAAAAATTTCAAACAAAATATTTTAATCTCTCACAGTGGCAACAAAACCTCATCACTACAGACTATTGTGAAAAAAAGCTGTCATTTCTTCTTTCATGTTGACAACATTTCGCGGGTATTTTGCCTCTAATCCAATGACTTTACCGGAGATCGACCATTTAATTTTTCGCGGCACAAGCGAAGACATTTTTCGCTAGTGAACCAGTGCTGGTTACATTCCTGCCGAGCATACGTAATAGCAACCTATAGATTAGGATTACGGGCTCTGCGGTCGCAATCAAAAAGACTCCATTCAAAAATATTTAACCTGTATTTGTTGCTGAAAGCTTTCGTAAGGGTCTTCCTTTTAAAATTCGTTTAGCTCATGATGGCTGCCAAGAGAGCCCATTCTCTATTTGCGACCTCAAACATTTGCGTTGACTACAAAGACATAAACAATATAAGTAAAAGTTGTAGGTTAACTACTAACAACGGGCTTCAGTTGTAACAGAGTTTTCTTTTTTTTCGTCTAAGGAAAATACTCACTAATCACTTTATTACTATCTATTTATTTTGGTAATTCTTATCAACCGTTACTTTCAAGATTTTGTACTCCGAATCCGGGTTCCTTTTCCGGATTCCAGATTTCCATGGTTTAGGGTTGCTCTCAGTTCGTGCCAAGGATCATGCATAGAAACAAAAAGATGGCGTTATTGGTGCTGATTTTGCTATCACTGACTGTCAGCTCCGTTTCATCGGCGCAGATTGCTGGCTTCATATCTCTTGGAGGATCGCAATATATGACCTTGAGACGTATCTTGGAAGAACTGGCTTCTCGGGGCCACCAGGTAGGACAGCCAAAAATAAATTCATTCTCGTGTCACACAAGCTATTTAATTTACGCTGGAGTGCTCCATCAAATTAAGATGAACACTTTGAATCATCTTAAATTCGGTACTGAGAGTACTAAACTGCGAAACAGAGCGAAAAGATTCAATGTATTTTGTGAATGCCAAATAACTATAAAGATACAATAAAAGTGAATACTCACTTCAGTGAGTTAAGTTCTCAGTTCACTACGTAACGTTCGAACTCATTTTTTGCCTTCCTCGCTCAAGAGTGTGGACTGTAGATGATAGGAGAATTAAGTTATTCGCATTTTTTGAAAGGCATCTCTTTAGCCCTTTTAGTCGTTTATTATCATAAATTGGACTAGGTACACTGTAGAGCTTTGGTTTGAGTGCCCAGTAAATCGATCGGCTTCGAAATTCAGTCCTGAAAAGTAAGGGTAGGTTTCTATTGCTAAAGGTACGTGCGTGAATATAGTCACGCGCCATGCACATTTATATGCATTTTCCGCCGTGGGTAAATATTAATTTTAATTTAAAGTTTCCATATTATCACTAGCAATTGTGCAATCGCCTCGACTTCGCGAAGCGGGAAAATTGGTCAGATGACACGGATTTAAAAAGATGTTATGTAACGTGTTTCGAAGTCTCGTGGTCATCGAAGTAGGCTAGCGATGAAAAAGATCTCAAAAGCAGAAATTGTAAGTTTCGAATCTTTTCTCACTTCAAGTAAGAATGATGTTGTAATTGGTAATCTTATCTTTTGATTAATTAAACTTCAGTTGACTATGACGGACTCACGTATGCTACGATCCGAACTTATAGTCTAGTACAAAATAAGCCCTTAAGCGTTGAAACCCTGGGGTTGTTCTTCAAACCAAAGCAGCGCCTTAAACCATAGGAGCGAATCACGCGTACAGTGTACAGTATGACGTTACCGGAAGCTTAGAGTACATCATTTTTTCGGTCAGTTTAATAACTCTTGCAATTTTAAACGGCAGTTTTCCAATAAAGTGAAAATGGATACCGCATTTAGGGAACTTAATTTCAACTGTCTATCGGTTCAGTCGTTAACCAAGAGATAATCTAATTTTCAGATTTTAAATTTTAAACTGAGTTTTCATGTAAATTATAAAATCTTAAGTTTTAAATTTTAAACTCATTTTTTTTTTAGCAAAAAAATGTAGTAACATTGTTTTTTGTTGGAACACATGATCTATATTTAAACTGTAGTTAGATAAGAAAGTATTTTATTTTTCTAGTACACACGGCCCCTCAAGCATCTTACTGCTTTATTACTGATCGTGTTTAAATAAAGGATATTCATTCATTAATCCATTCATAAAGGATAGCGTGCAATATGATACTATAGATTTAGCCAGGGCTAAAAGCGAAGCTCTGGTTAATAATACGTGTAAACAAAAAAATTAAATCGTGTAATGCTAAACGGGGACGACAATGAAAATGGCTTCAAAACTAATAGATCTAATTAGCAAAAAAACGAATTGCACGTGCAGCACACTTTTTCTTCTAATTAGAAAAAAACAAAATTTGCCTCTTTTTTGGCTTTTCCTTGCCGTTGTTTTGCACGACTACAACGCTGTTTTGTACGACAAAAACGTCAAACGTCCTAGTTACAAATTATTTTTATGGAGGGATTGTCGTATGTGCTTACCCAATATTTTGTTTCCTGTGTTCATGTTGGCTTTTATTTTTCACTGCCGCTCATTTTCACCTTGCTGGCCGCAAGCATTTCTCATTTTCTCACCGCCTTTTTGAATTTCCATGTTTTTCTTCCTACGAATTCGTCTCACTCGCTCTAGCTCTTTCTCTGTTATCCACGTTAGTGGAAACATAAAAAATAACTCCGAAAAAGACACGACTTTGTTGTTGTTTTTTCTTTCTAAAGTCCGGGCGGCCATGTGATTTCCTTCCAAATAAAAACGTGAGTTGCATTTGGGTTGCCATACCTGTTGATTGAATTATTTTACATTGGTATGCCTGTGGTGCGGACGGACGGTCGCTCGCTCGCTCGGTCGGTGTACGGTCACGTGATTACCAAATTTTCTAGGATGGTAGATTACCACATTTCCTTAGTTATGGGGCTCCGCCCACGCACGGCGGAAAAATTAAATAAGGAAGAAGGGAACGTTGAAAGTATAGGAAAAGAAACCGTTGAAGTCGTTATCCAAAGGAAATTTGAAATGTAAATTAGTATAAATAAATACGAATGGAAGAAATAAGGAATGTATTACATTTCATCTTTGCTATTACATGTAATTCTCAAGGGCCCAAGCCTTTTGCCTCTCTTGATGAGGTATTCTTCTCTTATTAGCTTTTCACACACTGTCTCTATTGGATTTAATTAGTTCTAGTGGAATACGTGTGATGTCATTAGCAGAGTGATCATTGGCAAGAAAATGTTCTGAGACCGTGGTGGGTTTGGAGATATTAGATAGGTTGTCAACTGTTCTGCGGTGTTCTTTGAAACGGTCTTTAAGTCGTCGTTTAGTTTGTCCGATGTACCGTTGTAAGAAGCTGTTGCACTGTACCATGTAAATGACGTTTCTGGAGTTGCAGTTGTTGTGATGGGTGGTAAGTCTGGTTTCAGTTGTAGAGTGAAATCTGTATGAAGTTTGTCCGCCAGATGTGCAGTATTTGTAAGTAAAACAGTTTTTTCCACGTAGGTATGAGCCTCGGGGTTGGTTGTGATGGGTGAGATTTCGAAGTTTAGCTCTGACGAGAAAATCACTGAGGTTACTATAGTTCGTCTATAAGATGCAATGGGTACAGCTTTAAAAGAAGTTATAACAACGGGGGATGAAATTAAGATGTGAATTTTTTTGCGAATAATGGACGAAAAGAAACGAAGAGCTGGGTTGTACATGATAACGAAGGGAACATGACCTGGTTTGTCCATTGTGGTAGTGCCACTAGGCGTAAGTGCTTCTATCTGTAAGTGTGATGTTGTTAATTCGTTGTATTTCCTGTTGAAGGAAATAGCGGTTGTAGGCACGTTTGTAGAGATGGACGATAAGGTCATTGGTGCGGAGTGTAAGGGTCTCGTTGGTAGAACAAATGAAGCGGAGTCTAAGAGCTAGACTGAAAGGAATAGCACCTTTTGTTTGTATGGGGGGACATGGCAAATGTAGTAATTAGTGGTGTTTGTCAGTAGGTTTGGTGTAAGGGTCAGTGACGATTTTGCCGTTGTGAAGTGAGACGTTGACATCGACAAAGAGTATGGATGTGAAGGAATAATCGAAAGCGACCGTTTTGGAGAGGTGGCCGTTATGGGGAGATAGGGATGTAATATAACACCTACTTTTGGGGAGGTTGGGCGGGAGGGGAGTGTACTACGGGATTATTAATTGTGCCCAGTTCATGCCTGCTGTAGCCTTCAATCATATGGTAATCCAATCATAAAAGAATTATGTATAGAGAAAAATACACAGTAAACTTTGAATAATGTTTTGAATCAAAATGTTGACAAAACAAAACGAAAAAGGTTTGCAACATTCGCTATGAGTATTGAAACAATTTAAGCTCACTGCAGCATATAAATGGAACACAATCAAAATACGTAACTATATCATTTGCTGCGAGTAATCATAGAAGCGCCTTACGGATCAAATTTCGTGATCATTCTTCACTTATTCGTCAGTCACTGAAAAGAACTGGCCGTTGTCAAGAGTTTATTTTGGCAGTTGGGGACGCGGTTCAGTGGCCGTTGCCGTTGTAGAGGGGTTTTATTAATTTCGCCACGGTGACGCAACACGGTGACAGGGCATGAAACAAGACTTACCTCCCTGCAACTGATATCAACCCACTCATTACCCACCCAGCCCATGAAAGGTTGTACCACACCACCGTGGTCTACGCCCCCTACTCTTTACCAACAGAAGCGTGGGTTCTTTTACGTCGAACAAGAATCAGAACAGTGGAGGAGCTATACATGGGGGCCTAAAGTTTATCGTCCTTTTCCGAGAAGGTTTAGACAAAAGTCATTGTATGGACTGCCAACGGAGACAAAAAAGTGGCCGTTGTAGAGAACGTACGCGTGTAATGCATTACTGCCTTGCATTCATGACTTGTGAATTTTTTCGATTTCACTTAGGTCAAGTACGATTACGACTTTTTTATGTCAAGCAAGCTGTGTTCTAAGATTTTTCTCCACTACCAGTAATTGCCTGTTATGAGACCTTCTGTTTTCTCTTTAGAGATCATCGGCGTAGCTTGTGGGAGCAAAGTGCAGGGGTGTTTTTTTCACTAAAAGGCTCTCGAGAAAGCTTCACTCTTTTCCATTCTCCCCGCGGATTTCAACCCAAACAAAGATGGTAGTAGCCCCTGTAGAATAAAGCAGTCGCGCGAGACACATTTCACCAGCTACGCGGGCTCTGTGCCAGGTCTAGATCGAGTTGCAAGTTTGATTAAATTGATAATGTCAGCCAATGAAGACCAAGTTTGGTAATGTGTAGTTACTAGAATTCATATCAAGGCGACGAGCCCTTGTACGTGGTTTAAGATCCGTATACGACACCCATAAAGAAAGGCCTCCGAGTAAAGGTCAGAGTAGACTTGCTACAAATCGACCTCTTTCCTCTTTCATTGTGAGGAAAAGAAATTGAATTGAGTATCTGTGTAAATGTTATTAGCAGACGCGACTTCACGTCTGTTAACATAATCAGGAGGCAGAATTTCACCACCACTGAGGTTTTTTTAAATTTCTTCCTTAGGTATCGCTAATCGTTCCTTCCGCCCAAAAAATAAAACCAAGTGAGAAGGTTCCACACAAGACTTACCAAGTGCCCCTCAAACCTGACTACCTCGATGATGCAATAAGGCTTGATATAAACGGACCCTGGTTACAGGCACAGAAAAGGATGAGAGACGTCCTGAATATTTTATGCGAAGGTGCTTTAAATAGCTCACAGGTGCTTAAAGAAGTGAAAGATTTTGACTTGCTTCTTTACGCCAGTCCCATGGGAATGTGTGCTCCGCTGGTTGGTGAACTCCTTGGCATTCCACGAGTGGAAATTTTGCTCTTTGCACCAAACACCCCGTTTAGTTTTGACCACATGATTCCCATGCCTGTCTCGTATGTACCGCTAAACATGCTGGGATTCAATGACAAAATGATGTTTATGGAGCGAGTTATCAATTTGGCTGCCTATTTTGGTAGTAAGCTTTTGTGGGATCTTGTAGTTGCTAGTATGATGAACGACCTCAAGGTTAAGTACAACATTAAACCTGAAAGAAGTTACCAGGAAGCTGCTGGTGGTGCTGAACTGGTTTTGATTGCAGCAGATTTTGCATTGGAGTATCCTCAACCTCTGTTACCAGGTATGACATAATTTCAATCATATAATCTTGAGTAACCACTGTCCCAGGTAAATTTGCGTGCTAAATTAGAATGAAATTTTATAAATGGGCCAAAAATTAAGCTCAATTTTGTCTGTTTGTCTGTGTTTGTCTATGTCTTAGTATAAATGTCCAGAAATGTATCTTTTTAGTTTCCGTCTAGGAAACGTAACTTTAAACTTTATCGAGATTTCTGAAGGTCAAAGGCTCTTTTCCTGACCTTTATCCATTATACTCACACCAAACGGATTTCACTAAAAAGAGGAATAGGGAACGTGAAACGTTTACAGGCTCACATATTACCTTGCGTCTTGTCTGACAAAGGTATCAGAAATACAGTCCAGTCTCCTCCCCAAAACCACCACCCAAAAGGCGAAGATTTAGTGGTCGCTTACGGGAGGTGGCAGCGTATGAGATTCTCTCTCTCTCTCTCTCTCTGTGTTTTTTTTTTTTGGCTTCCGAGAAAAGGTTCGAACATATCTACTTTTGGAAAGAGAGCTCGTTGCGTGAAATTCGTAGGTTATGATATGTGTAGTTCCATCGACTGCCACTAAAAGTTTGTGGCAGTTTGTGAGTCGTGCAGTACATACAGCGAACATAAAGATCAAACAATGCGTCAAGTTTTCGCATGCAAGAGGTTAAATCAATGGAACATTCTCAAACCATCACTTGAAAAAGTGGTCGCTGTCGCTTAACAGGTGGTCGGCTGGATGGAGGTTCCATCTGTAATGATTTGAATGGCAAAATTTCGGTGTTTTGGGTTGTTGGTCGCCTATGGGAGGAGGTCACTTACGAAGGGTTGTCGTCCATACTATTTCTACTTTAATTTTCAATTAGATGAACAGCTGGTAAGTGCTGTATATTGCCTAACATCGCTTTACCTTGTCACGTTAATCAGAATTATGCCCTTTCTTTTTGTACTTTTTTTTTATGTTGGTGAACAAAAAATTATGAAAGTAAGTTTGGTTGTTTCCAACCTCGTTCCCACTGTCCTCTCCTACGGGTAGGAGAGTACCCTGGGAACGAAGGTTGGGTGTTGTTCTTGGTGTTGCGACTACTATTGTTAGCTCGCTTTTGTTCTGTGGTCTGTTCAGTGTTCAGTATCTTTTCATTCTTTTTTATTACGTCATTTGGCGATTGCACCCGTTCGCAACACCAAGAAACTTACCAAGTTTTTAAGCAATCTGGGGGATCTTATTAGTGGGAGGGAGAAAAAACCTACGGTAGACCATTTTGATCACTAGGATTTATTGGTGATCCGATCAGAATTTACACCTCATTAGGGAACCGCTTGGTCGGACCTCTGAATGTCAGAGATACCATTAAACCTCTACCACCTGACCTGGACGAATTTGTAAGCAATTCAGGAGGACATGGTTTTATCATTGTTTCCTTTGGATCCAATGTGGCTTCTATTCTTCCTCGAGAGATTGTAGACATGCTTGCAACAGCTTTTGGAAAGCTAAAACAGCTTGTGGTGTGGAGACTTAAAGGTATTTTATTATTCACGGCCAGTTATCTTTCGTTCAATAGGGAGCTTTAGCATCGACGAAAGCGACGGCAGCGAAAACATCACTTTTAAAAGAATTAGCGTTTTTTCAAACTTTGTCGCGTTTAATCCAAATTGATGAAAATGTCAAATGTAGGCGAATTTCCCTGGAATTGATTTCTTGGGGAACCGCTCGCAAGTTTAGAAAGAAAAAGAAAAATTTGTCGTCGCCTGTTTACGTCCTCCATATAATGTGAAATTAAGCATTTTCACGTCATAGTCCTTCAGTGACGGTAAAGAAATGTACAAAAAACCAAGATGCAATTGCAGAGCTGTTGTTTGGTTTATATAAACTTATTGTTTTTTTGCCGTTCTCGTTGCCGTCGCCGTCGTCTTTGCGAAAGCTCCCTATTATTTCTGCAATGACGCCCCACGTAAGGTAATCCAAGACTGTCTTAGATTCTGGATTCCATGCTGTGGATTGTGGATTCCATGCTGTGGATTCGGGATTCCTTGCTGTGGATTCCGGATTCCTTGTCAGTGGAAGCTGGATTGCGAATTCTACCGTTAGCGGGATTCCGGATTCCTCAATCTAGATTACGGATTCCAAAGCCCAGGATTCCGGATTCCACGAGTAAAGACTTCCTGGATTCCACAATCCTGATCCCCTTACATGGGGCGAGTGATGAGCGCGGGTATTTCAGGGAAAACATAATGTGTAAAAAAAATTGTGCCTGCCTATTAGCAGCTGGCATTTATTGTGAGTCTGAGAATACAGAATCCATGTTTTTTTCTTTCTCTTGAATTTAAACTTAAGATTCCCTCTTAAGGTAATGACATTTCCTACAACAGATTATTGACCAAAGTCCTTTTTTGCAGGCTATATCCCCGCCTTCCTTGCAAAAAACATTAAAGTTATGGATTGGTTACCTCAGAATGATTTATTGGCTCACAAAGACATAAAGGCTTTTATTTCTCACGTGGGTCACAACAGTCTTTATGAATCCGCATATCATGGCGTTCCCTTGGTCTGTTTCCCTCTCTACGCAGAGCAGCATGCTAATGCCAAGAAAGTGGAACATTTTGGTCTTGGTTTAGCAGTGTACCATGACCGTACTAATGCTCAGGAACTGTATAAAACGATTGAGCTGGTTATCAGTGAACCAAGGTAATAACAAAAAATAGACTCATTGAATTCTGCAATGCCGATCGTACTACGAGAAAATTTATTTTTGCAAGACATGAACACGACACCGATAGAACCCAAAACAGAGCGGGCTTACGTTGTAGCTGTCAACAGCTGTTTTGCTATTTCTGTGGTTCGTCAGGACGGCGCAAAAACAGACAGAACAAAGACGCTCTGCTGAGAAAATACATACAGTTGTCTTTGATTTTATTCATTAAGAGTATAAGTTAGCTCCAGGGGAACACTTCCTTGTATGGCCCTATAATAATAATAATGTAATTTATATAGCGCTTATACATCGCTGTTCTAAGCGCTTTACAATGTAAAAAAGGACATAAGAATATCATTAAGCACAAGCTTACATATAAACCTACTGTACATATTGGGAACTGAATGTTTGGCTTTTTAGCATACACATCTTAAAAAGGGAAGGAAAAAAAAAACAAGCAAACAAACAAACAAATATGATGGAACTAATCATGAAATTGAGAAGCGCATCATTATGACGTTTATGTAATTTATAAAACTCTTTCTGCGCCATGCGCTAGTTTGGCGTAATTTATAATTAAAAAATGAAATTAAGAGTGATTTTATGGTTTCAGATTCAAACAAAGCGCAATGCTTATATCCAGCCAGTTGAAAGACCGTCGAAGCCCCCCTCTTCAAGAAGCTTGTGATTGGATAGAGTATGTACTAAGGCATGGTGGAGCCAAGCATCTTAGACCTCAAGTGTTTCACATCCCTTGGTACCAATACTATTTACTTGACGTCACTGCTTTTCTTGTTGCTGTAGTTACTGTGATTGTGGTGATGATGTGGTTGACTTGCAAATGCCTGTGTCGTTTGCACTGTAGGAGCGACGATGGCAAAACAAAGAAGGAGTGAAACAAATCAAGTGATGTCGACTTTGGGACTTAAAAATGGCCCTTCTTTACGAGAATAGCGTTCGTTTGAGCGGCCCTGTCAATGTTTCAGTATAATTACATTCTCTTTTCTTGTTGATGACCAGCTGTCGTTAACCAAGGGTGTTTTTCTTTACTAAACTCCTAATAGGGATTTTTAACCAAAAACGGATCGTATCCAAAACTGGATACTTTGGATACACGTTCGGAAGGGTTTTTATGCCACGGATCCGAAAAGAGTGAATACAGCCAGCGGTAACTCAAAATAATTTTAATACATACATCAGCCGTTTGACTAAGCCGCTCATTTTTACGGTCATTTTTGAACCCAAGGTATGGGCTAAACGGTCGATTTAATAGCCGTTTTATCGGGTTGGTAAAATTTCCATACAAACAGGACCTGCATTGCTCTAGTTCACAAGGGACAAAACTGCTACAGAACTTCGCCAGCGCCTCTTGCGCCACTTTACTTTTCAAGTACATATCTTATTGCAAGACTCTTCTTCATTTGGCCCGTCTAAAGCAGCATCCTTGGGCTAATTGTCCAGAATACAATGAAAGATCAGCAAAGTTGCAACATTGTAAGCAGCCGTGCTAAATTCTTTCCCCTTTTTTGGATATCTTTTCTTTTCTTCACGAAAAATACTTGTGATCGGGATTTTTGATCTGATCTTAGAGTGCGTTTTTTGGGAAAATCCAAATCCGGATTTCCGAGTCCAAAAAAAGAACAAAAAAACATTGTCTACGAAAGTTAAGCACATAAGCTTAATTTCTTCGCCGAAGGGTCGAGTTGACAGGTTTTCCACTTCAATTTCATTAAAATAACAGTTATCGAGATCAAGGGAAGGTGAAGTATCGTCTGGTAAGGCCATGGCCCTCGAGGTTACATGAAACAAATTTTATAAGTTTACTGTAAATGTCGTTGTTTTGATTTTCTTTGCACAAAGTTCCCGCTTCAAGCCTGACACCTTATGAACGACAAACAAATTAATCTTGTTTGAGGAAATTTTAGTGTCTGACTGTTTGTTTTATTCAGAACAAGAAGATCTGATTAAACATAAAAAGACATATTGAATATTGAAACTATTCGTTATATCGGGCTCAAAATCTCTGACATAACTGAAATTATTATGCTCTTTCAATAGTCAGAGATTTTGTTTTCATTAGCTTCATCACATAATAATAAACATATGTTAATGAATTATTTCATATACTTCACATCAAACATAATAGGGCCATTTATACGAGGAAAAATAAGACGCGTCTTACATAAGACGCGTCGTAAATAAGACGCGAACTGTACCATTTATACCAGCATGTCTTATCTAATAAAACGCGTCTTAGCTAAACCGCGTCTTATTTTAGACGAAATGTGCCGTTTATACGGAAAGTTCGCGTCTTATTTAAGCATATAAGCTTATATTTAAGCATATAAGCATTCCTGTTCATTTCGAGAGACAATTTCGATGTATTAAAATTCATACTTGGCTACGAGGCTTAAGGAAATAAAACAAAAGAAATATATTATTCATCGCTGAGCGTCAAGATGATTCTTTAATTTATTCCCCCAAGCCTCAAAGCCAAGTATGAATTTTAATCGAAATTTGTCTATTATATAAGACATTTACCAGATGGTAAATATAGTTAATGGAACATGAAGCCCCGGGGGGGGGGGGGGGTAGGCTAAGGTAGCCTGCCTCAATGTATGCTCTGTTCGATCTTTAAAGCCTTATTTAGGAATGAAAGCACGCCAATTTTAAGATACAAACAAAACTGTTCGTGGTTGGAACCTGACTAATTTGTCGTATGTTTGTCATCATATTTTTCTTAGCATCGCGCACATTGGTCCCTGTCTTCAACGCCCTATTCATGGCTAGACTTTAATCATGATAAGACTAGGTAGCTTATGGTACAAATGTATTCATTGGTCGAGATTTGAGACACTGTCTAGCTATAAAGTTCTGCTATTTCAGACCTCGTCATTATTCGCCTAGCTTGCACGAAAGCAAACAGTTACAGTAATTTTGTTTCCCACCCTCCCTCCGTATGGAGGAGTTTTGTTGTGTTAGGTATCAATAAAGTTTGGGGGGTCACTCCTTGTGGTGCGGTTAAGTCTGCGTTGCGACTTCCCTCAAGCTTTTGGCATTGCTTGTGTCTTGCCATCTTATTCATTTGCCTTAATCTTGTCCGATCCAGCCCGTGCGGCGCTGGGGAGATAAGAAAGGCTCTGCCAATACTCTTGTCCTACCCCACGGTAGTGGGGCGATAAGTGAGGCTTGTGTTTTTGCTGTGCGCATAACCTGAAGTCGCTAGAACCTGCCACAGGGCTGTGTCCCCCCCTTATTACGCCATCTTCTAGTAATGGTCTTAAATGCCTGCGTACGCTATTTACTTGTGTTACCTTTTCATGCGTATCTTAAGCGGAATAGTGACATTAACAAACATAGAAATAAAGGATAAAACCTTTTAAAAGTTCTTTATCTCAAAATGTTTGCCGTGCTGGTTGGAAATAAAACTGCAAATAAATAGACTCAAATGCACGGGTAAATTCCTCAATAAAGACTGACGATAATATAGCAAAGACGGCACAAATGTTACCTAGTGTTTATTTGTGTCTTTCTATGAAATTTTAGCACGATTTGACCGATAAAACATGACATGATCTAACAATGTAGTAACACCGACAAAGGTAGGACAGAATTGCTAGCTGAGCGATAAAAAACGCTTCGTAAACAACTCAAATTTCATTTCCTTGCCAAGCTCAAATTACTCTGCGAGCAGATAACTTAAGACAGATTTATCTGTAGGTTGCGCGGGCAATGCATGATTTCCAGTAACAATGTCAAACAGTGCGACTATGTACTTGTCTTTATGTGTATAATAAAACAATTATTAGATTCGGTTTTTGTGATATCAGGAATGACCAAGGTCTAAGTAAGTGTTACCAGCCCAAGCCGTCGGCTCCGTTAATAATTGACTTATCTCGACCTTGATTATTCCGGATATCACCTGAACCTCATCCAATAATTGCTAAAACAGTTGATAGTGTTTTTCGCGCGCTCTAATTGGCTACTCAATCAATGAATATCCTGCTCTATACACTGATTCATCTCCAGTTCCTCCGAGGGAGCGACACCAAACTCGCGTAAGTTTCGAGCAAAATGCCTTCCCGTTTTGCTGCCGTAACAAACAAAGAAATTTCAAAACTAATCAAGCAAGCTGTTCCCGAAATACTCGAACAAGGTGACGAAGTTCGGAGTGGAAGTTTTAACGGGTAAAGCTTTGTCTTTTTTACTAGAATTTATCGATAAAACCAGCGAAAAAGTTTTTTGTTTACAAATGCAAATTAAGCTTAAGTCTTGCGTTACTTTATTTAGTTGACTTGTTCATGAATAAGCTTAAAACTAAATCTAATAATCTTTTTTACAGAATGATTTTAAATACAAAAAAGAATTCACAACTCCTTTTGAGGAAATTTCCCCGCAAGAGCTAAACAAATGCCTTCAAAAGTTTTATTTGTCGGCAAGAAAAAGCGACGACCGCTGCCGTTCGGTCATTGCACGCCAAAATTGTAATCGTTCCAGGCAACAGTAAATGAGTTAAAAATCATCATTCTTGTGCTGAATTATCTCACTGTTTAAGTATATACTAAAACAACTATTCACCTCAGTGTCGGTGGCTAGTGGTGGTTATTTACCTTGCCGCTAACGCGGCCTCGGTAAATACACCACTAGCCACCTCCACTTCGGTGAACAATTGTTATTTATTAATTCACTCAAAATATTGCTCCGTTTGTGATTAGTTCAAATCCCAAGTATAATTCATCGTAACCAGCTACCGCTGACCAAATTTGAAAGAATTCTGCGATATGTGACAAATGATGTCAATTCTACATTATAAATTTCTTGAAAACTGGACAGTTAACCGAGAAGCCCTGGAGACGAGGTTTAGGAGTAAAAAATGGCGGAACATTTAACTCGTTTAGCGAAGAAGAAATAAGCAAACTACTGGCTGAAAACTTAGCAAGAACCGCAAGAATACAATTCCACAAACGACATCTGCAATTTGGAGAATATTTGTGGTGAAGCATAATAATGAAGTGGGGACGTATTGTTTCCAGCTGCGGTTTTTTGCTCTTTCTACTCCTCCTTCGGTGTCTATATCTTGATGGAGAATATCTCAAACGACTCGTGACAGTTCGTTGCCTCCGCCTCCTCCGTTTCACCTTTCTCTACATTGCCGACTCTGAAAAATTCATGTTGCTTTGCCCATCCTGCGAACAATGTCCACGGAATTGCTGTTGATTACCCATTGTCTTGTTGGTTTTGGAACAACGCCATCGCACATTCTTATGGTAGCAATGCTTTTTTGGTTTATATGGCGTCTAATTATCCTACGTTCTTCAAACGGCCTGAGATCAGGCTTTACAGATGTCATTGCGCATATTTTTCCAACACAATAGCATCGTTCGTTCGTTCCATCTTTTGCTAATTGGCGATTTGGTATTTAACTTGAATCCTGGACCCAATTAATCTCGGTGATTGTTTCAAAATGCAGTTATCATAACCGTGAAACTCAATTGTCATCTTCGTCGCGAAATATTAGCAGTTTAATTAGCGTCCGTAGTTCATCTGTCTTGACTCCGATTGTTGCAGATAAACACCTCTTTGATTACATAAAATTATGCGATTGCAATGCTGAACTCAGGTGTTGCGATCACTAAGACTTGGCTGACTACTGGCGAAGTGGGCTTGATATACTATGACTTGCTATCTGTCTGAAGGAATGATGCTGGCGAGAATGAATCCTTTGAATACTCTGAATGGACCATCTCATCACCTTCCCTCAATCTTCGGCTTGTCCTTCTTTATCGTCCACTTTATTCAGCTGATCACAGAGTCTCAACTACTGCTTTCTTCACTGAGTTCTCTACTTACATTGAAACCATCCTTCCCTCCAAAGAGCATTGCTGGTGACCTAAATATCCACGACCATGTCTCCCACGATCTTCACTCAGTCAAACTACTAGATCTTTTAAAGTTTGTCGTCCTCCAGCAATACATCACCGAGCCTACACAAATTCAGGGTCACACACTTGATCACGTTATACAATGCTTAGGAATTCTGCTATTCGTCGGTTATCCAGGAAAACGCCCATGACGCCTGGCTTCTCTTTCGATCTATAGATAAGCTACTGCAAAGGCAAACTGAGAAGCATTATCCTTCCGCGGATAATTAATGATAAATAACTTACTAAAGCTTTTGCAGATTTTTCACAGCCAAGAAAAATGTTATTTCTGACGAATGAGCCCGCGAAGAAGACAGAAATAAATATTTTGACGGCACGAGATACAACAGGGCCTGGGTACTAGGCCGGGTGCACCATGGGTAGCCATACCGGGGGTATATAAGGCTGCGTATATCACGTGTGCGTCATCTAGGCTTACGAACCACCCTCTCTTTGGTTTTTCTTTATTTTTGTTTTATTTATTTTTAGGAGCAACATATTCTCGGTGACATTGTAAAGTCCCGTAGGAAGGGCTTTGAGCTTGAGCCTTGGTTCCTACCCAGATTTCCTGCCCGCATTTTTTCCCTTCGGGGTTTTTTTGGGCAGGTTTTTTCTGGCCTCCGTCTGACCGCATTTACTTCAGTTTGTAAGCGGTAGCTCAGCTCTGCTAGTTTTCAGTTTTTTCCCGTTTCTTATTTAATGTACTTGTACGTTTATCTCAGTTTTGCACCTGCTCCTTTACTTGATATATTTAGTTTCTATGTATGTCTAGGTCAGCTGTCCCGGAACCGCTCTTTAGGAGGCGACATAAGTCTCGTTTGATGCAGTTAGGTTGCAGGCAATGTTACAGACTTCTAGCCAGGGTCGTTATCCATTTGTTTACTTTCAATGTCCTGCCCTAGCCTTTTATGGCAGCCTTACTGGTTATTGGGCTACGTGCCTTGTTGGGTACATTAGTGGAGATAATTCCCAGTTTTCCTGGCACTCAGCCTCTGTGCTCCTGAAGTGTTCCCGGTCCTAGTTATCCGTTGATCAGAGTTTTATTAAATTTCCCCAGCCTAACTGGCAGCCTAACTGGCACTAAGCCTGCGTGCTTCTTAAGGGGGACTCAGGTCGAGATCGACCAGTTGTAGCAGATCTCTCTTTTGCTTAGCCTCTGTGCTCCTGCCGTGTTCCCTGTGCCAGTTATGAGTTGTCAGAGTTTTATTAATTAGTTTCCCCAGCCTAACTGGCACTAAGCCTGCGTGCTTATTTGGGGGATTTAGGTCGAGATCGACCAGTTATAGCAGTTTTTCTTATTGCTTAGCCTCTGTGCTCCTACCGTGTTCCCTGTGCCAGCTATATGCTGTCAGAGTTTTATTAATTAGTTTCCCCAGAATAACTGGCAGCCTAACTGGCACTAAGCCTGCGTGCTTAACTGGGTGATTCAGGTCAAGAGCGACCATTTGTAGCACGAGTTTTTTCTTTTTGTGAAAGCTAGTTTATGAGTGTTGTACATTAGGTATTCACCAGTAATCACCTATTATTGTATTTACATAAGTACTTTGTAGGGTTGGCTCTCGCCAAGCCGTCCCAAAATAAACTTATTTGCCATTACGTTTTGTCTGTTGATGTTGTGTAGTGGAGTCAAAATAAAAAGGATTTGTGAGGAGCTTGTACTTAGGAAAGTGGACTTGTTCACTCCCCTGGTCTGGCTGAGCCGACCTGCATGTCATGGTTAAGTTAGTTTGATTTCATCACTGATGAGGACGTCTTGAAACTGATCAGAAGTTCCACTATCAAGGCGTGTAAACTTGATCCCGTACCAGCAACCATAATCCGAAGTCGCTATTCGGCTCTTGTCCCGGTATTCAAAACGGTAATCAAACTGTCGCTGTCGACTGGATCGATGCCAGAGGATCTAAAGATTGCTTCGCTGTGGCCGCTAGTGAAGAAACCGAATGCTGACTATGAGCAATTTTCCAACCAGCGCCCTGTGTCCAATATGAAGTTTCTTTCAAAACTGAAAAAAGAAGTCTGTATTTGTGTAGTTGAATAATTATCTTACGGTTAATGACTTGCACCAACGTTTTCAATCTGCGTACAAAGCACACCACAGTACAGAGACCGCACTGCTAACGATCACAAATGACATCTTACTGTCACTGTACACGGGGGACAATGTGCTCCTATTGTTACTGTTACGGTTCATAATTCTTTGCTACTTTAGCGTCTGGAGAACTCGTTTCACATTGCGGGAACTGTTCTGCAGTTGTTTCGTTCATATCTGTCTGGCCGATCTCAGTTTGTCGAAATTAATGGAACAAAATCGTCGGTTAGGGATCTGACTGTGGGAGTTCCGCAGGGCTTTGTCCTAGGTCCCATATTTTACCTATTAAACACCGCCACACCTGCTGAGATAATTCGAAGTCATGGACTCGACTGTCATTTCTATGCTGGTGATATTCAGCTCTACATATAGTTCAAAGATTGTGATGTCGATGTTGCAAGGCTGCGCGTAGAGAACTGTGTCGCTGATATAGTCATTGGATGGACGTAAACGAGCTGAAACTCAATCACGACAAGACAGAAATTATGCTTGTTTACTCGAAGTACCATACTCGTCCACTCTTCAGTTACTTCAGCATGGCTAATGAGAGGGTGACAACCACAGCCAGAGCCAAGAATCTGGGAGTAGTACTTGATGACAACATGTTATTCGACGTGCACGTCTCAGACATTTGCAGATCAACTAGCTTAGGAACTTATCAAAGATAAGGAAATAACTTACAAAGAAATCTAGTGATCTAAACTAGACTATCGCAATTCCTTGCTCTACGATTGTAGGAAAATGCAGTTGACGAAGCTTCAATATGCTCGGAACACTGCCGCCAGAATCGTTACTCAGACTCGTAAATTTGATCACATTAGGTCTGTTTTATTTGACCTTCACTGACTTTCTGTTAGTTATCGTATTGTTTTTAAAATTCTTTTGCTAGTTTTCAAATCACTTTATAACCTTTCACCTAGGTATCTGGCTGACAATTTAATTATCAATTGCATTCTGGGAACCTGCGGTCCCCATCTAAGCAGCTGTTGGAACAACCTCGATCATTCACGAAAACTTACCGGGACAAGGCTTTTTCAGCATGTGCCCCTAAACTGTGGAACTCACTACCATTAGATTTGCTTAAGTCACCACCTTTAACTCGTTTTGAGAATGGATCGAAAACATAACTTTTTAGGCAATTTTTAGAGAGTGAGGATTTTAAGACCTGCAATATATGGATTATGCATAAATTTTTAATATTTTTTATTTCATGCTTGTGATATGTAAATTGTTTCATTCTTTCCCTTTTTTTATATTGTTGTTAGAAATTATTGCGTCATTGTGGCGGGAAAACTCGTCACGTGATCTGAAAACTGAGCTTTGCACAAGAGTCTTAGAACTGTGTAGTCGTTCGGAGTCGTGGAGCTGATCAAGTGTGTGGATTGAGTTTAGATCATCGAATTTTTACGCGAATTGATGTCGATGAATCCTTTAAGTGTAGAACAGAGTACAGAATTGTAAAATATGAACATGTGAAGAAATAAGCTTTAATGGAGTGAAGAATTAAAGCTACAGAGAACTGATTATATATACAACATTTGGTTACAATTGTAACGCGCCATGAGCTCAGGATATGAGCGCTATATGAATAAAGTTATTATTATCATCATCATCATCATCATCATCATCATCATCACCCGTTCGTGCGATTGCATCTTAAATAAGGTCCCTGTAGTTGATCGCTTTAACTCTGACCACTCATTCGTTTATTGTACACTTCTATCAGACAGACCTAGCGTGACTACAGTGCCTTGGTACAATGACGAGATAAAGGCCGCTAAAGGCTTGAGACGTAAGGTTGAAAGAACCTGGAGGAGTACGAGACCTCTGTCTGACTTGAATATTTTCAAGTTTTTACAGAAACCGCGTGACGTACCTCATGAACCAGGCCAGGCGGGCGTTTTATACTAACTTTATTGATGAGAATACCACTGAACACAAAATGTTATTTAGAGATACCAATCAACTCCTTGCTAATAAAGAGGAGCTGTCGTTTCCTAATTATCAGGACAAATCAAAACTAGCCAATGACATCGGCGGTTTTTTTGTTGGCTAGAAATAGATAGGATTCGTTCTGATATCGATGCTTTAGGGTGATAAGGGTGATTATTCTTCTCTTTGGATATCCTGCGGCCATTTCTCTGAGGAATGGAAAGAATCTCTGGTTAATCCGATCCTTAAGAAACCTGGCTTAGACCCGACGGAGGTGAGTAACCTCCCCCCTGTCAGCAACTTGCACTTTTTATCAAAACTGACAGAGCGTGCTGTTTTCCACCAAATTCACAGTCATATGAGTCGATTCGCCCTTTATCCAACCTTACAATCCGCTTACCAAAAGGGTCATAGCACAGAATCAGCGCTACTGAAGGTCCAGAATGACATTCTTATGAATATGAATTGCAAGCATGTTACCGTTCAAGTTCTTCTAGATTTGAGCGCAGCGTTAGGCACTGTTGACCATTTCTGCTTGCTCGTCCTAAGTCAAGTATCGGCATTAATGGCACCGTCCTGAACTGGTTTACGTCTTATCTTGACAACGGGTCGCAACGATCTCGCTAAATGGCTGTACATCTGACAGTTTTAGGCCTCCTTATGGCGTTCCACAAGGATCGTGTCTGGGGCCATTGTTATTTACCATTTACTCTAGGAAACTCTTTGAAGTCGTCAAATACCATCTACCTGAGGCACATGCCTATGCTGATGACACTCAGCTTTTCCTGTCGTTTCGTCCTGACTCGTTCGTGGATGCTTACGGATAAGCTTCAACTTAATGACGACAAAAATGAGTACATGTTGATAGGAACGAAACAGCAACTTTCCAAAGTAATATTGATAGCCTTAGGAGCATTGACGTTGCTCCTATCACTGTGGCAAGAAATTTAGGAACATGGTTCGGTTCTAAATTGAATCTTCAGGAACAGATCCACAAAACTTGCAAATTTTTGTTTCCGAGGGGGACTGAAACCGAAAAATCTGCAATGCTCCATGGAGTGCTCCATGAAGAATCCTGCCCATTCTTGCTCATTCCCGCCCTCCCGCGTTAGACATGGCGGAGGAAGGAATCGAAGAACTTGTCAGAAGAATCATTCGAGCAGCACAAGGAGCAAACACATCTCAAACGTGTCAACACCTGACGAAGAACTGAGGCGGCGATTTAAGAACGAGATAGGCTCGATCAGAAAGAAAGCAGAACAGGCTCTCGTAGAAGCGCTGGTGAAATATTACCACAGGCGCGCAGAAAGATTAACAAACAAACTTCGTAAACTCGAACAGTATAAATCTCGCAGGAATACTGTAAGGAACAATATAGGAATACTAAGCAGACGTCTCACCAGAAAACGCAATTACCGGCTAAAAAGAAAACTGTCAACAAAGATGACAAAGTAAATTGAACACCAAGTGTGTGCGAATAAACAAAGTGAATCTTACTCTTGTCTCTTATCAGACTCCTTAGAAGTTAGGGGAAAGGGAAAGCAAGCCGCAGAGATAACAAAGCGGCCAAAAACCGCAAAAGAAAAGAGCGGAGAAAAATCAAAGACAAACAGCGCTTTTTTAACGCCATTGAGTGACGCAAACAGTATATCAAAAACCTGTCAAATGAACAACTGACAGATAAGCAAATTACGCTACTATCGTTTGGTCTAAAGTTTATCCCTACACCCGTGACAAAAGAAAATCTTATCAGGCGCCAGCTTCTCGCTGATTTCAATGAAGTTGCGAGACGAATGCGACTACAATATATTTTTCACGAGGAAGAAAACGAACCTCATCCTTTCCACGTGAAGTCGGACTGGGAACCACCAGTCCAGCTATCTGTAGCTCTGGAGACCTTCCTAGAGGAGGTAAAATTAGAGCTCGCAAGTATCGAATTTGACAAGCCAAAAGATAATATATCTACGGGAGAGCGCCAAGCTCTCAAAGAGTTATCGCGCAACAAAGGCATTATTCTTAAGAAATCTGATAAAGGTAAACACCACCGTATTGATGAGCAGACAGGACAAACTAAACGAAGGTCAGGTTCTGCTTGATGATTTAAATAACTACCGACCTCTAGACAAACCAATGGTTGAAACTACAACCAAAAAAGCTCAACAACATATTAAAACACTGCTCTCAGAAGGCCACACTGATAAAACGACGGCCAAATGGCTCTCCCTTACGCCCGATCCTCCGCGAATCCCCGTGTTTTACACACTTACAAAAATCCACAAACCGACACCTGTCGGAAGACCTATTATACCAGGGTGTTCCGGACCTACAGAATTGATCTCAGCATTTGTTGACCACCTTATTCAGCCAATAGCACAACTACAAGCTTCGTATCTTAAAGATACGACAGACTTTATTAACTTCATCCAGAGGATTAAACTGCCTAAAAGTGCCATACATGTTTCAATGGACGTCACAATACAAAAAAAAAAACAACGAGAGGGTATGACGACTGTATGCCTTGCATACGAAGAATTTCACCAAGGAACCCTCCAGTCCCTACCAGGTTTTTAAGCGAAATGTTTAGTCTGATACTACTAGAAAACTCGTTCCAATTTAACCTGAAAGATTATCTTCAAACCCATGGAACAGCCATGGGCAAGAAAATGGCCGTAGCCTTTGCTAACATCTTCTTGGCCAAAATAGAAAAAGAACTTACTCAGACCGAGCATCTTTTGGAAAAGGTTTATATCGATGACGTCATATCAGTATGGGACACAAGCAGAAACGAAATAGAAGAATTTCTTCTACAGGCAAACAACTTCCATCCTACAATCAAATTCTATCACGGCTGAAATATCAGAAACAGAGACTACATTCTTGGACACGAAAGGTACAAAGGTGTCAGATTCAACAAGGATTCTATCCTTTGCGTAAGAACACACTTCAAGCCTACAGAAACATTCCAATACACGAATTTGTATTCGTGTCAGCCACCAGGCGTCACAAAAGGCTTCATCAAAGGAGAAGCGTTACGGCTTCTAAGAACAAATTCCTCTGAAATCACTTTTGAAGAGAACATGAGGAATTTTTCAACACGCCTCAAGAATAGAGATTACCCAGCTACAACTTTAGAAAGACATCTCTCAGAGGTCATTTTCGCAGACAGAAAGAAAGCACTAGAACAGAGAAACAAAAATGCAAGTAAGAAAATACTACCCTTTGTAACGCAATACCACCCTACGTTGCCCAACCTCAAGAACATACTCATGGGGAAATGGCACCTTATACAGAACCAACCATATCTCAGAAACATCTTTAAGGAACCTTCCCTCATTTCATATCGCAAAAGAAAAACCCTAAAAGACACTCAAGTAAGAGCTAAACTATGAAGGTTTTAAGAGCTTCTGCCTGAGAGACCGGGGCAGGCTTGGAAATAGGGGTCGGCCGATTTGGCTCAAATTTGGTACACTTAGTTACTATGGAGACTTATGCAATATGCCAAAGTTTCAGCTCCATTGCTCTAATTTGGGCTGAGTTCTAGATGTTACCCTTTTTGGGGTCCCCGAAGGCTTTTTTTATAGCCCATTTTGGGCACTTCTCAATACTTTGATTACAATATCAGGGATATTTTAAGCCAAATATAAACTCACTTTTTATTATCTCTATCCCTAGGGGGTTTTATAGCGAAACATATGGATCAAAGAAATATTTCTGTTGTCTGTGAAATAATTGTTTAGTTAATGCTCTTAAAGACATTTTTAGTGAAACTGAAAATAACCCAAATTTAAGTCGGATTTACTTGAGTGCCCACTTTTGAAATAACACAATTCCGACATGAACAGAAAGTTTAGCCCTAGGTATGTAAAAAACAAGGAGAAAATACTAAGGTTACGGCTTTTTCACTGTGTGGCCTCGCTTTGAAGATGCTAATACAGCCACTTCCGGTCTAGTCTTTTTTCCCTTATAATTAAGCTTATATCGAGTATATTGGCCAAAACTTTCCGATAACTTAACCTAAATAATACTGTCTGTAGCACTTTTACCTTCTTATTCCACCTGAACGCTAAAATTGGCAAAATATGAATATGCACGGCTGGAGATGCTCATAAAGTCACTTCCGGTCCAACAGTTCACATGAGAGGATGGTTAAGTAAGGCATTTTTATATTCAAAAAATCTGTTTGGAGCTCTTTCATTTGCACATATTTCTGATTGCACTTAAAACTAAAGTTGGTTAAATATAGATATTCTCTCAGATTGCATCACTTCATCTGATTCTGGCTTCCTTTTGTGGGCGGGTGAAAATTACAGAAAAGCGTATTTCAAAACAAAAAACTCACCCTTCCAAGCCTAGTGAAAGCTGATCGAGCAAAGGAATTTTGAAAACTTATGACGGTAAAAAGGTGCTGTTATAGCTCAACACTGTTTTCGTTGTTCATGAACACCAGTCAAATTCAACAAGAATTCTGAACATATTTTCCTTGCTTTTTATCCATTAAAACTCACTATGCGTAATAGGGTGACTGTTAACGTCTTTAAGTAATTGCATTAACAATGTTCAACACCTATCATGACAGTATTTGCAGCTCTTAGATCGGTGGGTGCAGATGTACTTGTCTAGTACAAGAGCAAAAGTGTCCTTCCTTGCTTTGGATCCAGTAACTTCTACGTCCAGCGACAAACATGCCTTTTTCAGTGTATCTAGTCGAAGGGTTTTGATCTTTCCGTCTGTAGCTAGATGACATAAATTATGCCCCTGGAACAAAATTGGGTGATCTGCCTGTACCTGACTTTCTATGACAAGCTGCAACAGTTGTAAGTTTTTGTCCTGGATGTTTATATCCTCATCCTCAGTTTCAATACCATGGTTTCCTTCATCAATGTTCTTTGCACGCTGGGACTTTGAGAGATTTGAGAAAAAACTTGCAATCTGCTTTGAGGTACGCCACTCAAAAGGTTGGAATAATAAGCCACCAGTCGTGTTTCTTACATGTTTCATTTCATGTTCAACCTGTTTTGGATCTACTTTGTTGCCTGTCTTTGCTCCATCATTGAACCTTTGGATTAAATAGTTTCTAACGTCTTCAGACATCCGGCTTGACTTTTGGACGGTCTTAAGCGCCCATCCCTCAACTGCTTCTTGGCAATCCAAGACGCCTTCTTTACCAGCCTGCATTGATGGAAAAGTGCGCTGTTTCTGTAAGCTTACGTTTGATAAGATGCTGGCCCACTTTTTCTTGATGACATCGTACGCAGTGTCTTGCTCCTCCACGAAGAGATGGCGTGGAAATGGAGGAATGTCCAGCCACTGAAGCCCCAGAGCAATTAGATGGTGACGAAAACGGATTAAGAACTTTTATTGCTGTAGCTCCTTGAGCATTGGTTGTAAGGGAAGAATACGGATAAAAATGACCTTCCCCAATCTGATATGCTTTCCATGCCCGAATACCATCATCAAAGAACATAAAATTGTTCAGGTAACTGATACCTGAGATCTTTTTCACCTGTGAATTTTGGGTCGATTTATCAATTACAACGACTGCAAAACGACATCCCCTAACGCCTTCATGAGATTGAAGTGCAATTTTCATTTCTTCCGCAGTAGTGATGTCATGGCCCTCATTTACCCACCGTCGCATGTGGGTTTTCATCGAGGCAATTCTACGGTCGCAAACGTCTTTGCCCGATTGCAGATCACAGAAATCATACCGCTTAAACTCCAATCCATGTCTTTCCCCCATGGCTTTGAGACTCAAGACAAGCTCAGTGTTGTGATAACAACCGGCGTTATCAGAACGTAGGAAAAATTTGGCGATGGATGGGTCTTCCATCTTAATTACGCTAAGAACGTGTTCGACTATTGACGCAACGCTGAACCAATCCTGGGTACAGGAGTCAAAGATGTGAACAAATGTGTCCACCTCAACTCTGTCCTCATCTTCGCTAGCTCTCTTAATCGAACAGGTCACATGCCAGCTTCTCCCACGCTTATCATAGAAGTCGTCCATCCTTTTGCGGAACTTCATTGGGATAAATTTCATTGCTCAGTCCACGATCAAAAGGGTGCTTTCTTTATTAAGGTTAGTTAGGACGTCTTGCTTAGCCTTTTCCTGGACTACTGTGCGAAGCAAATGCGCCTTCCATAAGAGGATGGAATTTGTGGCCTGTTTATGGTCATACTGAGATCTAGCCCTTTGTTCTTCTGTCAAGGAAACGTTCTTGTCATTTAACTTCCCATCGATTTTTTCAACTAAACAAGTAAGCCGTGCACATTCATGACAGGATAGTTCATGCTCATGGTTGCATGAACTAGAGTAGTCACTATTATTCGGATCACTGAGCGAAAACGTGGTACAGTGATCTTTACATCTCTCTTTGCTGCCCGTGTGAGTTTTGTAATCCGTCTTGAGGTATCTCTTACCAGCCTTTAGATCCTCTTTGATAGAATTTGCTCAGGTGACATCGACCCCGTTATCTTGCAGCACGTTTACAATGGATTTCAACTGATCGAAAGCCTCCGCACCTTCTGTGGCGATGTAATCAAGTCCTTGTAACGAGACCTGCTTTGAAGCAGAGCATGCCTCCAATATCCGGAAGAGTGTACGTTCAGTGTATGGCTCAAAAGCTACGCTCTCGCAGTAGCTTTGGTATTGCTTGATGATTCGGGATGGAATCAAAGTTCGTATTGCCGCTGGTATAAGAAGTTTCTCTCCGCTATCCAACTTCAACGACTTTGTACCATATGATACATCTTGCAAAAGGGAAGATGAAGAAATAAAATCTAGAAAGTGATCAGTTTTCGTTGCATCAAGGCGCACTCTAATAATTTCTGGAGCATTGCTTGGTTTTCCTGGTCCTCTCAAGTCGGCGTGTCTGCGGGCATCATCGATTTGTCGTTTAGAAATACCTGGAATAATCTCCATTAGTTGGCTTTTGCTAAATGCATTTACAAACAATGATAGTATTTGCATTCGGGTGTGTCTGTTATCAGCTAACTTGTAAAAAACTTGAGAAAACGGCATGGATTTTACTGTAGCAAACCACAAATCGGCTTCACTTCCAGGAGCGAGACAGTTGAAAGCTGTTTCAATAACCTCTCTAGCCTTACGCACGTAATAACCCTGTTGCCGCTCACCAAGTTCAGGCCATGGTAACCTCGATGTACTTTGAATTGGATTTACCCTACCTTCAGAAATTTGGACAATTGCATCACTTAGCAAGCATCGTTTTCTTTTCAACTGTTCTGCTTCGTCAATGTAAAGGCTACATTCAAAGCTTGTTTCCAAAATTGAATCCAGAGAAAAATCTAAGAGTGACGAACAGTGGGTACCTGACATAAGTGATTTGTCTTGATCAACGTATTTCAGTACTACTTCCACCTCCTGATCCTCTCCTCCACTACACAAAACTTGTCTGCCCTGAAAATAAAATATTGATTTTAAAGGTGAGAGCTGATGAGAGAGGATAAAAACGTTACAATGTTCGATTTGGAATTTTAATTCTAGGACCAAAAACAAAAGCACCTGGTTTTCTGTCAGTGGTTGTCTTTACACGAGGTTGTCAAGTAAGACTTCGGAGATGTAGCCTGCATAGCATGAGCCGGCTTTTCTTTTCTGTTTTTTCTTGGACAGGCCGCGGGAACACGCGCGTACACGAGATTTTCTTCCTTCGCTCTAAAATCACCGGCGCCTGCTACGCAGTCTATCTTAAGAGCTGCTAAGGCCCGGTTCAGACGCCGAACTTTTCATGAGCCGAACCTAATTCGAATTAAGGCCGACCCAAATTATTTAGACCGGCTGAATTGATTCAGACGCCGATCTTAATTCCAGCCGAACTAAATTCAAAAGGAGAAAAATGCTCATTTCGGTCAAACTACTTACAAAATACGTTAAAATAATTCATGCATTAGGTTCGGTACATGAAAAGTTCGGCGTCTGAATCAAAGCCGTTCCAAAGACGCTCCAAAGGCGAAATTCCCGGCTGAGCCGTTCCAAATTGAAACAGGCGTTCCTAATTGATTCAGACGCCGAACTTTTCATGTACTTAATTCAATGTATTAGGTTCGGCTCATGAAAAGTTCGGCGTCTGAACCGGGCCTAAGCTTACTTCGGCTTTACTGTGAAGACTACTAATGCCAGCAAATAGTCACGCAATAGCAATTGTTGACATTGGGTCATGAGTTGTTTTGCGCTTCACACCCCTTTCATCGCTGGAATATTTTATTTGAGTAAAGAAAAGTCTCGGTTAATTTGACTCATCAGTATTTGAGGTTAAGGACAACAGCGCTGAGGATATTTTCACCCTGAAAGACAACTGCAGTATGTTTGAGATTGAACACGTGCGATTACAATATTTACATTACCTCTAGATCTTTGGAAGTTACACTTTCGGGTGTTAAATGAAGTTCTGGAATCTCTTCGTCAAAGCAGGTCTTGCAAATGGCTTTGGAAAGAAAAGAAAAACGAGCACTGTATCAGATTTTAGTTTTATTCCATGGTCCATGGTATTTGAATTCTTGAACATAGAATTTGACTTTGTTCATTACAAGGCTACCCCAAAATAACTCACGACAAACAAGAAATGTTCAGCATTACTTACGGGCAGCGATTGGTATCACGATCCTCGTTTGTTGGTATATTCTCTCAGAAATGTCTGCTGTCACCTTCTTGGGTTTTTTCAATTTGGAAATTTCACCTTTATGAAGAGGGGGTTGACATTGTCCAGTTAGTTCTCGTAAACGTGTGAATTTACGGCGGTGACGCGGACAAATCGTCATCTTCTTGATTTCCGCATTCACGACGCCACACCTTCCAGCTTGATTCAGTATTAGTTTGTACTTAGGAAAATGTTGAAGTCTGTGCGAGGCTGAAGTTTTGGTGCCTCCAGCACCAACTTTAATCAAAAGGTGAGTTACATCGCGGTCTAGAGATGCTAAAGGCAGACTGACGGCTGGCTCACACAACTTTGAATTATGGCGAGCACGACAGAGGTCATCATTACTCCAGAAAGAACATCGAATTGATGACATTGTTTTTACTACCTCAGTAGTACAATTTTATACTTTTCCAAGGACTGCCAAGAGATACTGATCATGAGAATTCATCATTAACGCAATTAAATAAGATTTTAAATTTAATTATGAGCAGAAGTTCACGCGCAGTTTCCCCGAATTTAATTTTCCCAACTTGCCACTTCTTGTAAAAGGGATTGAAGTGAAAAACTGCAGCGTAAAGTACGCTGTATCTCTTCAGATCATTGCTCTAAGCAAATTAGGGTGTATCGCGCAGTGACGTTTTGTTCTCACAAACAAGACTGCAGCAAAACCAAAACTAACGAGCAGCCGTGTAAAGCTCACCCTCCCCCGCCCCCGCGCCCATCCTCTATTTGTGCCTACTTATTCTCCCAGTTACAAAGACACCTAGAGCTGAAGGCAAGTGAAACTATTTATTTTATGGACATTTTCTAGCTTTCGCGGAGCCTAGATGGAAATATACGATAAAAAAAAAATAAACAAACGAACAAAAACAAATGCTATATCGCTCTCAGATCACGACCTTGGGCTGCCTGTGCCCAAAGCGGGTGAGATGAGCAACAAGTCATGTAAGCATGTGTGAGTCATGGGGAATATTGACTCACTGGAAACAAAAACAAATGTCAAACTCTGTGAAATACAGACGTAAGTCATAGCGAGGGGCAAGGACAGTTTGTGTTGCGCGCAGAACGATGTGGTAGTGAAGTGGTTGGGGAGAGAGTTAACATGAAATGAATGTAAAGGCCAAGGTTTAATTATGGGTTTTGGGTTTCTTTCTTTTTACTACAAACACTTTTTACTCAATAACAGTTTAAAATGGCGTCACTCTTTCACCAAAGGGAAATACTTGCCTTGCATATATTCGCCAGTATAGATGTTTTAAAAAACATCCTCATAATATATTTTGTCAACAAACTGGGATTCAACATGCGATCGAGTTTTGATTGCTGTCGCTACAAAAAAAATTGTTGTTTTCCTAAATAGACTATGAAAAATTGAAAAACATATAGGCATAAAGGTACATAAACAACTTTTTGAGATTTCATTGTGAACATAAAAATACCACTTTTAATAAAAATCCTCCAATGTGGACTGTTGGACCGGAAGTGACTTTCTCCTGAAGCAGATTTTCATATCTTGCCAATTTTAACGTTCAGGTGGAATTAGAAAGTAAAAATGCTACATATAGTATTATTTAGGTAGGTTATTGGAAAGGTTTTGGCTAACATGCTCTATATAAGCCTTATTATAAGGGGGAAATGACTAGACCGGAAGTGGCTGTATCAGCATCTTCAAAGCGAGGCCGCACAGTGAAAAAGCCGTAACCTTAGTATTTTCTCCTTGTTTTTTACATACCTAGGACTAAACTTTCTGCTCATGTCGGAATTGTGTTATTTCAAAAGTGGGCACGCAAGTAAATCCGACTTAAATTTGGGTTATTTTTAGTTTCACTAAAAATGTCTTTAAGAGCATTAACTTAACAATTATTTCACAGACAACAGAAATATTTCTTTGATCCATATGTTTTGCTATAAGACCCTTAGGGATAGAGATAATAAAAAGTGAGTTTATATTTGGCTTAAAATATTCCTGACATTGTAATCAAAGTATTGAAAAGTGCCCAAAATAGGCTATAAAAAAAGCATTCGGGGACCCCAAAAAGGGTAACATCTAGAACTCAGCCCAAATAAGAGCAATGGAGCTGAAACTTTGGCATATTGCATAAGTCTCCATAGTAACTAAGTGTACCAAATTTGAGCCAAATCGGCCGACCCCTATTTCCAAGCCTGCCCCGGTCTCTCAGGCAGAAGCTCTTAAGACCAATCTATTTGCGAACTGCAGGAGTCGTGTAGGCCCGTCAACACTTTTAAACCTTGAATTCCAACCCGTGTGCTCGGTTTCAGTCCCTCTCGGAAAGAAAACTGATCAAAAATTGTCGTCTCGCTTCTTGATCTAAAAAACATGCATCTTGACTTAGAAAATGTGTATCTTGATACATGACATGAAACACGTGGGAATTGAAATTAAATTCTACAATCTTGACACATTCAAAAAGCAAATTGATGTTAATTTTATCGATCTTTGATAGTAATTTGGTGGATTTGAACTATAAAGTTGCATCTTTGATATTTTGTCACTTTTGGCGTAGCATAGACAGTTTTGAACGTTTTAAATCTTTACTTAAACGCACCTCTTTAGACTAGGTTTTGATATGTAATGTTTCTAACCTACTATGTAATATATTTAGTGATTTTATTAAGATTTCTAGCATTGTATACCTTTTAGCTTTAGTTACTATGTTCAGTTTAGCTTTTATTGTCTTGTAACATTTAAAGCATCAGTTATTACGCGCTTTTGACCATATTTACATGGAAAAAGGGCGTTATAACTTTTTATTATTTTATTACAGTCAAACCTCTCTAATACGGACACCGAAAGGACAGAGCGAAGTGTCCGTATTATAGAGGTGTCCGTATAAAAGAGGTTACTATGATGACGTCACTTTTATGACTCCACTTACAGTTGTAAGTGTTCAGTAGCTAAAACCAGGCTCACACTCGTCTTTAAACTGCATTTTAAGTTATTAATTCACAGTAGAAAGACACTGTCTTTCAGTAGCATACAACATTTTGCGCCACAGCTACAGGCAAATTACTGTTTTAAAACGAAACGAGCAACAGCATAATGCTGCATGTAAAAAGTTTAACGTAAGGCACAATTCTGAAAGCGTCTTTCGCTATTTTGCGACAGCAGTAAATAGTAACTAGAGTACAAAATGTAATAGAAAAGATCTTTATGCTATCTGTAGTTATTGAAGCCTTCAAAAAGTCGGTTATGCTCCTCTGTGCACCCTTCGCAAATCGTCGTTTGGTATACAGTGATTGGGCTTAGCTTTATATCACCTTGCATAGCTCACCAGCCAGACTAGACGGGACTCACCATGTGCAGATACAACTGAGCAGGGTTCGGGATTCACCTGATCACCGCAGTGTCCATAATAAAGAAGTTAAGTTTATATGAATTTACTCTCTGAGGCCGAGATTTAGTGTCCGTTGTCCGTATTGGAGAGAGTCCGCGTTGTAGAGGTTTTTTTTTTAAAGAAAATATATGAGAATTTTGTCGGGACATTGGAAACTGTCCGTAATAGAGAGGTGTCCGTACCGAGAGGTTCGTCTGTGTTATTATTGAACCTTAACATCCCTTTATCTCTTAAACTTTGCCGATAAATAGGCAATTAAAGATGAACTCAGCATTGATGGAAGTAAGCATGTTTTAGCTTGTTTTTAAACTAGGAATTATTTTGAATGAGTAATGAAAGGATTATTGAATTCAGCTTTCGTATACTCATCTAAAGAATCATGGAGATTTCAGAGGGTGTTATGGCTTCGGCGGATAACACCCTCCTCGATCTCCATAATTCTTCGGATGATACTCAACCTCATCCAATAATTGTTAAGTAACTATTATTATTCTTCTATTTCTTATGTATTATTATTTTGGGGGGGTGGGGGAGGGGGCTTCAATATTTTGCGTCGTGGGGAACACTAGCTACAAACCTTTTCGGAAGCTGTTCAGGCCACTTTTTTTCTCTGGACTCACATGCATGCATACATAGATTAACTTTATGTATACTCGATTTTCAGAGTAGCCTGAAATGCTAATATCTCCGAGAACATAAATAGTATAAAAGAGAAAAAAGAAATAAAAGAAAAAAGAAAAATCTGTTAACATTGGGTTACATTACATACATGAAAAATGTTAAAAATTCCATTATGTCTGAAAGGAGATTACTTTTAGGATTCTTCTAAAACCAGCTAAATCAGGCTCAGATCTTACATGTTACATTGCTTCCGAAGTTATTTGTCAGTGGTCATGCCAAGCAAGTTAGGGAGGCTTCGACCGGAAAAGAGAATTGGTGGTCAGTGCTCCCTAAAATCATAGCATGGTGTTCGTCCAGATTAAAGATCATGCCGTTTTCTGCATAACCAGAAAAAGGAAAAAAAAAATGAAATAAAAAGGAAAATCTACAAAAATGTTTAAAATACCATTATGTCTGAAAGGAGATTAGTTTCAGGAGTCTTTTAAAACCAGTTAAAGTAGGCTCAGATCTTACATGTTTCATGTCTCCGATGTTATTTGTCAATAGTTATGCCAAGCAAGTCCAGGAAGTCTTCGATAGGAAAAGAGAATTAGCATGGTGAAAAGTGGTCCCTAAAATCATAGCATGGTGTTTGTCGGGGTTAACGATCATGCCGTTTTCTATATAACCACTGATTCGCACTTTGGACCTGGTGAAGTGTAGGCGTGAATATTAAGGTCCTTTATGTGGGAGAAAAGATCGTTCACGATATGATAAATAACATCGGCCCGAGCACATTTTCCTGCGGAACTCCTATGGTGATTGTCTGCCATCCTGAGAAAGAATCTTCAACTTTGAACCTTCGTGTCCTGCCGCTCAGGTAGTCCGCAAACAATGCGCGTGCGCTGCTAGTAAGACCGAACGCTTTCAATTTCACAAGTAGAATAGAATGTGGAATAGTATCGAAAGCTTTCGACAGATCCATATCTACGACAGCTACCAGTTCCTTCCTCTCGCGGCGTGCGCGCCAGTCTTCCGTAAGCTTGAGAAGCGCGGTCTCACGTCCGGCAAGCCAGGCCATTCAGTTCTAGCCAGTTTTTAACTGACCATTGTTTGTTGCGAGTAACGAATTGCGTGTTACTTCTGATAAAAGTACCACGAAGCATTTTTCTCAAACAGAAAAAAATAGTAGACACCGCTGTTTTGTTTTGTTTTTTTTTAATAAATCGTAAAGAGAACCTGTTTTCTTTTTGCCGTCGTCATGGTCGTTGTTAAAACTCCGTAATACTACCTGCTTAGTAGCACCACACATGTTAATCTAAATAACAACCAGCTGAAGACAATAGAGAGGTGTAGTAAATATTGCTTCTAAATGAAAATTGCCTCAGCGTGCATATCTAAATAAAGCTCAGCGTTCATTCTTCAAATGAGTTTCAGGCTTCACAACCAAAAAAAGGTAACCTTGAACTCTCGGGAATGTGGTTGTCTGTTTTGTTTGTTTGTTTTGCTTTTGTTTAGTTTTTGTTTCTTTAATACAGCTAGAGGCTTTTTATTTTACCGCCTACCGCGTTATTTGATATGAAGTGTATTCATATGGTGAAAAGTGCTATATTTTTAATATAAAAAGCAGCGTCGAAAAAAATCATACCAATTTATATCTTCAGTTCGCAAAAACATAGACAGAACAAAGTTTTTTGATAATTTTCCTACCTTGACACTGTCACAATATCTTATTTCAGTTGTAATTCGCAATCCTCGAGGTTTTGATACAAGGTAGTGAAGTTGTATCAGTATTAATTAATTAATAGGATATGCTAGATGACACCTGCATGCCCGTTAAACTATGATGAAATTTTAATAATCTTGTCATATTCTACTACCATTGTGAAAATTCTTACACAATGAATTGTTAGCTATTGAGAATTCACCTCGTTTCCCTATTACCTAAAACATACATCGCGGTAAAAGAAACTGGAACCACACGCGTACACGTTTGTTTGTATACTGACAAAAAAAAGTCGATTATTTGTCACGTTAATGACAAGCAAAAGTAGCCATGCATACGTTAAAGTTAATGCGACGAATAAATTAAGAGAGGCAGTTTTTTGAACATAATAATTTTAGTAAGCAAGCTGAGCAGACGTATAAAGGACGAGAGGCGAAATTTTTTATGCTTCTTCAAGACGAAAGAAGGCTGGGATGTGTTTTCGATGAAAGATTTATATTTTCAGAGTTCCCACTGTATTAATTTTTCGGACTAAGGAGAGCGAGAAAGGAAAAGTAGAACATAACTGGAGTGTAATTTAAAGGTAAAAAATAATCTCTCTGCTACATTGCTGAATTTCGTACTCTTTTTGTACTATGATTTCGAAGACCCTTTTAGTAATCCGGTTCTAGTCGATCGAGTAAACTAGCCAGTTCTTTTTTCATGTTTATATAGTCAAGGTATTGGAATCATAATTTCACTTCACCACTTCACTTTGGTAAAGATAATTGAAGAGCGATTTAAAGGTACAGAATAATCGCTCTTTATAGTTGTACCTCGTACACTTAACTCCTGTCATTTCGAAGACCCTTTTAACCCTTCTAATCGATCGAATAAACTAGCCAGTGCTTTTTTCATATATTTTTTGCCAAGGTATTGGAATAGTTATTTCACCTCACAGTTTGGTAAAGTATACTTTATCTCTTAATATTACCAAGACATTAACTAAACCTTTTAATCAAATCCATAGGCACAGTTATTAAAAAAGGAAATGACAAATGAGACCTGTGAAAATAAGTCTATTGGGCTTAACAATTTCGACAAAATCGCTCTATCATCATGGTTTGGAATCGCTGGTTTGGCGGCAATAACTGGAAACGCAGTTGTCCTATGGCTGATAGCCAAAAATGCGTCTCTAAGATCAGTTTCAAATATTTTCATAACTTCTCTGGCAGTGGCGGACTTCTTGGTAGGACTCGTTATAGCTCCAGTGTGGATAAACCGCTGCTTGTACTCAGACCAATATGAACACAAGTTTGCTTTGGCCATTGACTACCTCTGGATTCACACGACGGTGGCTACAACATTTAACTTAAGCTGTATCACCCTAGAGCGAAATATTGCAATATTTCACCCACTTCGCTACCAAGAGATTCTTACTGAGACACGATGTTTTGCAGCGATAGCAACAATTTGGTTTATGTCGCTAGCTCTCCCCTTTTCGAGGTTTTTCATTAACGGGGACAGCTCCGCCATAATGGCCTTATGGATGGCATTTACAGTCATCACTGTCTTGATACCCATGATCATCATTGCATTGAGTTCTGTTCGGATTTTAAGAGCTGCTGCACATCAGTCGAAACGAGTCGTGCCTTCCAGCAATTTGGCGAAACAAGACGAAATTAAAAGAAATAAAAAGAACTACAAGGCTGCCAAAACTGTTAGCATAGTAGTAGGGCTTTTTGTAGTGTCCTGGTTACCAAGTTTAGTCACATCTTTTGTAAATTATTTTACTCAGTCTGGTTACTGCGGTCTCCTTTACTATTACAACACAGTGTGGTTATGGGTAGAAGCGGTTGCATTCACTTCCTCGGGAATTAACCCATGGGTATACTGCTTACGAAATAGATTATACTATCAAGTATTAAATCGCAGTTTCCGCAGTAGATTGAACCGGGGCAGTAGCGTTAATTCTCGACAGATTTCTTTAAATTCCTAAGAGGGAATTAAAAATGCCGAGCACTGTGGCAGCAGGTGACCTCTCCTCTTTTGCACTTATAGCACCCCAGTGCATTTGTATGAACAACTGTTAAGTAATTTGTTTTTAATCATGTGTTGTCGTCAATTTATGCCCCACCGGTCAATAAAGGTATATAGCAAGATAAACCAAGTTATTATACATTCAACACACTATCTCTTTTCTGATTGGCCTAAAGCGTACAGTGAATTTTCGAAATCAGCGCCTGGGACATCATCTAGCTGTAGATTATACAATAATCATGTCAAGGACACTCAAGGTCACGGGTAATCATGTCATGTATGACCGCGGTGCATGATTTCTAGGGGTAATCATGTCAAGTTCGCGAGTTTTGTGTTGCTTGCCGTCAGTGAAGAACCAACAACTAGACTTCCAGGTTTGCTTCGTTGACCGAGCAAGACATCGAAAAAATAGTTGAAGACAAGGACTCACAAACACAAAAAGGTAGACGAAGGTGGCAAAGGAGCTATTTGCTGATTATGTGAAAGACAAAAAACTGAGAGAACCTGAGGAAAAGAAAGAGTTAGTACAAACTGTGAAAACATTTCATGTAGAAGCGAGAAAGAAAGGATTCGTTCAATGTAGATTCGGTTTTTGAGATATCCAGAATAGTCCAGGTCTCAGTAAGGGTTATCAGCCTCAGCCTACCTCGACATTGATTATTCTGGATATCACAAAAACTTCATCCAATAATTGTTTAATGTTGATACTAGAGAAGGCAATATACAAGGGAAACTGGGGCCAAAGGATGACTTAGGTCCTGTTGACACGCCGAACATAAATCGAGTTAAGGTAATTTCCTTGTTTTGCACTGCGCATCGCCTAGTGCGCATACTATTGTTACTACAAAGGTGGCGGTTATTTTCACCGGTCGCCGAAAAAGAGATAATTATGGCTCCTTTTATAGTCCTGTTGCTTTTAATAGCGATTTTGATTATTCTACCCGGCTCTAAGGGTGTTTGTCTTGAATTTCGAATTTTGAATTTTGAATTTAGCTACACTCGGATCGTTCTTTTACCTGTGCTGCACCGAAACTGTGGAATGCGTTACCATTTTACATAGGAAGCGCCAGCACAGTTAGTATTTTTAAAACCAAGCTAAAAACTCACATATTCCGTCATGCATTCTTATCACAGTTGTTTTTATTATTGTGAGTTTACTTTTAATTGTAATTTTAGCTTTTTAAATCATGATAAGTTTACTCTTGATTGTAATTTTAGTTTTTTAGCCTTTTTATTTCGTTTTTAATCTTGTCATGCGCATTTGAACATTTTATGGAATTTGCTTGTGCATTATAAATGTATTATTATTATTATTGTTATTATTATTAGTATTAGTATTATTATTATTATTATTATTATTATTATTATTATTATTATTATTATTATTTCGCCCCAGTCGCCTCGGGCAAAACGATCATTTGAAGCCGAAATTATCCCTTTGTTGTCGTTTTGAGAGGAAACGAGGACGGTGACCACGCTTTTGTATTTGTGTGTTATACTCCCTATGGCTGCACATCAAATATATAATTAAGGAGAAAAGAATCTGGATAGTTGAAGTTTTATTTTTCTATATATGAATGACTTGAATTTCCGCCTTTAGAGCCACAGAGGAGTAAGAGATAATGTGAAAACTGTCCATTACTCAACCCTTTTTACAACATCGCGTAAGTTGAGGTTATTTAGTTTCAAATGTATAACCCAGACAAAAAAAAAATCATGCTTAAGGTTTTAGTAAGATCGTTCTAGGAGGGATGAAGGCTCTTCTTAATCTCCGTCTCAGACCGCCTTCGCGCCTCCATTTTTGCTGAAAGTGAATTGTTAAAATTTTCCCAGACTATAGTTTCTTTAATAATTTTCCCAGACCCAGGTGCCTGGAAGTAGTTCTTTCTTGCGCCCACTACTTCCAAGCGCCTACTACGCAGGCTACATCTCCTGGGACCAGTGGAGCCTCTGACTCGACAGAGATGTCTCAACTCTCAAATATTGAGGCAATAAACGTCTACCCTGAAGAAGATCATTTCATGATGTCATATGAGGTCAAAAGAAGCCGCCGTCTTGGATACGCCATCTTGGGCTTTCGTAAAGAAAATTAAATTATAATTTTCAAAAATTAATCTAAATAATGCTGAACTAATGTAGATTAGGAAGTTGAAAATCTTTCGACGTAAGAAACCTTCATAAGGCAAAAAATGATTGCGCTTGAAGTACTTTTAAGTGATTTTGCCCTGATGGAATGTATCTATGTTTTTATTTGGCTAATAAATTAGCGTAACAGAATGAAGGAGCAGATGTCAATTCTAGTTGACTGGTCAGCGAAAAACGGTGCCCTGATTGATATGGAAATCCATTTCTGAAGGCTTGTATTAAAATAAATATGAATGCTTTGTCTTTTAAGGTCTTTTTTTAGCGACGATGCGATACGTTTTTGAGCCATCTTATTTGGCGAATTCATTTTACAGACGGAAAACTGACTTGGACGGGTAACTCGTCTGATATGAATCCGGTGAAGGACTAGTTTCCCCTGTCAAATTTATTCGTCAACTTTTCCGTCTAAACCGACTGGAAAATAGGACGGCATCTTGGACGGAAAACTGTCTTAAATTCATATCAGACGCTAGCCTGTTCCAGGCTCCGAGATAGTGGAGAAAAGTCGTTCAGTAAAAAGAAATGCGAAAAACGCGCAGGAGCTGGGGAGAGACAGGGCGTCGCCACCGCCCCCTTGCCCAAGTTGCGCGCGTCTTATTTTCGCTTTGCCCGTTTAATACGTATCCACTATACTATCTGAGAGCCTGGCACAGTATGTATGTATGTATGTATGTAAACCTTTATTTAAACACGGGAAATCATCAGTTAAGCTTAAGTTAAAAACTAAAACTAATTACAACTGCTTTACATGATTGCCGTGTGGGAATCCGATATATCAGCTACCTTCTTGATATTTCGCTTAAAATGCTCAACGGATGCAGCGTTTTTTAAGTTTTTGGGCAAGTTATTCCATAACATGGCCCCGCTGTAAGAGAAGCTTCGTTTCAAATAATTGGTGTTTGGTTTGGACAGGGTCAGCCTTCCCTCAGAGTTTCTTAAGTTGTAAGCAGAGTGACGCTGAGAGAAAAGACTTTGTAGATATTTTGGAGCAAGGTCATGTATGGTTTTATACATCATTAAGGCTTTTTGTTTCTTTCGTCGAAGAGATAGCCTCTCCCAGCTGAGGGTGGAGAGAAGGTGGTTTGAACTCGCATCAAAGAGTGATTTAGTAATAACTCTGGCTGCACGATTCTGTAATTTTTGGAGCTTATCACTCAAGTACCCACTCAAACAGTCCCAGACGGGGCTGCAGTAATCAAAATGAGGCATAATTAAAGCGTTATAAATTTGAATTGCAGTTTCTTTGGATATAAAGGGCCGCACACGTTTTAGGGCGCCTATAGCTGAAGAGACTTTCTTGCAAATCTCTTCAACGTGTTTACCCCAAGAGAGTTGAGCATCTAAGGTAAGACCCAAGGATTTGGTATGATCGACTCTCTTGATAATTTGGTCATCAATTTTGATTTCTACATCGTCACATTGGGCAGATAGTCTTTGTCTTGATCCAATAATCATTAGCTCTGTTTTAGCAACATTTAGACTGAGCTTGTTAGCTTTCAGCCAACAGCTAAGGTTATTTAATTCAGGGGTTAGAGCTAGTTTAAGCTCTGTTAACGTCTTAGCAGATAACGTAAGGTTGGTGTCATCGGCAAACATTCTTGGTACGGCGCCCCGCAGGGAGTTGGGAAGATCATTAATGTAAATTAAAAATAGCAAAGGACCCAATATGCTACCCTGCGGCACGCCGCAACTGAGGGTACGAGCAGATGACAGTTTGCCACTGACATTACATCTTTGGGTTCGGCCACTTAAGTACGACGAGAACCATTTTATAGCTGCCTGATCGACACCCAAGTATGACATCTTACGCAAGATGATCTCATGATCAATGGTGTCGAATGCCTTAGTAAGGTCAATAAAGACAACGCCATTTAGAAGGCCATTGTCGATGTTTACTGACCAAGCATTTGTTGCCTCAAGCAAAGCCGTGAGCGTACTATGTAGAGAACGGAACCCTGATTGGCAACCTAGTAGCAATTTATTATCATCTAGATAATGGAAAAGTTGATTATAAACAATTCTTTCAAAAACTTTCGAAATTATAGGGATTACAGATATTGGCCTGTAGTTGTTAGGGTCCGATTTAATGCCCTTTTTAAAAAGTGGAGTCACTTTGGCTGTTTTCCAATCGTTTGGATATATCCCAGTGAGAATAGACTTTGAGAATATTGAGGTAAGAGAGGGTGCGACGATATTAGCACCCATTTTCAACAATTTACTCGGAATCATATCAAGACCGGTGGCTTTCTTTTCATCAATTTTCGACAAAACGTTAGAAACAATATCAACACTCGGAATTTGCAGAGAAAACGAATGATCAGTGGGCTTTAAATAAGACTCAGGATTAACATCGACAACAGGAATATCTTGTGCTAATACTTGCGCAACGTTTGTAAAGTGATCGTTAATAGTTTCCGCAATGTCCAAAGGGTTACTTGCTATTTTATCATCTACCTTGATCTCCAAAATATTCGCTGACTTACCACTGTTACGTGAAGTTAGCTCGTTGATAACATTCCATGTTTTGCGCAAATTACCTTTGTTGGCTTCCAGGTTGTCAGAAACATAGAGTTTTTTTTTGCGAGTTTAATTGCGTTATTTGCCTGATTTCTTGCACACCTAAATTGATCCCATATAGCCGGGTTATTGGAGGAGATTGCCTTCTTTTTAAGGAAATCTCGTTTTCGGATTTTGCTCAGTAACTCTCTAGTAATCCATGGAGATCGTTTTTTCCGAATTCTTTTGGATTTAAGTGGTGCGTGTTTATCGACGCAGCCAAGAAACATTTCTTTCCATACATGCCACATTTCATTGGGATCAGAATACAAATCAACATTGGCCCAAGGTAGTTGATTGAGGTCACTTAAGAATTTTCCTCTGTTAAAGTGTTTAAATTGCCGTGTTTCAATCACGCGAGGGCCAATACGGCAGTATTGAGTCTTACGTGACAAAAAAACAAGAGAATGATCACTTATGCCAAGGTGAATGACACCGGAATTTGTAATCTTCTCTGGGGAGTTCGTTATACATAAATCAATTAACGTTTTTGAGTCCTGGGTGACACGTGTTGGTTCAGTGATTAACTGACTAAGACCATATATATCGAAAATGTTTATCAGATGGGAGGAATTAACTGTAATTGCTTCAGGCAACAAATTGCAGTTGATATCACCGAGTAAATATAATTCCTTATTTTCCGCGTCAATTTTAGCAATAACATTCTCAAATTCGCTAAATAAATTGGGTGGAGAACTTGGGGGTCGATACCAAGTACCGACCAGAAATGGTGTACTTCGTGGCTTACTGATTTCAACAAAAAGACACTCTAAAAGATCATTATTTAAATCATTACGTATTCGATAGTTCAGATTAGTGCGTACGTATGTACATACTCCACCTCCATTCCTTCCGTTAATTTTACGATCTTTTCTGACTATTTCAAAGCCAGGTATGTAAACTTCGTCATCACGTACTGTAGAGTCTAATTTTGACTCGTTGATATGTAAAATATCAATTTTTGAAGAGGACATAAAAATTCTAAGTTCGTCAATATGAGACAACAGACTATTAATGTTAAGGGATGCTATGGCTAAACCTCGACCAAAGATTGTGGGACAGCTGGACTTACCGCGGTCGGTACCCTTATGGACATCAGCCGAGTCGGATTCCCAGACGGCAATATCCTAGCACAGCCTAATGTGCCTATCCTGGCACAGGCTAATCAGACGCGAAAATCAAGACGACGTTTTTGAGCTGGCACTCAAGGAAAAGACTGGAACTAGCAAGCTAGCAACTGTTTCTGGGGAAAAGAAAAAGAACCCACTGAGAAGCAGACGGTCTTAAACAACAAGGTTCGGACGAGAGAAGAAACGAACGCATCCGCAGATTTTTTTTTTTTTTTTTTTTTTTTTTTTTTTTTCATAGCACTGACGATAGAAATCAGTCATGGATACATCAGTCGTATAGTTGAACTTACTAAACTTCTTTGGTGATGAGATCTTCTATAGCATAAGCTCCTCAATTTCAGTGTATTGTTTTACCGTCTTACTACATTTCACAACTTAAATTGGTCGCGACTTTAAGACGGTTTATCGTCCTTAAATTTATATCATACGGTACGCTCTTTTTTTCCTAACAGAATATATTTTATAAGAATATCGAGGCGAAATTTTAAGAATATTTTAAGAATAAACCCCAGGCTGGGATTTTGAAAAGGATATAATTTTGTGTCGTGAAAATCTGTGAATACAATACAATTATATGTTTTCAACGTATTCCCTTCTTTTAACGGCGAAACTAGCTAACAAAACGAAAAAAAAAACGCACTAACTATAATTGATACCCCAATATATTCTAAAACGGAAATGTCATAAGCTATGATATTATGTACAAGACTATTTTCAGCCTAAAATGGGCGGATAAAAAAAGAGAATATTCTGTCTGATGGAATTCCGTCTGTGGTGAGTTTTCCGTCTTGATGAATTCGGCCATTAACAGAACTGAAGTTTTGAATACGCTCTGGCGAAAAAGAAACCTGACTGAAGTGTCATTCGTAAAACACGCATCACGGGATTTCAGTTCATGGTACACTGCAGCTAAGCGCCCCTCTATTGACAAGTTTACGTTTTCGGAAATTTGAAATAAAATCCAGTTACCTCGCTAAATGCGCAGGAAGCCATTGGGCCTCCTTTCTATCTTTGGTTATTTAACTAAGTGTATTATGTGTATTTTGGTAGGAAAGCTTAATAAATCAGTTATACATTGGCACGGCGCCATTATAAAACGGAAACAAAATTTTACGTCACTTACAATCAGGGAGAACATAATTTTGTTATGAATGATTAGCAATGATAATTTTCAGTGATTGCGTAAAATGCATGGAAATTGCAATGAATGAAGACAACCGCCCGCTGCGGGGCAAAAGAGGCTGTTTTCTTTGAGCCTGATATGTGGCGTACTTGGAAAGAGAAGTTCTTACTATTAAATCGACTCACTCTGAATAGCTTTGACAACCAGTTCGATTTGATTTTGTTCGATTCAAGTAGATAATGTTGGTGAAATGACGCAGCATTGCAGGTTAAATTAAGCAGGTTATTTTTAATTTCATTCGAATAAAATCGTACGTCAGTCTTATGACACCATCGGAAGACTGACATCTTACGAAAAGGAAATATCTATAACTTTTATATGGGTAGTGATCAGTAACAAGCTAACAACTTTTACAACGGTGAAAGGGTCTCACCTTATAGGCATAATGAAAGAAACCTATATATCAAAAATAATAAACGGTTGTTTCAAGGCTCGTGAGCCATTAATCACAAAAGCGGAATAGTTAATCGAAAATGACTTCGATTCGATTGTTTAGCTCACCAGGCTTTAATTTTATGCAAATATTTTCTCGCCCACCGATTCTCTCGAAGACACTGACGAGGATACTGTCTTTTCAATAAGAGTTCGACAAGCAAAACTCTTAGTTTGCCACACACAAGAGATCTAACCCAGCAACATCCAGGCTGCTAGTTTCTAATTTGCAAGGTTGGGTGAAGAGAGCCAAGGGATTTCGCGCTTCAGGGGTCATAGAGCAGTCGACGCCATGAAAGACTTCTAAAAATAGTTTGGTGAGTATGTATTCTAGATCTAGACCTAGCAGTTTTTCTACTATCCGTCGCTTATGCCTTTGATTTTAAAAAATCGTCGTCAAAACCATTTTGGGCCACTTTCGTGGAGTAGGAGTAGGTTATTGTCCAGGCTTCACCAGGTACTTTGACAACGTTTAAAGAAGCAGCTGCCACCATTTAACCTCGCTTATTAACTTCATGACTGCATGAAGGCGACATGAAGTTCTTAATTTTTCGTAGTTTACTAACTTGCGGTGGGTTTACCTAAAAAGTCGGTCTTGATTGCAAGCCCCACAAAAAGCTAACTGTTTTTCAAATTCGATGAAACAGTTAAAACAGTTGTGTATTAAGACAGACCTCAACAATCAAACGTCCTTAAACTTTTATTATACTGCTTTGCCAGCTACGGGGTGTTTTGTGTCACATTTTGACGAAAGTATATATTTCAAAACTATTATAGGCATATAGAGATTTTTTTCTTTTGTTGTGTAACTTAAACCTATCAAAATATCCTGACCGCCGTTCAGCCAAGAAAACTTTAACACTAATTTCAAGGAGAACTGATAAAAACTGTTTGAAAGTCAAAATCTAGCATCCAAAACGGTGTTGAGCCTTAAAAGTTAAGCTTTAAGGAGAGTCTGAAATCAGTAGGTACTGATGTAATATGTTTCACTCGAGGCTTTTCAATTAAACAAAGTCAACATGAAAAGGTCAACGCGGATATTTAGAGTTGATGGTTTTGTCATAGTGTTATCGAGAGTGGAAGAGGTTTTTAAGTAGTCATGAACTTTTATCGTCGATACTGCTTATCAACATTTGAAATTATCTTTTTTGGTATTTGGTGTTGACAGAGAAAAACCAAGTTTTTGAAAATACATGTAACACTCACTTACGTCAACAACCTAAATTGTTGGAAAAATAGCTTTTTATACCACAGCACAGTCTTCACTGTACAGAAGCTATACTGAGTGAACTACGCTTAAAGGAACTGAATATATGTCGTCATTCCTGCCCTGATCAAAGACGGTATCTGATTTTTATTATTTGTACACGTATAAAGACTCATTTGTATATTCGACGCCAATCACAAACCATCGAGACGCTCTCTATCATTAATATGGACGACCGACCCAAACATGAAATGTGACCATTCAGAATGAAGCCTATTATCTAGCACTTTCAAATTGTTTGATGACTTTTGAGTACTTTAGAAAACGAAATCCCGAGTTTTACTTTTTTCTCAGGGCATGTAACCATTGTAAACAATAAAGCGAGAATTATTAATTAAAGATAGCTATGAAGACCGACTGTATGTGATATAGTCTAGTTGCCATGAACATGTCAAGCCAAATTTAGCAACGTATTAAACCAATATATCTTCGGAGACTGTGAATATCAAATTATGATACACAACTTAAAATTGTTCGTTTTTGCTTAACGGATCGATTCTTCTTCCAGCAATTATTTCGAATTAATTCGGTTCCTCGCACGTCGTTATATCAAATGAGTCTCAAATGACTGAATTCTATATCAGACTGGTATGAATAATTTAGGTTAATAATGAAAATACTCTTTAGCCACCGGCCTCTTTGGAACTAATAAATTAAAAGCTGTGGTAACAAACAAAAGGAAGTGTTAGCATAATTTATGTTTTCTGAGTGTAATACTCTTCAGAAATAATGCAAAGAATATTTTTTCCCGAGCAAACTAAAGAGTGTTTTGAAAAAATATATTATGAGCACAAAATGTGAAAAAAGCTAGGTTTGTTATTCTTAGTTTTGCTTTTTAATATCGTTCATCATATAGCTATTTTTAGTTGGTCTGCTTCTTACACAAATAAGTACTTCTAGTTCTGTTGTTAACAAGGAACCATACGTTTGATTTAGATAAAAAATACCACATAAGCCTGTCAGAGTGCTAATATTATGCGTTGTTAATCTTTTAAAAAGGCAAAACAAAACATCCCATCTTAAGATGTTTAAATGAGCTTTAGACAAGCCAATCAGAAGTTTTATATGTATTCATCGGTAATTTTTTAAATAACTATGAGCCTTGCTTAATTGATAGCGATCCCACGTAAGGCTTTGAGCAAAGCTTCAACACCTGCACCATATTAATAAAAGTGTTAAGACAGACAGCTCTATAGCTGTAATAAGCATGGGATATACTTAGGACAGATTAGGACTCTTCTGTTGTTATAAAGCATCTTAATCCAAATTAGCAATTTGCGACTATGGGGTAACGAATAAATTGCAAAAACTAAACCCCTCATTGGATTTAGACGGCGGCTAATTAAAACCCATTTTTTCTTGTGGCTCTACCGCCTGTCAGTCATTTAAACAACCAGTTGCAGTTTCAAAATAAGTTGTCCATTAAACGGTTTATCTGTTTTCCTTTCAAAGACGCACTTAAAAAAGAGAAAAAAGCGATGTTGTGAATAACTTTAATTTTTTGGCCGATACTTGTCTTACGGCAATACTATATTTGTCATAATTGAAGGTGCCTGTCAGATTCAACGTGTTTTATTCCAATTTTTTTTATATTTGATAACCCAGTGAATAAGAAAAAAAGCAGAATTAAAAGTGCGTCTGTCGATCAGTTAAATATACAAGGAAAGTTATCTCGTTCTGATTCAGAATTGCATGCTGCTCAAACAAAAACAGGTTCCATTAATAAAAGACCTAAGGTGCCGTGAATATTGGAGGGCATTTCCGTTGCTATAATTCGTCTTTTTAAGTGATTCATTTCAATTTCAATTTTTGGCGGAAAAGAATACCCTGAATGTAAGTGAAAGTTCTCATAAAGCTTGAGTTTATCCGCATGTATTTAAAGATGCCAGGATCCCGCGATATAAAAGACAATATTTTCCAAGATATGTAAATCATGGTATTACAATCAGCAATGGCTTTCCTTATTGACAAAAGACTATACACGCATTTCAACTGCCTTAACGAGTAATTGCAACAGTTTAGTTTCGCTTTTGTGGCGAAAAAAGTGTATCAGTTTACACTATAGATATACAAGCTTTACATCTGATAAAAAGATCAATGCAAGCAGTGGCGTAATTCGAAGCTTAATGTTTGAAGGTGAGATGCTCTCATCTAACTTTGCGACTGATCCAAGTATGTTTTCACCCTCCTTGGGGAGCAAGGGATGGCGCAGTGGTGAGAGCACTCGCCTCCCATTAATTTGGCCCGGGTTCAAATCCCAGCGTCGACGCCTCATGTGGGTTGAGTTTGTTGTTGGTTCCCTCCTTTTCTCCGAGAGGTTTTTCTTTTCCCCTCTCCCCAAAAACAACATTTCCAAATTCCAATTCGACCAGGAATCAGGTAGGCGAAGAACCACTTTGTGGATGTGCTACCTCCAAATCATTATTTATTTTATTTTTATTTATACATGAAGGCCAAATTATAGGCAGACACAAACAGCTACATTTGCTATGATGAAACAGGCTTGAAAACAGGTGAACTTGGTATTCCATAACAAACTTACGACGGATGTTTTTATGATTAACTAAACAGTCTCATGCATTTACATTAAGTAGGGGCCATATAAATATTGGCCAAATCAAAATGTGTCGATTTGCATACAGGTTGATTTAGTAAGAGGAAAGTTTCGTCGAACAGTTCAATTCTGCGCTGTGAGACTTATTGCGCATACCATTGAGAATAGTCTTGCTTATGAGAATAGCTAATTTTAGAATGAAAATAGCAAGATAGAAAGGACTTCCAAACCGGCCACTGCCGCCCAACAAAGGTTAAGCAAACGAGTTCACTGATACGATAGTAGAGGTATATGAGGGGTTCTCCGCAGTGGTGGAGGTGGTGGAGTTGACGTCACAATAGTTCAGGGTATTAAAATGATGAGATCATCATCTAAAAATAGAAAGATATTCTGTATAACAATCTAGGGTGTTGAAGTCATCAAAAAAACGATGAAATCATCGTCAAAAGTAATCATTTAATATGGTAACTGGTGAGATTACATCATCAGTTAAAATTAGGAGGGGTTTCTTGACATAATCAGCTATTTTCTATAGTCTATGACATCATTAGTTATTTTTATCTTATTAAGACCATATAAATGAAGGTTATTATTATTAATTATTATTGTCATCCAAAACGAAAATGGGTATTATTCAGTCTTTCATAAGAATAAAGCTTAATCATTACCATAATATATAGATTTAGCCAAGCCTAAAAGCGGAGCTCCCGATTTCATTACAATAATGATAACGATAATAATGATGATGATGAAGATCGTTTTATTCACACTGGTACACAATACGATATAACCTCGTTGCAAATACTGATACCCCCAAGTCGGTATCGGGATGTAGTCTAGCCTAAGCGTAGCCGCAACCCACTCGCAACAAAGGAAGAAGAGGAGTCAAAGAAAACTACGAAAAAAGTACAACGTAGTTAGATAAGGTTTAAAGAGCAGGGAAGAAAAAGGTCTTAAAAGTTGAAACTAAAACTAAAACTCTATAACTTTAAAACAGCACAAGAAAAGATTAACTTATCCAAGGTGAATTCACACAACAAAGTTATATATGGTATAATAAATACATTAATTTCATATACTGGAAATGCAGAATGAAGAAATAAATTCAGGGAAGATCACCACAGTTATCAATGCAACTTTGGCACTGTACCTAACGTACCTAACCATTCATATAGTCATTCTCCAATTTCCACAGCAGCTGGTCAATTAGCCTGGCAATTCCTCAGAGATTGTGGTGGGAAACAGTTAGATGTCATGTGACCTCGAAGTAACTAATGAGAATGGTGCTGGGAAATATTTAGATTCTTGGAAAACAAAATTAACTGTTTCCCATGGGCCAAGTCTTTAAGTGATTTGTGATGTTAATATTTTAAAAAATTTATAGCTGCATGGAAATTCATTAAACCTCCCTGGAATGTCAGTTGTTGGTCATTCACGGGTAATAGTGCACTGTTACCCTCTGATGTGAATGATTTTTGCGATGTTGCCTGCTTAGAGAATATTGGCACCAAAAAGTTTCATTGTTAGATGTCAGGTGACATTGAAATAACCAATGAGTGTGCACATGGTTGGAAAGAAATTTCCAGCTATAATAACAATGTTTCTTAATATATCATTGTTGTTGGAGAGAAAAAGGAATAGACTGGATTCAAGTAAATAAAATTTTGGCATTAGCTACAACGTAAAAACAACCTAAAAGCTTTTATTTTAGCTGATTCCCATATTCACTAATTTGGGAAAGTGCAGGTTCTTGCAGGTTTCTATACTATTGCAGTTCATTTAGTTTAGTTGTTCTCAAATGTCCCCCTATCTTACTTACTATATTTATTTGTCTTGTCATCCTACTCTTAAAGAAGACAGGTTGCTGGACAAACAAGAGGGTTCCCGGTCCCCCGAGGCATTTTTGAAGATCTTTACAAGATCTCGCCCCGTATTAGCCGCTCAAAAGGGCGGGGTATCATGAAGGGACCACCTTCACTCGTGTCGCCGGGCTAAGAAAAAAAGATGACAGCAGTACCTTTTAAAACTCCTTGGCTGTTCTTCAACTGGGCTGTTTCTTAATACAGTTACCATGGTACAGCCTGACAAACACGTACTCCATACAGTTTAAGTTAGCTCTTTAAATAGAGAAGGCCACACCAAATAACTACTTCATCTTTTCTGTCACACAGGCTGAAAACAGAGTAACAAAGCTATTAGTTGTCCATGACCACAAGATATAATGATGTTTCACTTGTTATGCATGACCACTTAGGTCCTCAGTCACCTAGACCGATTACAGCATAACAGTCCTTTCATCTGTTATGCATGACCAGTAAGGTCCTCGGTCAGCTAGACCAATTACAGCATAACATTCCTTTCATCTGTTATGCATGACCACTACGGTCCTCAGTCACCTAGACCGATTACAGCACAACAGTCGTTTCATTTGTTATGCATGACCACTAAGGTCCTCAGTCACCTAGACCGATTACAGCATAACGGTCCTTCACTAATTTGTTATGCATGACCACTGAGGTCCTCGGTCACCTAGACCGATTACAGCACAACAGCCGTTTCATTTGTTATGCATGACCACTAAGGTCTTCGGTCACCTAGGCCAATTACAGCATAACGGTCCTTTTATTGTTATGCATGACCACTAAGGTCCTCAGTCACCTAGACCGATTACAGTAAAACAGGCATCAGCCCTTCATTTGAAATGAAACATCACCACATCATTGGCTATTGTCAGGGTAATTATGAGTTAGCCAGATAGGTATTTGAAAAAAAAAAAATAGATCAGACACTTATGATCCAACAATTCAGCATTGTCTCAATGATGACTTTGTGATTGAGCCCACTCTACGAGTCGGAGTAAGGTTTCCTCCCTATATGCTGGTGCTAACACCCTTCTCTGCCAAGACTGAGTTGCTAAGACATGCAGTCTCTCAATCTCCACTGCTCTAGCTCTTGTAGTTGGAGTGTCCACAGGTCTGAATCTGTCATTGTTTTTCAGTACATCTTCACGAAAAGCAAAATCAGGATCTCTTCCTTCCCCACCAGCTGATTTTGCTCTTGACAATGCCACAAATAGAACTCCTGGGTTTCTGGCTTCAAAGCCATGGTCCCCGGGGTGAACCACTACATACCTGAATGCTTCTCCGGCACCCACAGTCATCCCTTGGCATTTGTGGATTGTTGTTCCCCATGCCAGTCGCAATGGAACCTGCAGACGCTTGCATCGGCATGTGCATTCAGTGGAACGACTTACTGGTACAATTGGCACAACTGTCGGATCTTCATTAATGTACGGTGGCCCCCTATATCCTGGAAACCTCACCAGAACCACATCAGGTACTGGAGCAGGATCATCAGTAGGTCTGCGGCCATCTTTATACACGATGTCTACGACTGTGCCTACTGCCCCATTGTACAAACCCCACTCAGCCTTTAAGTTAACTACCAGCATTACTTTGCTGTCACGGCAAAGATACAGTAGAGGTAACAATCCCCCCGCCTTATTACTGTCAGCATCCACTGCATGTCTGCCATTGTGAACTGCCTTGATCTTTGCTACTGGGTGGTTTGGCTGTCTGTTACACTCAAGCAGCTTTGTTTTATTACGCTGCCATTCAAGACGGTGCGTGGGAAATACGTTCACACCTTGCTCATCCATCCTAGCAAAGAGTTCCGGGCCATGCGACATGCGGAGATTGTGCCATTGAAACTGTTGTAGCCAATGGATTTGCTGGGGTGTTGTCGTATAATTCCTTAGTGACATCAGCACATCTCTCAGCTGTTGCTCAGATTCATTCTGTAGTATAATCTGAGTAAGCTCAACAGCACTATCAAACATTGTCCAAACCAAGCGACCATGGTTAGATGGTGCACTACGGCAATCTGAGATATACACGGGGGTGTCACACACAGGAGGAAGCTGAACATCATCTCCCATAAACACTGCAACAGGAATCCCTCCCCATAACTCATCTGCATTGGCTCCTTTGTTGATTGCATAACGTGCATGCTGTTCCATCCAGCCCATTGTTGTGCGTCCAAACATTGATCGTTCATCACCAACCAGAACTTTCAGATTTTCGCACTTTTTTTGAATTTCCTCTAGTAAGGGACCTGTAGGTACAGTCAACTCATTGCAAGACCTTCCACCTGTTCGTACTCCAAGAAAGCTATGAGCTGTACTGCCTTGAACGAGATAGGCAGCATTCCCTGTTGGAGTTATCACCTGTATTGCATCATTGGCTTCAAAAACTTGCCGCACTAACCTCTGGAGACACTTTATGACATAAGACTTTCCTGTACCAGCAGTTCCAGAGACCACAAGCCGCAGTGGATGGTAATATTCAGTGTTTTCAACAAAGTTGAACAGGGTGTGCAACACAAGCCCCACTATGGCTTTCTGATTCTCATTTAGAGACAACGGACACACCTGAGGTAAATCAAGGTCTCTACTTTCTGTCTCCCGTTCCTCATCTGCTTTAATGCTTTCTTGAAGCCATTTTGTTGGGTCTTTTCCTTCAGGAAGAATGATACGAGTGCTGCTCCAGTCATAGTCCTCCCCACCATCATCATAATCAAGGTCCTTCTCTACACCCCCATATATTTGGTTCTGCCCTGCATATACATCCACCTAGTCTGGCTGTTCTTCTGCTTCAACAGCATCATCTTCCTGATCCTCTTCAAACACTGGTTCTTGTGGGTGGTCTGCAAAACGCCGTGCCTTAGCAACTTGGGCCTTCACAAATGTTGGACAGTGGTCACTTGCAAAAAAGTCCTTAAAGCGATCAATCCAAGATTCAGCATCCCCCTTCACTTCTTGGATGTCAAACCAACTTGGCCAGTGTAACAGGAGCATGGTCCTACAGTAGTCTTCATTCAATGGCCATGTTGCATGCGTAGAACCACCACTTACAACATGGACATTACCGTTCTTCGATGCAAAGTGGTACCAAGAACAGTGATCATCTTGCGGTCGTGCAAGGTACTTATCCAGTGGGATGCTGCGAGTTGCAGTTTCACCATCACGTTCAAGTCTCCTTGACCCTGACATTGACAAGTAGGTAAATGGACGGCTACATCGCCAAAGTGCTAGCCCACTCAGTTCAAAGGATGCCTCCGGTCCACTGATATCTCGTCTTCCTACTGTCTTTATCAGCATCTTAGCACACATTGACTTGCCTGTCACTTGGTCTGCATCACCTGCATCAACAGCATTCACCATGTCCTTAAAGAGATCAGAAGTTGCACCAGTGGGTTCGCTATCTTTGCAAGTATATCCACACACATAGTCAATTATGGCAATGATATCATCTGTACTTGGATTATCTGGAGGAGAATTGGAAAGAATCAAGCTTACATCCCCATTTGCTCTCCATGATTGTAGCTGATAACGAGAATGCTGAACCACACGTGGATGGTCACGTGGCATCTCTAGGCGGGGTGCTCCATTATGATCTTCCACAATTTCCCGACTACCATGAATTTTTTTCCCTGGGCAGAACTCGCTTCCAAACTCCATCCGACATACACGTTCTCTCGGCTGCAATCCTTGCTCCGGATGGCGAGGAGTTCTCAAGCAGTAATCAGAGCAACTGTGGAGTCCAATCCGGTTTACTAAAAGCAAATGATCCTCCAGTATTGCATCTTGTGTTGCAGCTATTTGCATTAGCATCTTAACTAACGGATCCCTATCGTCTGATATGGGCTGAGCCATTCCCTCAGGTGGTGGTTCCTCGGCTGCCGTTTTTCGTCATTGCCAGCTGGATGTAATGCTGTCATGGCAAAGGTTTGATCCGCCCACTGACTAAGTCTAGCTGCATACTCTTCCTCTTCGCAATCATCTTCACGAGCTTCATGCAATAGCTTATGCGGTTGCCTGTCTTCCCTCCAGCTGAGTTGGTGCCAATGAATTTGACCGCGGGACTTAGCAAACTCATAGCGGTACCAATAATCAGAGACACCGAATACTGGCTTCAGTACCTTCTTATGGTATGCTTGGGTGCGTAGGTCAAAGTAATTCACCACTACATGAGTATTTTCTTGTACTGCCTTGAAGCGGGCATTACTATCTTCAGCAAGGTTGACTTCTTTTCCTTTGGTCTGCAAGATGTACTCTTCAAGTAGTCTTCTAAGAGGAGGAAAGTAAAACTCGGCACAGCTTCCAGTCATGAAAAATGAAGGTAACCCATGCTTCTCATTGACCATGAACTCAACCAATGCACGAAGCTCTCTACGTCTCTGGTGCCGATACTGAGCTGTACCACGTAGATTTGCACCAAAATACAACAACTTGTCGGTGAAAGTGTCGCCTCTCGCAAGTCGCTCTTGCAGGTCTGCAACAGTTATTTGTGGGTCACCAAGTTGCTGGTCAACAAAGAACCGACTCTGTTCCAGGGCACGTTTCCTCATGATCATATTGTGGACGACAAACTTCCAGACTTTATGCCTCGCAAACCTTCCGTCTTGGTACCACAGCAGGTGCTCTGCCCAGTTATGCAGTGTGGGACACGTCATCGGACGGTTTATGTGGAAATTACCCTTTCCATAGGGAAACCAGCAAGGAAATGCCATCATAAAAAAGTAGGGAGTGGTAAACTCCGATGCTGGTGTTGTGCTCGTGGTCGGCCACGGGATCACTGGTCGTTGCACATTTCGTTGTGTTTCTCCAGCTTCACCTTCCCTAGCTTCAGAAACAACTTCATTTATGGCTGCTTCTACTTGTGCTTGCACATTCACTCCCGGCTCAGGAAGAATAATTCCAGAGACTGTTGAGTCATCAGTACTGTCTGTTTCCCCAACATCCAATTGTTGTGGTGCAGGGCCTTGGTCGTTTATGCGTTCTGTCTCAGAGAACTCAACAGTTCTCAAATTGGGCAACTCACCATCTTCTGGTAAATTCTCTATGCGAGTGCCATCAATAACAACATCACCGTAAGCAGGATTGTTGTCCTTGAGCCAACGAAGGGCTCCTTCAACAGGGTGTCTTCTAACCCTGAAGTCCTTATGGGTATCATCTTTTCCTTGTCTTCTCACGCGTATGATATCCACCTCTGCTGGTAGGCGTGGAAGAATAGTGGCCGGTTCTTGCACAGCCTGTGGGAAAGCAATGCAATGTCCCTTTGAGGTGATACCTCCATGTTTCAGCAGGTGCACATGCACAGTGGGTGCTAGCCTGGCTATCGGCATCTGTTCAGCATCTGACATGTTAGACAAAATCTCAGGAACAGCCATTGGATCCATGTTATTCTCACCTGACCAAACTTTTGGCACCTTCTTATCTCTTCTGCAGCCAGTACACATGTTTCTTGTGCCCTTGCACTCCAGTCGCCTTTCCTTGCAGACCTCACAAAAAAAGAATGCATAAGTCATCTGCTCCACCTCAAATGCACGAATAGCTCTGTAGGCATTATCTTCTTGCTGACTTGACCCTGCTGGTGGAGGAGGTGGTAGATCTCCAACAACTTCACACAACCTTTTCTCTTGTTCTGATATTCTTCTTTGGTTTCGCCGCTGTCTTTTTCTTCTGTCATCCTCCGTTTCCACTTCACCAGGCTTTGCAAACTCATAGTCCACACCAACTGCCCTTGCTCTAGCAATTAGGCGGTCATCTTCTAAGTGGCTACTACTATTTACTTCTGGAAGAGGTTGCTGTGTTTCCTGCACGTCGCTTGCTCCCTCAATTGGGCCATTTTCTACTGCAGGCGTGTGTCATTCCAACTCTTCTCCTAGTAAATGAATTATTTGTATTAACCAACTACACAATTCATATAAGCTATGGGGCTAGTGGATTCTATTTTTTATCTTGCCTGAGGGATAATAGAGTTGTGATTCTTGGGCTAACAGATGCAAGCTACAGCCTTCCTGAAGGACAAGCACAAAACTGACCTCCTTTTCTTTGCACCCTAGTACTGCATGCTTGTATAACTGTACAAGAATAACTATTATAAAGCTGTATCTGTGGAAGTGTTCTCAAAACCTGATTTCAAATAGAAAATACACAATATTTCTACTTTTGAAACTTCGGATAATACAACAACCTTGACAAACATTTTCTAAGTGCTGATATTTCATAAATCAGTCATCAAATATAATGGGAGTGACCCAACCAATGAACTCATTATTATAATCCAAAAAATAATTATCTCTATGAGAATTCAATGTATTTTAACTTTGTTCTAGTCAAAGTAATACAACCCTAAGGTGAGTTTTCCCATAATAATAATGTACGATCAAATACAAACAGAACAAAAATCCTACAATCCAGTCATGGAGAATTAAGTACAGACATGATGACTTGTCATGTTTACCACAACAACAACACTTGAATTACACGACAAAAGGTCTAATCAATGAATTATACAGTGTTTTTGTTACAAATAAATATGATGAATTCTGGGACTCATCTTGTGAGAAATCATGAGTCCCAGTCCAGAACCAATGAGTCCCAGTTAAAAAAAATGAGTCCAAAATGGCAAATGTTTGGGCCTTTATGTACCAGCCGCAGACAGTTAATCCGAAGACACACTCCAAAACTCTGTATTATAGTATACTGAAATTAAAATATAGTTCTTCTATTTTAAAGCAGACGTCAACAAAGGCTAAAACAAATATGCATCACTAAACAACAACCATAACTGCCACAGAAATTACACGTACGGGATATTTCTACAAATACACACGTTCAGATCGATATATCCATGAATTATTTTATGTCTTTGGTGATTTTTATGCGTCAGGAACATCCAGGCGATCTGGTGACGTCATTGCGGAGGGCCGGGGAGAAAATTTTAATGCCGTATCCCATGAAACAGCGCGCGCGCATTCACAAGTTTTGTTTTTGTCCACCATGTCGGTCAAATGTGGTGCGAGTAGCGTTCATCGATGAATTTTGGGTTCTTTCCAACCTTATACCGCGTTTCGAACTCTCATTGGTACCAGAAATATAGGAAGTATTTATATGAACGGATGAAAAGTCTCGTGGGGCAGCAGGTTGGTTTTAAACTCAAAAGAAAGCGATGTGTGAAAAGTGCAATTTCGAATCGTGGATTCCAACTTGTAAGCATGAAGATAATTTCTCACCTTGTTTTATACTGTTATGTTCTATTATTGTATGTATAGGTAGTATTAAAGATATCGTGTTTATCGTTGTTTCTTGTGTGTCGCTATTTAGTCAGATTTTTTTAAATATTTTGATTGTGTTAGTGAGCACGAGGAAAGTTGAGTTCGATCAAACGCTCGCTCAACTCATCCACTTTGTCGCGGGTGGCACATTTTTGGCGGGCTTTTTCAAAGCAATGTTACAAACTATGCCATTTAAAAACCCTTTTGATGTTTGGTCGCTTATTTGCAAATACAGTACAGCCCGAGCATGGCTTTTGTACTACAGGAAAAAGAAAACGTCGTTCAACTTGAGACTTTCATCCGCTTGCATTGTCCATCTCCGAACTGCGAAAAATTTTATAAAACCAAAAAAAGTTTAAACGAGCACTTTCGGCTGTATCCGACACATAAACCGGAGTCTCTAAAAAATTCACACAAGCGAATTTCAACAAAGGAGATAAGCGAGACGTTTTTAAGCGAAGAACAGCCTTATTCGAGGAGACAAAGAGTTCGTGAGCTGATGTCACATTTGACTGATGAAGAAATTTCAGAATTCGCTCTTCCCAGAGTCACCAAAGTTGTGCCGCCTGTTGACTTTTTTTCACAAGGAAGCTCCTCGTCTGGGGATGTATTTCAGAAGTTGGTGACTTTTAGAGAGCAAATTTGTCTCCGTTTTCCGGAACTTGTAACTTTCTTTTACTCGAAAACATCCTTACCTTTTACCTTGCAAAGCCCGAAGCAGAAATTTATTGACTTTGTTCTCGACAACAAAAGTAATTGTTGTGAATGGTTGTTGGAGCAAGACAATGGATCCCTTTTGCGAGGATTCCTCATGCCATTGGTTTTTAAAACCTATTATCCTGCCTTCAAAGATTTTTCTTGTGGTATTGTTGGCGAATTTGGCATTAGCCAAAAAGACACCCAGGACGTCTTGAGAAACAAGTTGGGGAAAAAGCTGGAAAAAGTCCTGGGAATCAACCCTATTCTCAGCAAGGATGAAATTTTTGGTAAACTCAATGATACACGTCAAGAATTACTTGAAAAGGTTGGGCTAAAATTTAACGAATTTGGCGAGGTAGTTGTGGGTTATGTTGATGTTGAAAAATACATAACACTTTTTCTTAGTCAAGCAGGCGTGCAAAGTGCTATAACAGCACCAAATGACACTATTATTATTATGGATTACACTGATGGTTTTCCCTGGCTGAAATGGTCTCGCCATTTTACTGGAGAGACCAGTGTCCGAGTGAAGATTATTGAGCCTTATAATTTACTGAGCACAGTGTTGACGGTTGCTTTGTGGTTGGGAGGTGATGATTATGACACAGTGAAAAAATGTGCAGGGGCAGTTTTTGATCAGCTGAAAGAACTGAAAACAATTAAACATCCATTAAGTGGGAAGGAAATTAAAATTGTCCGCAGGAGCTGTGGTGATGGTAAGGAAAGGAGGTCTTCAACGGGTAATTCTTCTGCAAAATCCTCCTACCCAATCCCTGAAGCCCCAGAACACCAAAGTCAGTTGGGAGATATGAAACTAGTATGTACATGTCCAGTTTGGACCGTTGAAGACACAGAAGCTCTAGAGACTAAATTCCAAAGCGAACTTAAAGGAAAAGCCCCTAGCAAAGAAAAACACAGGGAGTTCGCTAAGCAAAATCTTGGAAATACTGGCCGTAGTAATATTTCTGGAACACCACTCTCTGAGTACTACCCTGGAATTTCCCATCTTGGTTTTCGATCTGCAGAAACATTATGTTTGCGAATTGCCAAGATTGCATCAGGTTTGTATCCATAGCGACACAGGCAAACGCTAGAGCTACATCTTACCAGTCACCTTAAACTGATATATGCTTATATATGTAAATTTTTTATTTTCTTTTTAATCTCTCTTGAGCTGTCCGATTCAAAAGTACTATAATTTTTGCAGTGAAACATCCTCTGCCTGAATTTATTTAACAAAAAAAGGTAATAATAATTATTACTGTTGTACCCTTTGAAGCAAAGAAATACAAAATTATAGGCACATAAGGGCACCCTTCTTAACCTGCCAAAATGTTTTAAGTGATCAGCAAGTGAGTCAAAAAAGATCACAACATCAGAGGAAACTGCCAACCACACATCATCTTGCATATTTTTAGCATGTGAGGAAAAGGGAAGACATAATTAGGGGGTATTTTTATTACATGCCCAGGTAGAGAAACAAGGGAGTATTACTGTTGGAAAATATTTTTTCAACAAAAGAAGAGAAATTTCTTATCCCCTAGCAGCCATATAATGTTTTGTGTATTATTTGAACAGCTATGAAATACCAAAACCTTTCACTTTCCTTTTTTTTTCTGCAAAAGGTGTAATTTTATTCTGTACCCATAGCAACAATGATCTTTAGGTGTGTTTGTGCAAAAACCTTGCCTGATATTTTACTGGTGAATAAATTCTATACCCCAGCTCATTAATTAATATTAACAGGTCCAGTTGTGGGACAACAAATAGCAAAAAATAATATTCTGGCATGTAGATGCTAGTTACTTTGGCCAAAACTAAATTGACTCTTTCTTTACTTTTTGAAGCCTTTCTCATCATAAATCCACATTTATTTTGTTATAGCTGTTCTTGGTAGTGATCAGCAATTTTTGTTAGCACTCAAAAAAGGATTGGCCAAGTCTGTAAACGTTGATGACAAAACAGTCAAGTTCGATGAAGTAGGTGTTCTAGCCTTTGCAGAAAGAATGCCTGAAATCTTAAAAGCAGCTGGTTTTAAGGGAACTCTTTTAGAAATCCTTTGTACATTTTGCAAAGGTCTTGACGGTGTGTACAAAAACCTTCTCCTGACACCACATGAATTGACAGGTGATGATTATGAAGTTCAGGCCCGCATCCAGCTTGGGTTCCAAGCAGTGCAAATATTTGGAACTGCAAACATCACTGCGTCACTAAAGCAGATTGTTACCTATGTTCCGTATTATGTGGAGAAGGCCCTTTCAGATTCTGACATCATTGGTCTTCCAATAACTCTGGCAAATTTTAATGACGGTATCATGGAGACAGCACATAAACAAAATAAAAAGAATTCCTTGCTATTTTCTGGAGGACGAAATGGTCCCATTTCAAAGCACCAGTATCAAAAACAAGTCATCCAGCAGCAATTTGCAAATGAAGTGTTTGAGTTAATATGTAGAGAAACAACTCCACAAAAGTCATCCTCTACAAAGGTTGAAAGAAAACGACAGGCTCAAGAACAGGGAAACTATGGGACAAAAAAAATGGTAATCACATAATTTTTTTAGTTTAAAAGTCAGACGTAATTTTAATCATTTCTGATAAAATCATTAATTCCAATAATTCCAGGGAAATTCAGCAAAAAAAGTAAATCTATCTTATCTAAGTACACACTTGGCATGCAATAATATTCTACAAGTATCCAGGAAGCCTATCTTTAATGCTATGCTAAAACATATTTCCTAGAATTTGTTGGTGGCACATTTCCAGCTAAAAGTTGTAAGAAATACTGAAGCAAATTTTTAAACTATAAGATCTTCACTGGCAGAAAAAAATCCACTTTCTCATTTTAAAAAAATATACTTGGTGAAGATTAAAAGCTGAAAGTTACTATTTTTGCCATTTCCTTTTTTACCATAAGAATCTGCCCTTTACTGAGAAAATTGAATTGAACCGTGAAGAAAATGTACCTGAAAAAATGGAGGATGAAGCTCGAAACGACGATGACAATGAATTCGAAATGTACAAGGTAAGGCTAACTATACAAGAATTTAAGTACAAGAACAGATACGAGACAAAAATCATCCTTGTTAATTTATTAAAAATGTAAACACCAAGGCCTAAGCCTGGAGGATGGAACAAAAAATGTTGCAATGGAGGCATGGAGGCCTCATTGAAAACTAAAAATATAAGCTTAAATTCTATATTGATCTTCGAAACCTTGTGTTACCATAATGCCCGAGATACGGTTACCAGTAAGTACTAAAAGAATGGATACAAATCAAAAGCGTTCAGTGACAAATTTACTTACTTCTTTTAGGCTGTGATAACCGAGGATTCACCGGCACAAGGCAACGTTCCTGACAATGTCGTGTGTAAAAGTATAAATGAAGTTCAGTGCTCTGAAGAAGTTATGTTATTAACTGACGAGCTGTGGCAGTATGCAAAGGATAGCTACCGAAATAACACCATTACCGTCATAACAAAACAGTCAGCCAGAGAACTTCATGATGATTTACCACAGTCTTGTTTAGAATTTCATTTGCAGTCAATTCAGTCATCATTCATTTCATGGGAACGTTCAGATGCCCGAGTGAGCAAAGAAATATTTAAGTGCAAAGTCTTGACAGCTTCCGCTAGCCAATGTTTTTCCGCAACCAAAGTTGAACGCGATGAAAGCAAGAGAATGTTAATACACTTCACGGATGTCATTGGATTAGAAGTTCGCGAGAATTCGATAGTGATGGATGTTAAGTCGAGGCCGAAGTTTGAAAAGAAGGTTCACACCAAGGACAGGGAGAACGGAAGGACAGGAGGTGGGAAATGGACGGAGGAAAATATGCACGTAGAAGAAGGAGGCTCGCCAAATAGAATAGAACTAGTCATGGTCGGTAGAAGAGAACCTGTAACAGCCAAGCTGCAAGAAGTACTCTCAAAAGTTCCGTCTCTAAAGAAGGCAATAAATCGCGGACTCGCCACAGTTTACGATAATAACGTGTTGTACGACCAACAAATTCTTGAGGACCGATATCCTGTTCTCCAGGATCCAACGTTAGTTAGGGCAGGACAGCTGGCTTGTTTGCGTCTATTGACTGCACTCCCTTTGTCAAACAAAGCCGAGTTTGTTACTAAAATGTATGCAGGAATAGAAAGTAAATTTAACCAGCTCTTGCGTGAGAGAGTACAGAAGTCGATCAATTAAAACTCTCACTCGTCTGTCGTAAGATTGATTACCGTAAGATCCAATCCTTCTCTAGCTGCTCGTTTTAACAAGTCAACAGTTATTAAAAGACTCAGTTGTCAATCTTAACTCCGCTCTCTGCCAAATCTTTCTCTGGAAAAGCCTTCGAATGCAAACAACGGTACCATTTTCCACCACGCGACAACGCTGCAGGTTCGTACGAACAAGCTCTAGGCGCGCAAAGAATTGTGTGGGGCTTTAAAATAAAATTATACTCAAAGCTGATTGGCTAATGATTGACTCCCAGATCACCTGGATAGATAGAATGCAGAGGTAACAAAATCACTGATTATATAGCTGCTCTTTTGAGTCCATGTAAAAAATATATATATGACAGTTTTAACATTCTTATTTGTTACACACACACGCCCACCCACACCTTTATTAATTTCAAAATCTTGGTTACAAAAATGAAAAAAAACAACCCACAATGAATAAATAAATAAAAATAATCAGGTAAATTCATAAAATAAAATATTGAGAAAAAAAAGTGTTACAAGAAAAAGGAAAGATTACTTAGGTAAGACAACAGAGCATAATTAATTACACCAAAAAGGGGGAAGTTTTAAAAGTATACATGCTTCCCACCAGCAAATTGTGGCACTTAATTAGTTCTGATAAATTTCTATTGTTTATTAGCCCAATCACAGTTTTTCATTCTCTGATAAATTTGCATTATATTTCTTTCTTTTTGCATTATGTTTCCTTGTTTTTGCATTGTGTTTACTAAAAAGTACACTGCTCTAAGCCAATCAAATTCACAGAGAAATTTTTTCATGTATATTATTAACTTTCATAATAAAATACCATCTACCATAAACAACTACCGGTATATCAGTACCTGCTGAATGACTTTGCTCTTGTTCACCTGGCAGAGAGCTTTCCATGCTACATTCAAGTTGGAGGACTTCACTTTCATGTTCTTCTATGGCTAAGAAGATAAGATATAATCTTAATAAGTTGGGCAAGCAGATTGTGACACCTGAGGCTGATTGGTTCTTGTATAATTCTATTGTTCAGTGTTATCCAGAAGTTTTAGAGTAGCCAGCTCCCAAAGCAAAGAAACTGGTGCCTCACACCAAGCACTGATAAAGTGAGAGTACTGTTTCTAAGGGAGGGGTTTGGGGGCATTAAGCCCAGAGATCTGAGAAGTTTTGCTCGTGATTTACAAGCTTTTCCAGAGTTCTCCCAAGAACCAAGTGAGTTATCATGCTGGTAAATCCATAGAAAATGTGGTCTTTTACTTTTATAAAATAACTTTAAAGCATGTTTCAGTTTACTATGAGATTACCAGCTCAATAAACTATTGGTTTTTAACCAATCAGAATGCATGTACTATCTTAGTTATTTTATAATTTAAAATATTATCTGGCAATGTCTCATCAAAAATCATTCAGTAAATATATCGATAATACCATTAGCAAAAGACAAATTGTCATACACCAAAGAGCTTTTTGTACGACAAGTTATTGTTTTTGTTTCTTTTAGAACCTTCTGAAAAATTTAAGATAAAAGGTACAGACAGTTTTTTTTACTGTTTTGAGTCATAAGAGTAGCCAGCGAAACCACCAGTCACCTGCGCTTCTGGAGAACACTGATTGTTCACAGGTTTTCATTCTCTGAGAAATTTGCACTTTATTTCCTTATTTTTGCATTATGTTTCCTTGTTTTTTTACTGTGTTTACTAAAAACTACACTGCTCTAAGCCAATCTCATTCAAGAAATTTTTCCATGTATATTATTTAGTTTTATAATAAATACCATCTACCATGAACTATATCAGTACCTGCTGATTGACTTTGCTCTTGTTCACCAAGCAGAGAGCATTCCATGCTCCTTTCAACCTGGAGGACCTGACTTTCATGTTTTTCCATGGCTAAGAAGATAAGCAAGCAGATTGTGACACCTGAGGCTGATTGGTTCTTATATATTTCTATTGTTCAGTGTTCTCCAGAAGTTTTAGAGTAACCAGCTCCCAATGTAAAGTAACTGTTGCCTGACACCAAGTGCTGGTAAAGGAAGAGTACCGTATCTAAAGGGGGGTTTGGGGGCATGAGAAAAACTAAGAGCTGAGAGAAAAACTTGTCACTTGTTATGACGTTGTTTGAAGCCACAAGCTGGTTTTGCTGAACAAGAAAAGAAGCTTTACTGACGCCTCGATTGCTGTAGTGAATGGCTGCATAGCCTGTATTCTGGTTGCTTGTGATTTATATTCTTCATGTCGGATAAACAAGCCGCAGCTATCTATCGGCAAGTGCCTCAGCAAGTGGCTTCGCAACCATGAATAAACAACACCTGTCTTCTTTTGTAGCTGTTCAAGGCACTTTAGTTCCATGTATTTTCATGTGTTTTTCAATAAACTTTCAAACAAGCTCTTGTGGCCTTTTTTGTTTGTTTGTTCTTTTCCCGAAGAAATTGCATGTTCTAGTATTCTAAGAAATGAATTAACACGATTTACTTCGGGTGCCGTTTTATCCTTTGCGGAAAAAAATCGAACTTACGAAAAATTCAAGATAAAAGTTATAGTTTTTTTTTATGTTTTGACTCATAAGAGTAGCTGGCACTTTGGAAAAGAGTTCCCAGTGAAACTGCCAGTTGCCCGCGCTTCTGGAGAACACTGATTGTTTATTAGCCAATCACAGGTTTTCATTCTCTGAGAAATTTGCACTTTATTTCCTTATTTTTGCATTATGTTTCCTTGTTTTGTACTGTGTTTACTAAAAACTGCACTGCTCTAAGCCAATCTGATTCAAGAAATTTTTCCACATATATTATTAAGTTTTATAGGAAAATTCATTACCTGACGAGGGAATTCAACGTTAAATTACACACGAAAACCGATATCGGTTTTCAAGTGCAATTTAACGTGGAATTCACGAGTCAGGTAATGGATTTTCCTTGAATCGCATAATCAAATACATTTTTTTCATTTTACATTTGTTTTCAAACTTTTTTACACAGGAACAAGCTTCACACTAATTGTAAGGATAAATAGAGGTATTTCACTGAATTTACAAGCCGGTTATCTATAACATCCTTTTTCAAATTGCTCATTTGCTCGCGAAGGAAAATAATTTACACCTTTTACCTCTTCGGTAGCAAAACTGAAAGAAATGAAGTGTCCAAGGCAAAGCACTGAAAGTTTAACGTTGCGATTGATATAAGGTAAGTACCTTGAAATGTTTTAAAAATGCTGTTCAAGTTCAGCTCTGTTTTGTACTTTTCTAAGTACCACGATTCAGGATGAATGCAAGTGGCGTACTCTTTTTTGTGTTTTCAGGGACAATGTGATCTTTGAAGGTATTTATTTCTTCTTCTGTATATGTAACAATTGACCCTGGCACTTCCTCCATTGTCGCTTCTCCATTTTGTTTGTTTGAATTTGGCCTGCCATTTTCTGGGCTGTGTTCACAGGATTTTCTTGTTTTCTCATTGTCGCTAGCGAAAGGGGTTCTTAATACCTCTCCAAGAATTTGTAGTTTAGTTCAAAACAAGGAAGAACCTCCGGATCACTTTAAAAAATGCTTTTGTTTGTTTTTAACTATTTATTTATTTAGTCACTCACAAAACCTTATACAACATAAACAAAAGGTGTTAATTAAATTATAAAATTAATGTGACAAGGAAGTCTAATGAAGCTTGAAGCTTATATTAATAGGCTTCCTTCAACTACCTAGAGAACTAAATTCACGGCTGAGTGCAGAGTGAGCAAGATCAGAAAATTAAGCGACAGATCGGCTATCAGTGAGATAATTCTTTAAATTTTTTTTAACAACAAATATAGAAGGAGAGCTAATTAGTGAAACAGGCAACGAATTCCAGATTTTAGGTCCTCGATAAAGGATGCTGAATTGCTTTATATTTGATCTACAAAAATGAGGTCTATACTGAGAGGCCAGTCGAATTTTGGTATTGATGGACTTGATTACTACTTAAGAACAAGTCACGAAAGCTACTAGGCAAAAGATTATGGTGATAAGAATATATAAAAGTAGTGACAGAAAATGAATTAATACTAAATATGTCAAGGACTTTAAGCTGGCTAAACAAAGGGGCAGTATTTGCTAGATAGTGAGCTTTTGTTATGAGCCGCACTAGATGCTTTTGCAAAAGGTAAATACAGTTTAGGTTGGAACAGTAGGTGGAGGACCAGGCGACATTACAGAATGTTAAGAAAGGATATTCAAAAGGTGACAATGATTTTGAAAACATTTTAAGATGACATTGTAGAAAACCTTTTTGGCAGTTGTTGTGTTACAATTTGACGATAGTTGTTACGTAGATGCGAAAAAACATCCCTTAGCCTCGTTTTCAACTCGCAATTCCACACTGAATACCTCTATTCGTTAACCAATCAGAATGCGTGATTTTACTCAATTATGCAATTCTATAATAAATACCATCTACCATGAACTATATCAGTACCTGCTGAGTGACTTTGCTCTTGTTCACCAAGCAGAGAGCATTTCATGTTACATTCAACCTGGAGGACCTGACTTTCATGTTCTTCCATGGCTAAGAAGATAAGATAAAATCTTTAGTTGGGCAAGAATTTTCCCTCACCCCTACATACACCTATTGTTCAAAGAAAACATGTCAGAACAATACTGAGCCAAAAGTTGTGATTTCTGGTTTAACTCTTATGGGGAATTGTTTTTAAGAATAAACAAGCTGAGCTTGACAATATTCCTGGAAATATTATTTACTACACTGTACCCTCCAATGAATGAATAACTTGATAACCACGCTCAAAACTGGTTTATAATATTTCCCCATCTCTCAACACAAGCAGTTTTTGAGCATTTATGATCACATAATTTTTTGTCTTAATTTGGCTATTACTGCAAAGTACAATGTCTTCAATACAGTAAAAACCTAGCTGTGACTAAGAACCTGGTTTTTAGGAACCTGTTAGGCTAAACTTCCCAGTTATAATTAGGCCCCCTCTATACAAGAACCTGTTTAGCCCCAATATTTGACACACATCTTTATTTTCTCAAATCTATAAAAAAAATTCTATACACCTGGAAAATATTCAGGTGAACCTCTTTGGGAGACATAAGCTGCAATGTTTTTTTCCCCTCAGAAAATAAGAACCTTTTCATTTTAGAGAAATAGACAAATTTTTTGCCAATAACTATTTTTGTAAGAACGTACGTGTTAATGCAATGGGAAAATCCAGGTTCTTACCCACGAGTTTTTACTGTCTTTTGACCGGTCCGAGCTAAAATTTGTTTGGCAGGTAATAATTTATTTTGACCGGTTAGTAACTAGACATGACCGAGCTAAAATTTGTTTGATTGGTAATAATTTATCTTGACCGGTTAGTAACTAGACATGACCGAGCTTAAATTTGTTTGGCCTTTCAACATTCGAAAATAATTTCTAACCCTGGCTGCCCTCCTTATTTACATAGATCTCCATATATATTCTTAAACACTCGAAGATAGGTCTCTACAAAATGGAAAAGCCTAGATTTATAGTAAAATAATAAAAGTTATTTCAATTACAAGAGGGTGAATAGATCCTTCAAATTCTGTTTACCTTGAATAAAACAAATAGAGGTAAGCTCGAACAATCTGCACCAAAACGCTCTTTCAACAGACATTGAAAATCTTCAAATTCAAGGTGCTCTCTGCTCTCTTTTCAGAAAACATAACAACGCTTTCACAGACCGTATAATTTACAATCCTCTAACACTGAATCATTTTAACTTGTCACAGAGGCCAGAGTCGCCTAAAATTTACATAAGGAGTTATCATTCATTCAGCGATGCATCGGACACATGGCAATGGTTATAATTTTCGATAAAATTTCATTTTACAATTTAAGATTACCTTATTTTCCGCGCCAGAAACAACGAAAATACACCGAGGAGCACGAATTATAAGGTTACTCTATAATTTTATCTTGGACGCGACTGTCTTGTTAAAGTGAAATTTCAATCATATCGTTTCTCTTCGACGAACTTGGAGGACACAGGTCAACTTCAATATAATCAGATATAATGCATGATAAAAGGTATCAACTCTAGACTGCGTGACAACAAATGACGTGTGGTGATTGGTCCAAAAAACCTGATGCAATTACAAAGAGGTTATTGATTAACAAACAAAACAAAAGCTAACTCTGTTTTCGTAAAATCCCCGATTCATATAATAGAAAGCTAACCTCGGCAAAAATTCGCTCACCTTCTCCTCCTTCTCGTTCGTTTTCGTTTATACGACGCCTGTTTTCCCTTGCTGTCTCTCGCTCCCTTCTTCGCCGCTCGTCGCTTATTAGGCGTCTATTTTCTCTTGCTCTCTCTCGTTCATTCTCCAGTTGCTCTTCAGTGAAATTTTGTCGCCTTTCCCTTTCTCTTTCTTGCGCTTTTCCCCGTTGTTCGTCAGTAAAATTTTGCCTCCTTTCTCTGTTTCTCTCTTGCTCTCTCTCGCGTTGCTCCTCAGTAAAATGTT